>NW_026570970.1:22411513-22827533 GCF_026225935.1 Boleophthalmus pectinirostris | reverse complement strand
GTGGATGTTCAGACCCTCCCAACGTGGCAGCAGCAGATCAATGAGAATGACCAGCAGTTTATACAAGAACACAGCGACAGCCTCGACAGTCAGCAGGCTTTCCCCTCACCGTTCCCCTTTACTCCAGAAATCAACCGCAAGATTATCCTCCAGTAAGTCCAATTGAATTTACTTAATTGCTGATAATGTATATAATGTTCTATTAATGGCCCCCTATTAATGCATAGCCATACGGTTCAAATTGCGCAGGGTCATAGCAAGACAAGCAAGCCTTTTATATCTACTTTTGGAATTGTTATTATTTTTTATTATTGTAGTCTTTTTGATACTAACCTTTCCAATCATCATGATATTAGACTGGCACAAAAATACAAAGACTTTTTAATCCCTTATTGTTTTTATTGCTTTTATTATAAGTTGCAAGTTAAATTTGAACAATTTCCTTTTTGATGCAGTAGAGTTGAGTGGGCAACAAATAGCATGTGGCACATTGATGCTAGTTACAGCCCTAAGATTCACATGTGTGTGTAAGCAGCACTGGCCTTCACTGTGTTTGACTTCAACTTCAGATGGAGCAGAGTACAGATCTCTTCTTAAATCCTCATTGTGACCAAGCACATGACTGGCTGCTGCAGTTCTGTGTAAATGTCTTGTTGTTTTTGCAGAACGTTCAGTGGGAGCTCACATTCTACTGCCCAAGGAACCCTCGGGCTTAAAAACAGTAGCACATACTGTATTCAGCTTGGACTATTAAACTGTTCATGACTTTCATGATGGACAATCAAACAGAAATCCTAGTATAATGTGTACTGTACCATGCACTAGGGCTGCTCTATCAAGGCAAACATTATATTAATTATTATATTATAATAGATTCTAATTAAAATCACAATTATTACTTGTATCATGTGAAAAGTTAACCTACAGACATATTATCACTTAATAGTTTTGTTTGGCTGAATGATGGCAGATATTAGTTAGAAGAGAAGCTAATTAACTGGATTTCTGACTACCATTTTTGAAATTTGCAGCCCTCCTGTGAGCTGTGAGGAGCTTGATGACATGTATTTATCTAACACCATATGTGTTTATCTAACACCATATGTGTTTATCTAACTTATCTTTTATTACTGTTGTATCAAAGTATTTATTAGTTTATATGTCTCAGCTAATACTGTACTTTTAATTCACTGAAACTTTGCCATTAATTGACCATGGCAGTCAAACCTTGTGTGTGAAAAAATCTGATACTATATTACTGAAGGTTTGTTTATAGTTCTGTGGTGAAATATTTCTCTAGATTTTCCGAATTACAGTGGATATTAGGGTCTTTCGCCGATGCACTCATTGCCAAAACATGCTTCAGAGACTGTTATTTTGAGCTAGCCCTGTTAGCTTTGGCCTGTGATCTTTTAGGGGTGAAGAAAAACACGTTTAGATTCTGGAGACAGGATCAGTCTTGTGACCAAATGCTTTCAATACATACTAGAGCAGTTCCTCATTGTTCTTTCCAAATATGCAGAAAAGGCTGGGAGTGATAAAACAACTTCGCTCAATCAATAAAGTACGGCTGAAGTATTTGGGCTAATACTAACCCTCCAGGCAGGCTTTGATTTGCTGTAAATGTGTGTGGTCCATTAATGCAACTCCTGAGGTCCACTTGGGCATGTAAGGTCGTAGGGCTGGCTATCCATGGGTTTCAGCATAAGGAACAGCATAAGAAATTATTTTAGTCAAAAGTCCTCAAAATTACGCCTATAACAGGAAGCTCAAACTGATGACTATTGAGGAAGTGTAGTTAACTTGTAGCATTTCCACTGCGTGGTTTTATAGTAGTACAGTGCAAATGAGACGCTGGATCAAATTTGTGTTTATTACATTCCCTGGGGCTCAACTAACTCTTGTAGTTTTCCAGCAGTGATTCATGGAAAATTCTGGCCTTCTGACAATGATTTTGTGTTGAGACAAGATAGACATGTTCGAGGCTGACTCATTACACATCCGTTTCACCTACTTTGGCTGCCATGTTTTATTCTAAAATAAATAACAGATTACAAGGGATATTTCTTTGTTCAGATTCAGAAGGTAAAAATAAAATCTAGTTCACTAGCTATGTGTAACTAGAATTCCATTCATCTTTAATGTTTTACTGACATCTTATGGCAATGTGATCAAGCTGACTCAATTTTATGTTCAGCAACTGTGAAAAGCTTAAAAGATAATATTGTTTTATTGTATTTTGCCTCTTCAGTGTTGGAGATGTGGCCTTGTTAAACTGCACAGCCATTGTGAACACCAGCAACGAATCTCTAAGTGACAAGAACCCAGTGTCTGACATGATCCACCATTTGGCAGGACCAGAGCTGAAAGAGGACCTTTTCAAACTCAAAGGTAAACAACATGATACCACCTACATAAATCCGCAGATTTGTCTTTATAGTGAATTAAAATACTGACAATTATGTTTTAGTAAACAATAAGAACAGCTAGTAAAACTTAATAAACTAATGGTAATCTTCTCAGCAGAGAAATTCACTTATTAAGGAAACTTTTAAATGTCCATTCTGTAACTTTTTTGCTTTTCTTGAAATGTTCCACAGTATGGCATTAAACATCTCCATCAGTTACAGGTGTTTTAGAGCTAAACAATATCTTGAAAAATATGTATTCTCACTGTGAACTGAGTCACCTCTCCATAGATTTTACTTGTATCTTTGGCCTGGTGGTATCACCTGCTTGTCTCTATGGAGATAAATTACTATAGAATATTCAAGCCAAATCTTTAATCTCACTTTAGAGACAAGCAAGTGGCCAACTCTCCACCAGAAAAGTTACAAAGTGATTTTTAAATTGGGCTTAATACACATTGTTATTACTGCTATCATCATAAGCAAAATGATGCATGATATATATTTAAAAATCAATGCAATACTGAAAAAGTATTTATCTAGATATTGTGTTAAATGTGTTTTCAGGATGCCGAACAGGAGAAGCCAAACTCACCGAAGGCTTTAACCTGGCAGCGCGGTTCATCATTCACACAGTGGGGCCTAAGTACAAGGCCAAATACAGGACGGCAGCCGAGAGCTCTCTCTACAGCTGTTATAGGAACATCATGCAACTGGCTGCGTAAGAGGACATCTTCTTTTGTCCTGTCATTCCCAAAGCATTATTTTTAGGAGCTAAATTATCAAAACAAAGTAGATGTTATATTTCTACATGTTTTTCCCAGATAAAAAATTACTTTGATCAACAACCTTTCCTTGACAGGTGAAAGTAGCCAAATCACAGTGGGCTTTCTCAGAGGAATTATAATAAAATGCCATGATTTCTGGATCACACATGAGTTTTGTTAACATCAAAATCATCTTTAGTTTAACAACAATACTACCTAGATTAAACATGTCTTTGATAGACAAAATAATCTGATTAAAGGTAAATTTGAAAGACAAACCGTAATTCATTGATCACATGTGTTTTATTTGCAAGAAACATTTCATAACTATTTATAATGTACTGTATGTATTTGAATTCATATTATTTTTGCAGTGAGCAGTCCATGGCATCTGTAGGTTTTTGTGTGGTCAGTACAACCAAAAGAGGTTACCCACTGGAGGATGCGACGCACATAGCTCTGAGTAAGTGCTCCATTCAAACACACATTCAGACCTAATCTCTGCCTCATATAAACTCACTGAACTGTAATGCTATATACCAACAGATATATGGAACACATATTAGGAATAGTTCGATATGGATTTGATTTCAGACATAACTGAACTGGTCTGAGGACAAACTGTGGTTCACACATGAGCACACACTGACAGTGGCAGCTATGAACAAGTATCAACCAAATGTATATCCTCCAATACTGATATTGGCACTAATGTATTGCTTTTACGTAGAATTTCCATCCCAAAATCCTGATGGGTTTTCTATTTATTTAACCGGGACATGTTTCATGAGCTCATTCCCCACATTGAATACTTCATAATGAAGCATGTCCCCAATGCCTGCTCCTAGTTTGGTGCTTGATTGCCAAATCACATGACAATTGACAAATTACTTTGTCATCTAATCAAATAAACTTATTATTTGACAAACAGAGACACTGTGTTCCTGATTTCAGGTTCAAGTCAAAATAAATTGCTTGTTAATATTATGTTAACGTAAGATAATCATATTTTAGTACATCTGGGTTTTTTGTTAACATCCTATTAGGTCATCTTTGAACTTGAAATCACCTTGTTTTAACTAGAACAATATTTTCATTACATTCACTTGGAAAGTATTTTTTGAACAAATCGGTCGCCTCAAGCAAAAGGAAAAGATTACTGAAAATTTGTTGCAAAAACACACTAAAACTAAAATGCCATAATAATATAATAGTATGGTATCGGTGTTACTTTTACATTTTTGTATTACATTATTGTGTTTTATTCTGTTTTAGGGACAGTACGGAGGTTTCTGGAGAACCATGGGAACAGTATTGAGACTGTGGTATTTGCTGTTTCAGAGTCTGAGGAGGTTAGTACAAGTTTAGTTCATTTTATTCATCAAATCTTTCACCATTCTTCTCTAATTCTGCTTATTTCAATATGTATGCAAATTTTACTGCCAGACGAGATAAATATCATCTCTACATATAATTACAGTTGAGCATGCCCAGTTCAAACAGACAGTGTATTAATCACAATTTATATTCTTGAGTATTAATATTTTATTGAGGCGATGCTTTGTTCCAAAAGCATCACTGTTGTAATCAATCTTTTTTTGCAGAGCTCTTTACAACAATCAAGGTGCCCAAAGTGCTTTTTAATAAAAATCTATCAATAGTATAAAAATATGCAAAACAATAAACAATGAAATAAAACATATTGTGCAAAGTGTCCCTGCATTACTGAGTGTTAAAAGCCAGTCTAATATGAATAGATGTTTTGAGCCTGGATTTAAAGAGGTCAAAGTCTGTGATGGTGCAAAGCATATCTGGAGCAGTTTGTTCCAGAGTCAGGGGCCAGCGTCAGAGAAAGCCAGATCACCCCAGTGTTTGAGCCTGGCTCTGGGGACTTCCAGCAGAATTTTTTATTTTTTTTTTATTTTGCACTTGAAACAAAACGTGCATATTCTAAGCACATTTTGGTCTGCTTGGTGCTGTTGTGTAGGTGGTGTACAGAAAGCTGCTGCCCTTGTACTACCCTCGTTCTGAAGATGAGGAGAGGGCCTTCCTGCCCCTTATTCCTGCTGATATCGGCAACTCAGAGGGTGAACCTGTCGTACCAGAGAGGCAGATTCGAATCACAGAGAAACCAGGCACTTTAGAAGGTACATCCTTCATTTATTCCAAGGAAGAAAAATTATGAAATATAATCTAATTTAATTTTTGTGTTGTATTCAATATTGGCCGGGCCTGGTTAGTATTGGGAAGGGAGACCGCTGTGAGCCACAGTGGGGTGCCTGTGGCAAAAACTATTGTGTTCTTAGGCAAGACACATCACCCACACCCACATTGCCTAGTATTAATGTGGCACATGTGTTGGTGGTAGACTGAGGGGCCAATGGAGCAGATTGGCAGCCTCGCTTTTGTCAGTCTGCCCCAGGGCTGCTGTGACTACAATAGTAGGTTACCACCACCAAGTGTAGAGTGAATGAATGTTGCACTGTAAACTACTTTGAGTATCTTGAAGGATAAATCCTATGATTGATTAATTAATGGTTATGTTACATACGCCAACAAGTCAACAATGCACCCTTTCTCTGGGTGGCTTAAAAACAGTTTTGTAGTGTGTGTAGAACCTGTACACTGCTGAGATTGACAGCTCTTTGCAAAATCATACAGTTGGAACGATAATGGCGGCACAAACATGGGGACAATGGGGGCACTCTACTAGCAACTACTTCCACCTTTTCTTTTTTTAGATCAGTTTGAGTGTTGCTGATATTCTAAGCATTTAAAATGAATATTTAAAGAAAAAGATTTACAAAAGTGGTATGTTATATGAAGTAAAATTTTGATCAAGCTGCAAGAACTGCTAGTTTTTCTCTTCGCATTTCACAATTCTCTCTAACCACAGAATTTTGTTAATTCTGTTGACAAATGTGGTTTTCAAGGTATTCCAAGGGCATAACATTCTTCTAAAAAAGTACTTTTTATGGCATATTTTACCTAGTTGTGTAACTTGACTAGTTATGTAACTTTCTATCATCTCTTTGTAAAACTATAAATAAACACAATAATTAAACAGGCTGCCATGTACATTTGGATCTTTTGTGAAACAGTGAACAGACTGGTCAATCTGCTTTCACACAAACACCTGTAAATCCAAGATGGACAAGTTTAATTTCACACAGTGGAAAATTCGTGGCAAAGTAATATATTTTTGGAAACAAGCAGCTGGCGAACCTTTTACTGAAAAGTTTAAAAGTGCACTTTTAATTAATCCTGTATTTTTTGTATAATTTATTCTGTTGATAATTGTTTTGGTTTTGAAGTCACACCAAGCAGAGTTGACTATTTTATTTGCAGTTTATGCGTGGAGCTTGTTGCTTTCGGGGACCTCTGGCTGGCTGTTTTCTGGCCTGAGGCTTCAAAGGCATGAGATGTAGCTTCTTGGAGTGATCCAAACCAAACAAACTTTTTACATAAGGAAAAGAAAGGATGGGTCAGTGCACATGCTGTTTGAATGTAGATTAAAACATATGCACACATCTCACTGTTGTATATATGGAGATGGAGAATCAGCCAGAAACGAATATCCACATTTGTTCACACATTTTGAGTAAATACACAAAGATTGTTGCCTCAAAATAGGTTGTTTCTGTAAATGTAAGTAACTGTAATACCTTTTTCTATTGTATTATCATTAATATGCCTATGTCATAAGGAATGTCTTAGTTCAGCACTTGCAGCCCTGTCATGTCTGACTGAGTCTGACTGTTTTCTTTCTTGCCTGGGTACTGTGCAGAGGACTCTGAGGATGGCGAGGAGAGTCTGGAGGTGGATTTGGGGCAGGTGGGGACCCACGCATTCGCTCGGATGGAGGGTGATGTCGACAAACAGCGAAAACTCATCCTTCAGGGCCAGATGTCTGAGGCAGCCGCAGAAACAGCACCAGAGGAAGTATGGGCACATCATTACATAACTTTCTTTCCATTTATTTATTAAGCATTTCAATATTTTTATTATTCTTTCAGTTACAATCGTTGGTTGTGTCGAGCACGAGCAGAAGATCTGTCAGACATTGCTGCCCTAAAAGCCTTATATCAGACTGGTACGAGGAGTGGGCAGTGGGGTGCAAACTCTTTTTCTTTTTTTACAAAATTTTAAATATATTTTAAGGGTAAAGTAAATTAAAAACGTATCTTTCCTTTATTTTTCATGTATGTAATTCATCCTTTTAGCCACTAAGTGGCAGTGTTGCCAAGTGGATTCTGCCTGTGTGGGTCACAGAGGAGTTGAGAGCATATTTGAGTTCCCATGCCATGACCTCAGATAACCTTTCACATGTCAAATACTGTACTTTTAAATTTTAGGTTTATGTAACACTTTTGAAAAGCCCTCTTTAAGAGATGATTAAAGTTGGCATTTTAGTGCTTTATAAATTTAACTTTTACTTAATGGCTTCACTAAACTCCTCACTTATTTTTAAACCAATGGTCAAATACAAAACACTATTGTATAAGGAATGATGTAAGTGATGGGTTCTGTTATCTCAGCCTGTTTCTGTTCATAGTTCTGCTACAGAACTGACAGACTTGACTTTTTGAGCGAGGACAAAAGTAGAATCCAAAACCACGACTTGGACTCAGAGGATAGCATTAAAACAAAGCACAGGCCTCAGAAGAATCTCACATGTCCCACAGAAAACAAACAGAAAATACAGATCAACACACACTCTGGAGATGTGGCTCCAAGTCTCATCATGGGACATTGTGCTTACAACTGTAGCGTTACATTCAAAAAAGGACTCGTAATGTTAGGGCGGTGCAATTAATCACATTTTAATCAAATCGAGATGCATTTCATTTCAGTTATCAGCTTGGGTCTTTTTATTTGAGAAGTCTATGGCCAGTCCTGTCGCTAAAAACGTGGTTCAGACTAAGGAGAAATTCACGTTTATGTTTATGAAAATTATATTGAAAGCCTTTTTAAAAATTAGAATATTACAATTGAATATTGTGACCAGTCAATACAAGAAAAATTTTAATAGTATTTTTGTCATTTGTCATCATTGTCAGTCATTAGTAAACCTGTTGAGCAGAGGAGAACTCTAGTTACATGGCCATAGTTAAGTCATCTAGTTAAGTGGCCATACCGACTTGTCAAAGCCTGATCCCGTCAGATCTCAGAAGCTAAGCAAGGCCGGGCCTGGTTAGATGGGAGATCGCTGGGAAAATCAGGTGCCACAGGGAGGCGCCAGTCACAAAAACCGCCATTGTGTCCTTAGGCAAGACACTTCACCCACATTGCCTTGTATGTAAGTGGTGTGTGCGTGAGTGATGGTGGTGGTCGGAGTGTCTGATGGCGCCAATTGACATGGCAGCCGCGCTTCCGTCAGTATGCCCCAGGGCAGCTGTAGCTACAATAGTAGATTAAAACCACCCGGTATGGAGAAAAATAATAATGAATCTTTGAAAAATGCTCTGTAAACCGTCTTTGTGACATATGTCTGTGAAAAGCGCTATATAAATAAAGACTTACTTACATACTTTCACTCACTACCAATTCATGTTCAGAAAACATGTACATTTTAAAATTATGATAAATATATTTTTCCATGCCACAAGCATATTTTACCTTAGAGAACCTCTTCAAAAGTCTGTTATTTTTACTGATTTTATTATTATTTATCACATTTCTGTCTGTTTTTGACTTGAGCCTTATGTGTGTCCCAGGTGTGGATCTATGCGGCAGGACAGTCATGGTCTTGGTTGGACGAAACATACCTGTGAATCTCATAGACATTGAGAAGGTAAATCAAATCTCTATGGAAACAAGCAGATGAAGGACCCCACCAGAAAATTTACATAGTGTTCCTGTTTATATTGACTTTATATAGAGTTTATTGTAACCTTGTGTGTGTGTCCATAGGCCTTACTGTACTTCATCCACGTCATGGACCACATCACTGCAAAGGAGTATGTGATGGTTTACTTCCACACACTGACCGCTGAGCACAACCACCTGGACTCAGACTTCCTCAAGAACCTCTACGATATTGTGGATGCCAAGTGAGTCACATTTTAACTTTAACTAAGGAAAATTCCTGCTGTCTGATGTTTATTGATTTTTGATTTATTGAAATCGTCAAAAGCCCAAACTAATTTCTCTTTCATCTATTTTAAAGGGAATAGTCTTGGAAAAACTCTTGTGTTGTGTACGCATGTGAATTTCTTTATACTTTAAGTTGTACTTTTTGTTTTACATTACTCTGTTATGGCGGAATATTTGTTTTAATATGCATTTGATGTGTGTCTAGATTCTAGATCTATAGAGATGGGGTACAAGTAAGCCTGTCGTGATAATCACTATATCGACTCAGTATATGAAAGCTGGAATAATATTTTTTGGAGTCAATATTTCGTGTGGTTTTTCTACTGGGAAATTTGTGGTTATTTTTTGGCTATGTGATAAGATTTAAGTCGTAAAAGGTTGAATTAATAACTTCTATGACTCGTTAAAGATGCAAACTAAGTACTAAAGTGTTTCATTATTCTATCTATTTATTGCAGCTCATGATTTTTTGTCAGTGCTGTAGATTTAGAATTGTTCTTGTGGCTTAAATCTGCTCTTGGGAGTTTCAATATGATTATTTATCATCTATACCTAATTTGTTATCGTGACAGGCCTTGGGACAAGAAAACATGTGGTTGATGTTAGGGTTTACAGTTTGGTTAGTAGTGGGATCATGGACTTTAATCACTAAAACTAATTATTTTCAGTTTTTAACATTGTTATGACCAAACTATGTAATATGTTGAATTTCAAATGACATCAAAGCAATTTATATTCTATAATGCTGTAGTGTAGTTAACAACATAAAGAATGATTTGCACATTTTCCTTCTGGATCTTTCATATCAAAACACCACACAATCAATAGCAAAAACAGCCACCCATCTGGGAGTATGACATCATAACACAGTAGAATCTCATCAGTTTTTCTTAAATAAGCAACTACAAAGGAGGTACTTGGTTGAAACCTGTTTGAACAAAAGACCGTCAAGAATCCCTTTCCCACCTGCCATTCAATACAATCACTACAGTGCCAATGTTAGTGCCGTGAACATCTTTCGACACAAACCAGAAAACCAGCAAAGCTTTCTATCATGTCACATCAAAGCCTTGTAAATGAGTTTCAAATAGGACCATATGGCTTGATGCTTTTTTCCTATTTGCCTCAGTTTGTGAAACAGACAACCAGCCTTTGACTATTGCTGTTGTACTACACTGCAGGGCATCGTCTGTAACTCACTACGTGACCTAAGTTTTCAAAAGTATTAATGTGATTTGGATAACTCAGTTGGCTTGGATGCATGTCCGGTCTGTAGTGTCCAGATCTGAAAATCAAATGTACAAGATGGTTGTGGGTCTGTTTTGTTTTAACGTAGAAAAATACTCACATACTCAGAAATACCTCCAGATGTGTTATAACTCTTGACTGCTTCCTGACATTGTACTGTATAAACTTATTGATTCCTAATTCCTCATACTTGATTTGTTTTGAAGCCATGTCATCCAAGTTCACTTGGTGTGTCCCACAGTTGTCCTTTGTATGACCTTCTTTGCTCTTCTAACTTTGTCTAAGGCAGAAGTATAAACCAAGTCAGTAAACTATGACTGTGGTGCTTGAGTGAAACTGTTATAAATACCACGTTCAACCTTTTCAAAAGCCAAGTTTTGACTCCAAAGTTGTACAGTGTTCTTTATTCTTATGCGGATATAGACGCATGGATATGTCAAAAAGATGTCGTCAACAACACAAACATCAAGCACCATTCAAAGAATAAATTCATGCAAACAGTGGATTTTTCACAGACTGGTTTTAAAATTTATTTCAGTCCAAGATTTTTACAGGACAAAAGGCATTTATTTTAACTTATGTTGTATTCAGTAAAAATGTGTACTATACTTCCGATTTCAAAGGAGCTTCCTGTGTGAAGTGGAAATCCTTGACCTGAAAGTCATTATGGTACTTTTCTGATGTGGGTTAGTTTCACCTGTCTGCTGCCATCATTGTATGTTACAAATGTCTGATGATCAGAAACTATACTTGGCAGTTCTTTTTGTATTTTTGTATTTTGTTTTGTATTTTGTTGGGGTTTTTTTTAGGTTGGACAAGAACTGTGCAGACAAAAACTGGACAAATCAATCTAAAAAAAATAACAAAAAACAAAAAAATATCTGTGAGAATTTTAAAAGTAATATCATGTCCTTTCAGTTTAATTTGTTCTCCAAAAAATGCTTTTTTCCTCAGTTTGTCACATTAACTTTAGTTTAATTGTATAGACGGATTATTGTTTTCCAACACAGCGGATGTGCGCGGTTCAGAAGCACCGCTGTCTGTGTGGTTAACATGAAGCTGCAATGCTAGCTAGTGCTGTTGTCAGAGCACTAAAACAGTTTATCGCCATGTGATAAAATAAGTTATAATGCTAAATAAACATTAGTGAGTGTGATATGTCTTAATGACCCGCATGCGTTAAATGCAGGTGAGTGCATAAATGACGTGAAGAAATGTCTCAAATTTCAGTAGCTGGACATCTATTCAGCCTAGCCATTTACAGGCTGATTTTGGCCCAGAACATCCCGTAATGTTTGAACTTTCCTTCATATGAAGCTGTTCAGGCGGGTACTTGAAGTTAAAGCATCAACATTGGTATCGAAACTGAAAAAGCTGGATTGGTGCCTCTCTGAAAAGTATTTTGGTGAAAATTATTGGAATGACTGAAGGAAGTTTTTATAAAATACTCCTCAGATTTTGTTGCTGTTTGTTGTTGACAGTTGGTGCTGTTGTTGACCCCAGTGGCACCAGATGTGTGAACGTTCCATCTGACACCCAAACGGCTGACTCACTGTTATACCACTGTGCACTCGATGAAAACAGTCAGTGATAAATTACTGTAGTGGAGAAATAAATAAAACTGGGGCTTGTAGAAGAGTTAGGGCAGGACATCAGTATTTTCCATAGGTTTTGTTGGCTACACAGATCATTATTATATTAATAATTCTATTTTTGTTATTGTTTTTTAAAGGTACAGTATTTAAGTTTCTGAGTGTGGCATGTCATCTGTACGATTCCATAGGTACTTCTTTTTTTTTTCCATTAATATTTTTGTGCCATAGTGTGGAACATTATAGCCAAAGGAACAACATTCTCTCTTCCAGGCCAAATAAAAGCCATGCTTGTGGAAATGCAAGCCCTCTCAGTCTAAGGATGTTTTTCAGTGCAATATACAACACCAAACAGGCCAACCAGGCCAGGTTTCTTTTTGTCTTTTTTTGCCAATAAGTTACATAGTGTGTCTTGTAGAATAGTTACTTACAAACCAAGGGTGATTATGCTTTACTAACATATATCGCCCAGTTTGTTTTAAGACTGTATGGGACCTTTTTTTTTACTCTGTGCCACCATAGTCTCTTCTATTAATGAGAATCAATGGGACATAGTGGTTGTTAATCATTATTTGTTATGATCTAGTTTTTCCTTACTACTTTAATTAACTGGAAATGTCAGTTCCGTGGCGACACGACTTCAAAAACATTTACTAGATGTGTAATATTTTCTAATAAATGTTATCTAACAATTCATAAAATGTTTTCTTTAGTTCCTCATGGTCGCAGTGGCTTTGTACTGGTTTAGGTCATAGCTTAGATATGTGAGATGGTGCCGCAGCTTGAAAGACTTGTTCAGTGTGTTTGCCAAATCAACATCTTGTTTTACCACAGATGAAGTTTGGCTCCAAGCATCTAACCAAAGCAACCAATGGCAGAAATCACACAGAGTTTCCAAAAGGCTCTGGTTTAACAGCAGAGTTTGTCATGACTCTCACTCAAAGAGACACAACGAAGACAGATTTTGATGAAAGAAAATCCAGTTGCAGTTGTAAGTAAATAAGCACTGCCATTGAAGTTGGACATCTGCAAACCCACTGAGCTTTATATTACATTGCATACTAAAAGTAAATCTGATTATTAAATAGGCAAAATAAATGCATGTGTCTTGCAGACCTGATACACTGTACAGTTTGTTGAGAAATAAATGCTTTCAACGTATATGAAAGCCATATATTAAACTGTTTAAATGCAACAATACTGTCAAACAGAAATCAGTATCTGTGTCATTCATTTAGTTTTAGTATATAAACAATATAGCCCCACCGTGTAACTATCCTTTAAAAACTCTTATTTGACCTGAAGGATGGACTTCTGCTTTTTTCCATGGACATGTTGTTCCTTCAGCTATAATCTTTTACAGTATAGCATAAAACTTATTTATCTCCATGGAGAATGTTCCCAAGTATGGTTTCTAACGTACTATTATGGAATCATGCAGGTGACATGCCAGAAAGTTACAGTGTTGCTTTAAGCAGAATATGACAGTAGAGAAAAGTTGATGTTTGTTGCCTAGGTTTCTAAAGGATTTTCTTGATAATTTAATTCTGAATGATTTAATTTCCTAGCTAAATCACATTTTAGACACATTTTTCCACAGTCTCTCGTTACAGTCTCTGTATGCTCTGATAGACACAGGAGGTGTGCTGTGTACTGAGCAAAGAGTTGTCTCTCAGATAAACAGTCTTGTCTCTTTGACCTGTGTGAAATGAACTGTCAAATTAATTTAGCCTGTCGTACAAAGCCAATACAATATTTACTCTGCAGTTCCGCTCACATCCCACAAGACCAAGTAAGTCTCTGTGGTAATAACAATTCTGCTTCTCTGCTTCCTTAATTGGGTCACGGAGTATTGGATAAAATTTTTCAAAATACAATACAAACATTAAAACATATACTGTCCTGACCAAAAAGTCTGTAAGAAAGTTTGTATAACTTTTTTGCAGAAATTGATTTTAACTTTTTTTGTAATTAAGCGAGTAAAAGTTCAGGGATACAGTCATCTGTATCTGCCATATCTGCAATAATTGTATTCATGATGGATAAAAATATCAGTCATCAGATGTAATTGTCCGTAGCAATTTATTCTAATGTTAAATCAATCTTGTAACATCTTGTAGTGATTTAGAATCATTCCAAAATCAATAGTTTGTTTTAAGTCACTCCAAAGAAAACTGTTATTTTGGATGAACATTAAACCAGAAAACTTTCTCATGTTTTGTCTGTCTGAAAGTTTTTCACTACTGTTAGTCGAATAACAATATCACACATTGGGAATCTTCCACTATAAACAAATGTCCACGCTAATAGTTTTTATCTCAAGTGCACATTTTGACCCAATTTCCAGGTCAGGATATCCCTCGTGTCTTTTACTATGGGCTTGAGCTAAATGACCTCTGCTCTTCATTGGCTGTTTTTGCCTTTGGTTTTTTAATAAAGTAATTTATTTGTATCGTGTGTGTTTACACTTCTCTTTTCTTTTATAGGTATAAGAAAAATCTTAAGGCCTTTTATTTTGTGCATCCATCGTTTCGCTCCAAGGTGAGTTCCTGTGTATTTTCACTGATTAATGATGTAATGGAACCAGCAACAGTACAGCCCTAGAGCACTTAATCAATATTTACTCTAAAAACAACAGAATAAATATTAGATTAACTAAAGCAGCATAGCACAAATAGCTATGAGCATTGTTTTCTATAAGGTCAGGTATCTACATTTCAGAATAAGCTTTTTAAAAAAAACTAAACTTAAATTGGCTAAAATTGGCTCAACAGGGTCAAACATTTAAAAAAAAAGATAATTAACCATTAAAGTGCACTGCGTAACTTTAATGGTGAAGTGTATATCATACCCACTTATGCCTTTACTTAGAATGTTCCACAGTGTGGCATTACTCGTATCTACCTCTGAGACGTCAAGTCACCTGGCCAAGTTACAGGTCCAGTCTGTGGAGAGGCAACCCTGCACACAGTAAACTGTTTTTCAGGGTATTTTTGAGCAAATACAAGGAGCATATATTTAATGCCATACTAACTCTAATTATCATTAACCTCTGATGATACCTAATTGAATTAGGTTACATGTGTTTGATGTATGCAGGTTTCTACTTGGTTTTTCACCACATTCAGCATTTCGGGGATCAAAGAGAAGGTGCGTTACCTTGACAACCTGCAGCAGCTCTTCACTTGCATCAGGCCTGAGCAGATTGACATCCCTCCTTTTGTCTTGGAGTACGATGCGCGGGTAAGCACTCCCTCTCAAGAATGTGCCTAAACTATGAATGATATGTGAAATAGTAGTTTCTGTCTGACAGCTGTGACTTATTAATATCACATTACCTGGAAGTAACTGCAACACAACCCTTTACAAGTGTCTGGTGACTAGAGATTTCTAAGTCAGGCATGGGCTTGTGGAAATATCCAATTAGCAGCTATTCAGAGAATGTGTTTTAGTTGAAATGTGTTTTTCAGAAGAAACACTATCTGTTCCTATGCAAAAATGGGGTAATACTTAAAAGGAAAACTGTACTGTAAATAGGTGGACGCTGCTATGGGGGTAGGTGTTTTTGTCAAGAATTATATGCTAGATTTGATAAAAGGCAAGTCTGCTCACTGTAAGAAGGCATGTTTTTCAATAATTTTTTAGTCCATCTTCAAGATTACTTCAAATGATTCCACCAAAATTAAATATCAAGTGTTATAATATTCCCTTGTTGGAATGAATACTGCAATTTTATTTTTATTTTTTTTTCTATTATGAACGATATAGGCTAATGTCTTCATTTTGCATTTACTAACCTTCAAAACAACCATGTTAAATGCTATCTATAGTATTTCTAGGCCTGTTACGATAATTACTATATTGACTTATTGTTCTTTTTTGGGGTTTCGTGGGGACATTTTCTTTGCACTACTGGGAATTTTTATTTTTATTTTTTTGCTGTATGCTAAGATTTACGCTATAAAAGGTTGAATTAATAACTTCTATGACTCATTACAGAAACTAAGTACTAAAGAGAGGCTTATATAAATAGGGGTTGGCCCAAAGTTAATGAAATTGACTCTGCATTTGCAAACTACTTCTGCCTAAAATCTGTCTCTAAATCTGTAAAAAGGTCCCAAGGTGCGGCATTGTACCCATGGCATTAGTGGAGGAAGGGTCACATGCAGTAGACACTTCCCTTTGTGGAAGAACAAGGCTTTGTGCTGCTGTTGGGAGAAAAGTAAATCTGATACGCTGTTGTCAAAAGGTTTACTGGAAGCACAGATTCACAGCCAACGAAACCCATTGTGTCTTAATGAAAACCTTATCTCTCTCTCCTCTACTTCCAGTAAATACAAACAACAAGCAACAAGTAGTGTTATTTAGGTGACATTTGATTACTGGAGAAATTGCCACATTTTGGGTCATTCTTGCCTCCTTTGAATATCTTACAAGGAAAGGAAAGAAGAAGGAGAGTTAAATCTACCTGTTAAAGGGCACTCAGTACAAACTTGCTGTCTGTAGACCTGCTGTGCTCTGATTGGCTGGCGTTGGACTTCTTGTCGTTTTGGTGATTTGTAGTTGAGTCAGTGTTTTTGGCTGATTGTTAAAAAATGTGTTTTTGGACCAAACTGCATCTGGTTGCTTTAGTTGCTATTGTGTCTTGGGCTTTCACTGGATTTTATTTAGGTTTGAGTTTGTTAGGAAGATTCATTTGGGTAGATTTAATTCTTAGTTGTTAGGGTGTCTGTCCAGTGTTTTTATGAACTAAACATATGGATTACTTTCTCTTTAACTTGTCTACATTTAGACTTTTAGTATTAACTATAAGATTTTACACCAAACAAAAATAGTTGTATTTCTAAACTTCTGTTCAGAAAATTAACCATAATATAAATAAAACTGATTTTATTGCTGGGTTTCAGATGGCATCACAGCATCCTATTAGCCAATACTATCTAATACAGATGGAGGGCAGCTAAAATTAATATTCTTGAAATGTATTCTTGCATTTAGTCACTAATAGGTTAAGCATTTGTGAATTCATCTTTTGGATATTTCATGGCAAAGTACAAAGTAACCAACAGTTAAAATCTGCTCTTGCCCTGCATCTGGCAGTATGACATCTTTGCATACTAGAATCTGAAAACTACCAATTAAATGATAGTGAATCTGAATCTCTTGTTTTGTCTCTTTATGTGATCTCTCTGCTATCTCCTCAGGTAAATGGGCCTTATAGCAGACCGCAGTCCTCTGGCCTGTGACACAGTGGGCTGTCACACTGCAGTGGACCTCAGGAGTCTTTGGGACTGTCTCTGTCTCTTTGTCTGTGCTGATGAGACAGAGGTAACCCACAGCCTGTGTTTAGCAACGTGCGGCTGCGCAGAGCTGTCTCCACTGCAGAAGATTTAAGGACCACACTGGTTTCTGCCTTACACCGAAAGCTCTTATCCTCAGACATGTCTAAATATGAAACTATGATGCACTGTTGCTCAATACACTTTCTATGGGACTCACAGAGAGGATCCATGTGCTGGACTTAGATGTGGGAACATTACAGCTGTCTGAACCAATCTGCATCATCCAAACAGGAAGAAGAGGACACATTATGTTCTGAACGATCCCTCTCCCTCGGTCACATACAGCAGATGAGAAACTGTCTCACTAACTTCTGCTGCTGTTGTTGCAGGGCCAGTACTCACCTGTAACTCTGGTGCACACTTTGTTCTTTGCAGGGTACTGTTTCAGATACATTAGTAACACATATCAGAGGTTGTACATGCCTTTGATCACTGCAGTTTAAAAAACACAGAAGTTACCAAAGTCAACTCTTTTTCAGCAATACGACTCCAAAAGCATTACCATGGAAATTCTCCATGTTTGAAGCAAGTATGAAAAATGTCCACAGAGATACATTAGGTTAAAAAAAAAAAGTACACAAACATGCAATTAGCTCACTGGTCACTACAGGTAAAAACATTTATGACTTTATAGTGATAGTGTGCTTTTAAATGAATTTATTGTTTAGCATCTTAAAATCTACATTGGTTTAACATTAAGCTAAATTAAAAAGTCTAGGAGATGTGAGACTGAATCCTGAGCTTTATAGCTAAAAGGAAGCAGGCAGTCGTGTGTCACAAGACTAAAATTTCAAACACTATTTCAATACTAAGGAATTAAATCATTACCCGATACCAATTACAATACCATAATGAAGATAAAACCTTTTTTTAGCAATATAATGTAATTATGTAATAGTACAAAATAATTTATTTGTTACCATGAGATTTTATACTCTGATAATACTCAAGTGAATACTTACACTAAATTTCCTGAACAGTTTATCTGGTTTCCGATACATTGATACTACAGGCAGTGTCCCTTCCATGGATTTATTATGGCCCTATGGTCAATCCTCTCTGTAAGATTTTGTTTCAGACCCAAACTGTAAAAAATAAATGAAAAGGTTCTGGCCAGAAGTGGAATTTTCTGCACGTTTTACACCTGGGTCTGGTTCAGATCAAACAGTGGGATAGTGCAGCAGTGAAGGCTCAGACAGGGTGTGGAGTAAAACTTTTCACGTGGAAAATCCTAGATGAATTTTGTCATTTATTTATAACCCATTTCATTTGTTTTATGTGGACAACAGTTAATTTGACTCAGATGTACATTTGGAAAAAGTAAAACATTCCACTAAAGGGACACTAACTAATCCAAGAGGTCTTCTTTCTTTGAAGTCAACTAAATACCTAATCATAAAACAGAAAATTATAAGAAATGTGTCAATATTTTCAACAGTGATTTCTATGCAATCACTTTGTAATCAGTTTGTAAATTAACGGCTCATTCCAGCATAAAATGCTGGTTGTAATAATTATTGAGCTGCTTTGCTGTAGTTTCTCTTTGTGCTCTTTCTGAGAAGTAACTGAAAACATGAGGATTGAACCATCACATATCATTGTTCAAGAGTGAAATGCATTCCTGTTCACCTCTGAAGGTATCTCTGAAGATCTATTATTTGGCATAAAACAGACATTATCACACTACCAAAAAGCATTTATACTAATTTCTCCCATAGATTAAACACCACAAATGTTTCTTTTACACTGGCCTTGGTACTCACTCATTGAATCATGTTCTGATCCAGTTGTGTTGTCTAATTGTGAATATTTCTGAATGTAAATATGAACTATAATGAGCCAAATCTTGTTTATTTGTAATATTATTATTTAGTTTATTTTAAGTGCTGAAGAAAAGGATGAACACAATAAACAGTTTTTTAACACAACTGATTAAAAGTAATTTTTGTATTTATATATTTGTACTGTATAAGCAACATTACCAGTCTGTGAATTTATTTGTAGATTTTACTGATAAAAGAAACATTGAATTCACATTTTTAGACTGAATTTTTACTTTTTTTTTTTTTTTATGTTTACATTTTTATTTTGATTCTCCAGCGAATTATCCAATCAGAAAACTAATAAAGCTTTTAGTAAACACACTATAAATACATTCCTAACTGCTTATGGAAAGTGTAAATCAGGGTGGAACTGTGCAGAAAGACAAATTATGTAAGCCACTGATGACAACACAAGTCCACATGTCAGCAATACAACAAGTGAGCATGTGATAGTTTTTTAATCATAAGACCATAAAACAGAACTGAGTTTACGGTTACGTCAGCTGACCGTTATAGAGACAAACTAATCAATCACACATACTCACATAGTGGAGACAGAGAAAGAGAGACTGAGAATAAGTAAAAGCAGAAGAGAGAGAGGCAGCCAGAACCACAGCCTGTACAAAAGAACACACTTATCTAGTTAATAGAGAGAATTACCTAATATTTCAATCATGTGTTATCTATTGAAAGCCCATATTTATTAGTGTTAACTGCAAACAACTCCGCTTTTATTGTATTGATAGTTTGTATCTGTTATGATCTTTGTAATTAGAGAGATACAGGCAAGAATGGGGAGTGAATTAATAATGGTGTATAAAGAAAGAGCATTGTTACTTCAAAATACAATTACTCAAATAAAAATACAAAATAAGTGGCCCAGAGTTAAAAGTATTTGGGGAAACTACTTCTGAAGTAAGACAAACTTTCAGGGTGTAAAATCTGAGATAACTGGAAGGACAAAACATTTCATAATTAACCACATAGGAAAGACCACAAAAATAATGATAAATGTAATAATAAAAATAACACATTTCATCATCATCATTCTTCCATTATTAATTTCTTCTATAAGATAAATGCTTTGTTGTTAGATTTTGTAGAAATACCTCAACAAAACTCAGAAGACAACTCATAATTCATTTTCAATGTGTACACCCAGAGTGAATTAGTCACTTATTAAAACTGTATAGAGCTCCCCTGCTATTAGAGTGATTTTGCTTGCTTTAAAGGTACAGTAACTTTCTGGAAGTGGCACATCACCTGCACGATTCCACAGAAATAGAAAGTTAAACCAGACTTTGGAACAGTCTCCATAGAGATAGATACAGTAAGTTTTATGCCATACTGTGGAAAATATAGCCAAAGGAACAACTGCTCCACGGAAAAAAGCAGACCAAATAAGAGTCTGTTTTATTTTTTCAGCACAATAAATTCAACCAAATGTATTTTTCTTAGCTAAAAACTTTAATTTCCTGCGTACAAAGCCTAAGCCTGTAATAAACATTGGTAATCTCTTGATGCTGACAACAAACTGCACGTGTGATAAAGTGCCCCAGTGCAAGCAGGTGGCTCACTGTTTACCTTCACGTAAGACAGTGACACGAGGCTCATACTTGTACCTCAAACACACTGGTACCTGCTCATTTTGCTCTGAACATGGACCACAGTGGCAGGTGTTACTGTGTGCATTTTCCCATCATTCCCTCTGCTCCTTCTCAGAAAAAACAGCACCTATTCCAAGAAGTGAAGTGTCCCAGCGCTGATTAAAAAGTGGCGTCCTTTGTTTCCACATCTCTGACACTGACCACTGTGACCCCTGTGCTAATCCCCATCCTGGTGGATTATGGGAGGAGGGGCGGGGGGGTAGGGGATGCTGAGTGTCCGGTGTAAATGAAGCAGAGGACAGTGGAGGAGCAAATCCATCGTCTACAGACCGTACGCTGTGACATTTAGGGATTAGCTGCTTAAACATGAAGCACAAGGTTACACTTGATAGTACTGTCTAGTGCTAGTGTATATTAACAAGGAAAAGATTATGTTGATTGTTTTTATTGCACTGAAAAATGTAGAAAAACCTGTATCTGACTCCTGACTGAGGCAGACTTGCATCTCCACAGGAAGGACTCTTATTTGCCTGGAAGAGGGCTTGTTTCCTGCCTGTTTCCATGGAAATATTGTACCTTTGGCCTTAGAATTTCCATGCAATTCTGCCATGGTGGTGCTACCTTCAGAAAGTTACACTGTGTTGCTTTAACGTAACAAAATAATCCAATCCACCATAGATCTGATCTAGTGCTTACCGACTGGAGTCTGAAATCTGTCCCCGCTTTACAGAAAAAGGGTCTGCAAACAAACAGTCCGCAGGTAAACACAGAATTTCTCTTGCCGCTAAATCTCATAAATCTTACATCGCTTACAGTTTTATCCATTTTCTGTCATATGTATTGTAATATATGACAGAAAATGGATAAATTACATGTCACAGCTGGATTTATAATGACAGCATACTTTCTTCCATCTCTTCATATATATATATATATATATATATATATATATATATATATATATATATATATATATATATATATATATATATATATATAAAGGAAATGAACAACAACATGACTGCAATAAAAACATTTATTTCAATTCTACTTTCAGTTCCCGTTAAACTGCACCAGAGCTTTTTATGGAGTACAAACACTAAAAGTTCACATTTACAATTTACATAACCTAGCATTTTGATTTTGCATGGCTTCTGTGCAAGGGGATTTTCATTCAGGATTTATTCTGTCTTGGGACTTGTACAAGGGATGGAATTTTTTTCTGCTTGGATTAAATTACAAACTTTAAAACTTGACCTAAAACAATTATAAAAATCACATTCAACAAGACTAGAGCGCAATCTTTTACATAACAAACCAACTAAACTCTTACCTTGTGTGATCATATTTGTCAGCACAAGTTCAAGGCTGATTCCATTAGTTTCCGTAGGATAACCCTGTCAAAGCTCAAAGGTTATCTGCTGATACATCAAACAAACTGGGTGTTCTACATGTAGGTGTACGGCTGAATGCTTGGAAGTTATCATGATGACACAATACACACATTAGCAAACACACAGCCAAAATCATTTTAAGATTGTCTAAAAGCTCAAGAAAAAATACAAAATGGATTTAAACAACATGTTTTCAGGAACCTGGATCAATACAAGCATTCATGGTCCTGTTTAGGTGTTTGATTTTCAATAATCTTGTAAGTGCAATTTGAAGCTCACCTTTTATAGTTCCAGCTCAACTCTTTCTAGTCAAATTGGGTCACATTAAAGATCAGATTAAAGTCTAAATCGAATATCAGAGCTTCAGACAGAGCAACGCTTAAAGTTAGCATCACACTCCCTCAGGGAATGTTAATGACGTCAGATGCAAAGTATAAATATGCTGGGAATCAGATACGCGTAACTAGAATGCCACCTCCTCTTCTTCCTGTAAGACAGTGAACCCGGAGTAGCCTGCATACATAATTACACAGTTTCCAGTGTTGTGTAATACAAGACAAGCAAATATTATTTTACACTTCTGTCAACAACCTACAGTACAGGCCTATAAAATGTGAACTTTTACTGCTTGACCTTGTAGAACACAGCAGAAGTTGTACTAGGAAGTAAACATGATATATAAATAAACATATAGATTTATTATATTATATTATATTATTATTATTATTATTATTATTATTAATTTATTTATAATATAAAGTATTATTTTATTTTTACCCCTATGTTAAAAAATAATCACACAGACTAGACTACACTTCACAAATGTACCAAATGTCCATTATAATGAATGAAGCTGGGTATTCCATTGTACACAAACTACAGTTACCATATCATTACAGAACAGCTCCATTGATTAGAGAACAGAGGGAATCAGCCTCTGACATCAATTAAGATACACAATCATATAATCAATCGACATACTGTTCCTACTGTGTTTTTACTTGTGCTGATACACATACTGAACACAGAAGAGTACATGATGTCAGTTAGTCATGGTAGTTCTGGTAAGTGTCCCAAGGCTGTATGTAAATTCATGTCCTTTCAGTTAAGTTTCTCTGTTTCGGCCACAGCCCTCACACCTGTTAGAGCTCCATCGATCTGTTTGGACAAGCTGCTCCACTTCACACTGCGCTATTGTGGGCATCCTGTCAGACAAAGTCCAATATAAGGACACAGAGACACATAGGACACAGAGACATCCTTAAACATCTGCTATAGAAAGGGTCAAGTTGCAAAACAGAGGAGCAGAGAAAATGGATGTACAACTGATCACATTTCAAACCATTCTGACTGATATTGAGTTATTAGCAATTGTCATTGATCAGCTCTTTTAAAAGGTACACTATGTAACTTTGCAGACGTGGCATGTCACCTGCATGTATCCGTGGAAACAAAGATAAAACCATTTTCCATGGAGATAAATAAGGTTCATGCCATACTGTGAAAGATTACAGGCAAAGGGACATTTCCATGGACACAAGCAGGAAGTCACCATTAGGTCAAATACGTTAAGTTTGTGGAGAGGTCTACAGTTTTATGTGAGTAAAAGCATGTGGCTTGAGCAAAGTTCAGACTTGAGGAAAACATTTGACAATCTGTACTACATCAATCAGTTAGTCTCTAGTGTTTATTTTTAGGAAATTAATAAATTAGGAAAGGATAATAGGAAATTCAAAAGCATCAATCAGTCAGTATGAGAATTTCCTAACCCTACAGTGAAATATGGGTGTGGCCAATAGCTGCTTAAGTTTCACAAGGTATAGACTAGACTCAAGGTAATACATTTTTGAAAGTCAAATTTAGACTTTCTTGTGAAGCAAAAGTGTCAAGATCAATTTAACTAGGGACCACAAGGCCAAGTTAAAGGTCAGATCTGGGGATATGCTTCTCTGATAACTGTGTGTTCATTCAAAAACAAACTCAAATAGAGAGCTCTAATAGAAGCCACCAGAGTTTTACTAAGCACAAAGTTAGATTTTATGAGGATAGATTTCCAGTTAAACATGTTTGACTTGGATGAACTACATTCAACAACAAATAACATTTTATGAGGGGACACTTCAGCTGAACCACAAAGTTTGGATTTCCGACACACATAACACAGCAGGATTTATAACAAAAAGTAAGAGTTCAGTGTTTATTATTTCATATAGTAAGTCACTTTAACTGTAATATTTTGAGAAAAGCATTATTTATTTGATTCTGGCAGGTGATCAGTCCACTTCACTTGTCTTTTAAGAACCGGGTGTCTGTAATGAAAACAATGTGTTACAGTCAGTTTAAAAATGTCCAAAATCAGTTCTAGCTGCAGATAGAAGGAGCAGAGGTTGTCCTGTGTTTACAGCCAGCACATGCAGCTCCGTGCCCTCACTCTCAGGTCACTCACAAGATATATGGACTCAAATGAACACTGCATCTGGACCTATGGATTTTAGAGTTTTATTTTTATACATTGATTGACATTTTGAAGCGGTATTTCATGAGAAGCAGTAAAACAGTCCATAACAATGTACATAAGGTAATACTAGGCCATCTCACACTTTCAGATCTAGTGTTGCACGCATAGTTTTCTATTGTACTTGTACTATTGTATTATTACTTTTGTACTATTGTACTGTTAAGTAGGTAATTTAGGTTAGATTAGTCTAGGTCTTAATCAAAGCATGCACTGACAATTTGGCAAGTTGAAAAAAATATATTAAATAGCCTTAAAGAATGCTGCTCTTATAGTGACAAGATGGCAGCTGCATTTGCCAACAAGAACAGACTCGATGGTCTGTCTCGCCCTACAGCTCATCTGTAGTAGCCATACGTGTAGCACCACAGACATACAATAATTTGACAGTTGATACTTTGCAGCTGATGGCATCATTGTGGCCAAACCTCTTTGTCAAAGCTTGCTATCAGCAGATCTCAGAAGCAGGGCCTGGGCAGTACTTGATGGGATGGGATGGGAGACCGCTGAGTGTCTCAGGTGCCACAGTAAGGTACCAACATTGTCGTTGTGTCCTTAGGCAAGACACTTTACCCACATTGCCTAGTGTGTGGTGTGTGTGCGTGTGTGTTGGTGGTGGTCAGAAGGGCCAATGGCGCAGACTAACAGCCTTGCTTCTGTCACCATGGAAACTGCTGAACATTCTACCAAGGCAAGACAAGTTTATTTGCACAATTCATACACACAAAGTAATTAAAAGTGCTTTACAGAATAACAAATACATTAAAATCACAATACAAACAAAAACATCAATATATAATGAAAGCATAAATAATCAGCAAGAAATTGAAAAAAAAGAGAGACATTAAATGAGAGAGAAGAGTGCAGAATGAAAAACCTTCAGTCATCTACAGCTGCAATACCAATAGAGAATTGCATGTAGAACCCCCCCCGGCATGATGTCACTGCAAAGTCTATATTAGTCTAGTCTATATTAACATCCCATCACAGAAACTGAATACAAAACGGTTCTACTACACTGAGAGGCCTATACGTGTACTGTACTCTGGCTATTGTCCCTGAAGGGCAGAGGACTTGAAGCAGTATTTTCCAGAGAAAACCCAAAAAAACTAAACAAAAAACACCAAAAAAAAAAACAAAAAACAAAAAAAAAACAAAGATGGAGGGAGGCCTTTGTGTATATGTGAGTGGTTTGCATGGAAAAGTCAGCAAAGGTCAGAGAAGGACCAATACATTCTCTCTCTGAAAAAAATGCTATCAAAGTTAATGTTGGCATCAATGATACAATAGTACAATTATGCTAAATGCAGTTTTGCCTTGAGTACTCATTTACAATCAATACACTGTATGTTTTTGGTTAAGAAGACACTAAAGCAATAATATGACAAGGATAGAAATGGTGAATTATTCAGCAGTCAGTAATCTAGGCCTATACAAATATTCATTTTCATATTAGCTGTGTAAGAGAAGCAAGTACATACAGTTAGTTTAGGACATATTTTAACTAATAGTGCCAGGGTAGTAAGATGAACTGGTGCATTAAGCTTTGTTACTTTTGCATCATGGATTTATTTATCTAGACTTCCCAAAGTTCCAGAGTCCTTCATAATCTAATTATTTGTATAGGGCGGCCGATGTTGATCTGTTTGTGGGTGGAGCAGACAAACCTAATGCAACTTGATCTGACTAAGTTCAGTTTGTTAATCAAATAATTACTCAAACAGATAATTAATACTGACTATTGCAAATCATTAAAGATGCATCATGTAATTTTTCAGGCAGGGGTCTGACACCTGCTTGTCTCCATGGGTATTATGTTATTGTATATCTTTTATGTAATCAATGAGATACAATCAATACAGATCTGACCAGATTACGTAATGCCATATTGTGGAACTTTTCAACTCCAGCCCTGCATCCTCTTGTCTCATACAGTCATACTTCACTTTCTCTATCAGGTCATCTATACATGTCCTCCATGATTATCCTCATCAAGAACCAGCACCTCTTCACCTTTGTTCCTTCCATCTCTGTCTTGTGTCTTTTCAACAGTGAACGACTCACCATCACCGTGCTACACACTGAAACCCAAACAGACTCATGTCCCAGGGGGCCTTACACTTCCACGTTGACACTTCCAGCTGGTTTGTTCGGACAGAAAACATATCAGGTGCTAATTTGCAAGTTAAACAAAAATGACTGCTCTCTGGGCATTTTCTAACCACAAGCAAGACAATGCAGAGTACCCAAATGCCATAAGACCCCCAAACCATTTTAGGTAGCAAAACAAATTAGGTAGCCTCATCTGAACCAAGAATGTCAGTGTAATTCTTTCGTCATCCAGGTAGGATCCATAGCAAAAGGATATAAAATTTTGTCTACTGGACAAAAGTTTTAGAGTGAATATGTTTTGCCACTCATCCAAGTAGCTTCTTCAATCTGGTCAGGTTCTTGTGGGACTTTGCCTTATATCCACAGACTGTACTTATATCACTTTAAAGAATGATCTGAAGCTAGCTCCTCACGTCAGACAGATATAAGGCTGTGTATTTCATATTGGTCTATATCTTTAAATACTCAAAAACAGCATGAACAGCATGGTCACTGATGGAGCAGTGACTCTGGCCTACAGATAAGACTGTGTGCTATTGTGTTAGTGCTGTAAATGACAGGAGCGTGACAGGAGCAGACACCTGCCAGAGAGGAGGAGGAGGAGCGGGTTATGTACAGTAAGGTATTACGCACACAGGGATTTCCACATCTTAATCAACACGTTACCCACTGTGCAAAACAAATAACGCTGCATTCTGTTTGTTTAGTGTCTCGGGAGTAACATTTAGCAAGTGCAATCAAATTCAAAGCTAGCAAATGTAAGGAATTATGTAGCCAATTCAGGCTCTGTTTCAGCTAAAATTAGTTTGAAGTCGGTTGTGAAATATTTTCCTTTCCTATGTTTAGATTAAAAATTTATATGACCACAGTAAATAGCTTTTTAGCCAAAGACCAAAATAAAAGCATGTTGTTGTTGTTTCATTTTGGTTGTTTTTATTGCACTGAAATATATAGAAAAACGTGTCTTTAATGTGAGCGGGCTTTCTCCTCCACAAAACTGACTCTCATTGGTCTGGTGGAGGGAGTCCTCCTGCTTGTTTCCATGAAAATGTTGTTCCTTCAGCTATAATTGGTCAGTTTTCAAACACTATACTCGTACTTGAGTAATACACTTGACAGTAGGATTACTCTTACTTGAGGAACAGGTGTGGTTACTCTTTCTCACTCCAAGTATAACAGGTTGTTTGAGCATGTGTTTATTCCCCATTAGTTCAGATATTATATAGTTGTTCTTTTTGTGATTTATCTTTTCTAAGTAATACATCAAAGTAACAGTAAACTTGCTTAAGTCCAAATTTTGGCTTCTCCATCCACCCCATTGCACCTTTAATATCCACTACATATTTAAAGCTCTCAAATATTCATATAAAATAATAAGTTGAGTCATGTCATGGGCCTGGAGGTCAGCTGAGTCAAAGAGTTTGAAGTCCTGCAGCTCTATGTTCACAGCAGCAGCTCTGTCAGACGTTATGACCCAATAAAAAAGTGCTGGAACGGAAGGCACTTTTCCACTCACGGCTAGCTCACCACCACTAACCACCGCCTCGGGCACGGAAAACTCCTCTGGAGGCCTGTCATGATAATTATTTTATGGACTTATTGGTCAATATATGAAAGCTAGAACATTATTTAGGGCTCATTGTTTATCATGAGTACATTTTCTTTGTACTAGTAAGGAGTTTTGTAGTAGATTTGATTTGTAGGTCAAATAATCCACGGGCTAGAGAATGATGAAACATTTGGTCCACAAATGTGTGATCAGTGTAACAAATCACAATTAAGGAAACTCCACCAAGCAAGAGATTTTTGGCAATAAAACAGCTGCAATTGAATCAACAATGCATTGCTGCCATACTGGGGAACAGTACAGGCAAAGCAGTAACAAATTCATCATTTAGATCCACTCACTTAGGCTCAGTTGCTTAGATCTTGGCATCTTGGATCCTTGGTGTGAATTTTTTCTCTGCGGATTTCACCATCACACATTTTTACTGTTAATGGACTTCTAAATATGTGTACTGAAAATTTATGTCTAACTAAATTTAAAACTTCAAACACGTTGAAATTGTACAACAAAAACAATTTCCATACTTTTATATCAAAATGGTGTTTGACATTTGAATACTGTCCTGACTAGTGGCCAATATACTAATTTGGAGAAGTACATCAACAAACTAAAGGAAATAGAGGCTTTGAAGTATCATTATGTAGTATAGAACCAAAGTGTGTAGCTTGCTTTACAATGCTAAAGTTAAAACCAGTAAGTGTTAACATGACAATGATCAGCCCTTTTACTTAAGAGTGTACCCTGTGCTTTAAAGACAAAAACATATATACTTTGCATTGTATCTTTTTATTCATGATTCTTTTCTTCAAACACATTTTCCTGATGTACATGTACATTTCCATCCAAAAGGAAAAACTCAAGTGAGGTAAAAGTGCTGAAAATGAAATGGTATAAATGGTTGTACCATCAAAAGTCATTGTCACAATCACAAAGCCGACAAAATAAGCTCTTCTTGCATTTCAAAAAATATATAGTGCGACAAATTTCATATTAATCCCCACTTTTTTAATAAACTTCTCCACAGGCATGCCCCTCATACACACATGCAAATGAAGCACACACATTTCCACGCATCAACGTAAACACAATCTGCTGCACAAGGAGGAAAACTTAACATTTTATACACAACCACCTCCAATACATCCTCTTGGTTTAAGACTTGTACTCCAGACAAGCACAGACCATCAAAAATGTCCCCAACGTATACCCCATCGCTCCCAAAACAAAACACCTAAACAGGCGTCCAAAATGAGACACTCTGCACTGAGGACCTCCTCCAGCGGGATGTCCAGCACTGGGAGTGGGGAAGCTACCGGGTTCAAATAACACTGACAAATGAACAGCAGGAAAGAAAAAAAAAGTGGGGGCGGAAAACTAAAACAAAAAAAAACAAAAAAAACACTAAACAAAACAAAAACCAAAAACAAAAAACACACCTTATCCTCATGGTTTTCCACATTGTTCTTCTCTACAAATACACTTACACAGTCCTGACTGAATATGCCCTTGGTTGCAAAAGAATGGGGCAATAATGCTCAGGTTAAGTCAGGTGATAAACCGTAAACATCTTTTAGAGGAGGGATAACCTTACTCTGTGTGAGAGCATCTAGAAAACACAAGAATGCATTTCCTTTGACGTCATACTTTTAAAAACGTACAACGCCAACTAGAGGTGAGGCTGAGGAACTTCAACTGGCAGTGTCTGAGCTGGTTTGTGACAATTGTGAAAACTGGCACCACCACTTTGAAAAACTAGGCTTCATTTTTTTTTTTCTCCCCCACACACATTTTTTTCTTTTTTTAAACAAATTGGGTTGAACTGTTTGAGTAAATGACCGCAAAGATACACAAACCTGTATGAAGTAACCTCAGTCTAAACCATAACCATGTCCATTGAATCGGACATGAATCAACTCCTCAAATTAAAAGAAAAGGGACAAAAGCTCGCCCTCCATGATGTCCCTGAGACGCAGTGCCTCTCCTCCTCCTCCTCTCCCCTCTTCCTCTTTCTCTTTTCCCTCTCCGTCCCCAGGTTTATAGCTTATACGTCCCTCCCTCATGGTGCACAAAGTTGTCCTGGGACCTGTCAGTGCACTTCAGATATTGCTTTGTTTACTTTACATTAGGCCGAGGCAGGGAAGAGTTTTACAAAGGCTACATACAAGACCACAACAGGGATAAGAAAGGTGGGAATGACTAGACACATACAGAAACTAAAAGACAAAAATAAAAGTAAAAAACACCCCCCATATTTCATCTTGTTTTTTTCCAGTTTACACTTATTTAAATCCCTTTTATTTAAAACAATCCCATAAAAACTAAGTCACTTCTGAAAGGCACTTGAATTGCTGGTTGGGAGCACAGCAGCCTGCCCTGACCCTAGGGTGTGACCTGCAGGCGAGCTGACCGCCCCAGGACAGTGCATAAAGGCCCGATAACACAGGCCCGAGGGCGCCCTTATCAGCTGTAAACACAACACCAGCTAATGCATGTGGAGCGTGTCTGGGAGACAGTGTGGAGATGTGAGGGGCCAGCTCTCATCTGCACTGACCTTTTGTAAACACAGTGGATGGATTTGAGCGGGACTGTAAACATTAAGGCATTTCTCACTGACCGTTCACATGACCACACTGTCTTAAGGCACTGTATAGGCAGAGCCCAGAGCATGTGTGACCAGGGCCACGCTGCAATGTTCAAATGTGACGTCTAATAATAGAAGCGGCTGAAATAGAAGTGCATCCTCGTCACAAACTCTGCTGTCGGGGGTCTGCAGCTCCAGAATGCCCTGGCATCCACAATAAATCAGATACAAGTCCCAAAGAGGGCCTCGAGGTACGCAGGCCCGCTCCCTGCAGCTCTGTCTAGCCATGACCACAAAAGGGGAGAGGATGCACAGGAAGGGAACTCCCCCCAAGTGCCAGAGCCTGGATAATTATAGCCTCCGTCAGAGGCTGTGGAGTGGGCCAGAGGCAGAGGGCAGCCCTGCGTCTCACCATGTGCTGCTCCTTTTAAGGGAAGACAGTCGGCCGCCACAGGCAGACGCTGTCCAGCAGAGGCCCTCGCTAAAGGCCACTTGCTAGGCGCTACATTCACAGTGGTAAAGGAGCACTGCGGAATATTTACATCTCATATTTCTCTCATTGTTTTAAGTGTCTCACAGTGAACTCAACACAACTTCAGATCAGCTTTTACACCAGTGCACAGATATTTTTGCCTACCAACTCTCCAACGTCACTTTTTCACGATTTTCACATTTTTTTGTATTTTGTCCACAGGAGAAACCAAATTTAAGGCATTTCCTTTACTTTTCTTCGTCACAAAACAATTCCCAAAACAAAATATATTGGGGGTAAACTTGGAAGTTAAGGCACAAACAGCTCTTTTAAGAGTAGGGAAAACACAAATGAGTTGAAAAAAGGGAAGGAAAAAAGGGCAAATAAACACTTAAAAGTATTAAATTTGTCCAAAGACCGAGAGCGCCCTGTGTAAAGGAATGAGAAAATATCCCAAAAACAAAGCAAACACGTGTCCACTTAAATAGATTTGAGCCTTGAGAAACAAAGCATTTATTGCCAACTTTTTTTGGGAGTTTTTTCTTAAACTTCTTCCCTTGAATGTGAAGTGGGAGTAGCGTCCGTTCTCGTCTGGCGTGCTCAGTTACATGGCAGCCATGTGGGAATGTTCTGGTTGGCCACGTAGTAGTTGCTGAAGTTGTGGTCTCGTACGTATGGCGCGGGCTGGTAGTAGCAAGTAACACAGGAGGCGTCGGGGATGGCGTTCTGCTCGGCCAGCACCCTGAAAGCCATGAGGGAGATGAGGTGCAGGGTCTGCCTTCTCTCATGGCCCATCAGACACACTGTGCTCTCGTTCACTACGCGCCGCAGCAGCATCAGGTACTCGTACTTGCTCTTTTCCTCACCCACAAAGTGGCTCTGTAGGTACGCCTCCACTTTGCGCTGCTGCTCGCTAATGTCCGGGAAGTCAATGAAGAAGCGCGAGCACATGTAGCGCTCCAGGGCTTTGAACTCCTCCTCGTCAGCCGGCCGGAAGTCCCGCACCAGCAGGTTGCAGTATTTGAGAAGGCCCCCACCCCGGATTTCCTCGGGGCGCTTGGTGGCGATCAGTTTGTTTTTGAGGTGGCTTAGAGCGACGTCAAAGTCCCCATACACACTTTCGCCCTGTATGCGTGGGTGGACCTCCGAAGACATGGGCTCTGTGGACAGGTCATAGAAGGACAACATTGAGTCCAGGATAATCTGAAACGAATCTACGCTGAACTCAAACTGCCGCCGGATGGAGTCCACAAACTTGAGCTCCACATTGCGTCCATTGTTGTTGGACAGCGAGATGAGGCTCCAGCGGTCCTGCTCCGTGTGCACCTTGACCAGCTTCTGCACATAGGCCTCCTTCAGCGTCATGGGCGTGATCTTCTCCTTGTTCACGCCCTCAGGCAGGAAGTCCAGCAGCGTGCCCAGCACCACCTCCTTTATGAGCTGGAACTCAGCCTCGTGGGGCAGGTCCACTCTGAAGATCACGTCCAAGTCTTTGTAGCTCCAGCCCATGTCCTGCACAAGCACATGGCTGGCAGTGGAGCCATTGAGGCGCATGTCTTTGACCCTGATCCCGCTGCGCTCCAGGCGGGCACGCACACGAGACACTATGTCCTTCAGACGCACCTCTAACGTGGGGAAGTTCCCTCTGCCGTGCACTGGCACCACCTCAGACAACACATGGTCCAGGCGGCTCACCTGCTCCCAGGACAGAACACTAACGCTGCAAGGCTTAGCCTCCATACTGTTCTCCATCATAGCAGTGATCACAGGATACCTGGAACAGACAGGACAGGGTTAACACACAGCAACCACTCACAGATGTCATCACTAGATTTGTGCCAAGTGGATTTGTAGAGCTTAAACTTTAATGTGCATAAAATATAACATAGGCTACATAAAATAAACATGCCCTTTCTCTGTAACAGTCAGATAACTTTAAATGACATGAAAAAGGGAGTTTTGAAGTCACCACGAGCAGTAGGCCTGGTTAGCTCATCTCTAGTTCTCATCTCTATACATGGACATATCAGACACGAGTAGAACAGTCATTTCCAAAAGCCCAAATTAAGTAATAGTAACGGACTCAACCTAGCACAGCCCTGGGGATAGCTCACTAAAACTATAACGGTTTTGTGGTACTCTGGAGCAGCGCGAACATAAAGGTAGTTATTTTTGTGTCGTTTTATTGTTCTTGACCATTATCTTAAAGGGCAAAAGCACACCACTGTATTGATCAAAATTTTCTACAGCGACTCATGAGGTTTGTGCACCACGGGAGATAGCGGAATGGCATTCACTTTACTGTAGATGAATAGCGCAGGCTGAAACACACGCAGCCGTGAGCGAATGGGCACCGAGATGAAACATATGGGTGATACATTTGGGTGACACATATTGGTGAAACATATGGGTGAAACGGTGACCCCATTGAAGCGGTGCACGAGGGAAGCTGCTCGCGCTGCGTTTCAAAGAAAAGCACAGAGCGCGTGAGGCTTCTAGAAAAGTCAGCTCGAGCCTGCCTTTTATTCCAGCGAACCCACAGACAAACGATGGGTCTGTTTACTTCAGCCAGTGAACATATCTCACAACCTTTAGTGTCACGAAATAGGTCAAACGCAGGAACATTTTACGAACAATACTTATCCGTTACGTGTACATTCACTTTTTAATTTTACACACAGATGGTTTCTAAGGAAACACAGCACAGATGGATCGAGATAACACCTCTGAGAACTTTAAAAAAAAAAAAAAAAAAAAAAAAAAAAAAAAACATCCGCTCGCAGAAATTTTAACGTGGTGCGGACAACAAACGAATAAAATATCGACATCAAAGTGATACATACGTTTCCAAAATTCGGCTCTGAAAGCATGCAGCGTTATAGTCCGAAAAACTTAAGGTTAACTTGGTAGACACCTCCACATAATCCACCGCTGAGAAACACACATGGGACGCCGGATAAAACAAACCACTGGACTCGCAGCTGACACGCCTGTTTTATAAAGCCGAAGTACAGCCCACTGACAGCTAGGCACACACAGCCGGGGGAGAAATACCACCCCTGTAGCAACAGCGTTTCAGCTGACAGTCAAAACTGAATTAACAGTATAATTCAGTAAGTAATAAAAAGTAAACACGCACTTAATATATTTACCAAACTGTCGCACAGGCATCGCAAAAGGACCAAATGTCTCCACTCCTTTACAGTCTTGTGTATCAATGCGCCAATCCAGCCCTCTGATTGGTCGACCAAGTTTTGGCGTTGCTAAGTAACTGTGCAGGTACGTGTCAATCAGCTGGTTTTAAAAAACGTTCTTAAAAGTAAATAAATAAATAAATAAACTACAGCTAATGTGAACTAATCATCAGCTAACGTTTATTTTCAATCGAGGGACTTGTCATATATATATATATATGTATATATGTGTGTGTATATATATATATATATATATATATATATATATATATATATATATATATATATATATATATATATATATATATATATATATATATATATATATATATATATATATAGATATATATAGATATATATATAGATATATATAGATATATATATATATAAGAAAATTACTATTTATGGTTTTCAGCTTGTTAGGCTTTTATGTTATATGCAATATTTTCATGACTTTTTCCCATTCAAGCTCATGGGAGATGCTCATAGGTCTATTCATAGGTTATGTCTATATAACCAAAGGTGTTTCTGAAAAAGATTAGCCTAGAGTTCATTTAGAGAAGCATAAACATCAGGCACAGTTGTTTAGCCTAATGTTATATTTAAAATGTGTTTTTAACGTGTCCTGCCCTCATAACATAAAGCCTTTTTACGTGTTTTCTGACCGAGTGTCTGATGTTTATTTCTTTTAATTATTTATTTGCTTTTGCACACAAAGGATTTGTAGGCCTACATTTATAGACTTATAGAAAAGTTGATTTAGACAAATAAGTCTAATAGAAACTTGAATGACAGGAAACAATGATGATAAAATAAAGCTTTAGGCAATTACTGTTTGTTGTCTCTAGCCTACATAGATTACATGTGCCATTTGTGTAGATCTAATTCCATTCATTACAGAGCGGGATTGTAATGTTCTTTACCTGAAAGATATCTTATCACCAGGAAGGTTGTCGCAGTAGTAGTAGTAGTACACACAGCGGGACAACCCCACGCACAGAGATGTGAAACTGACTCATACAGTCAAAGGAAACTGTAGAGCTGAGGGCATCCCCTTTTTACATAGGCTATTTCTCACAGCCAAATGTAAATGAAAATTCTTTATCTAGGCCTAAAAACCTTGACATTAACAACTTAAAATTGCCTAAAAATAGTCTAATAGCTTAAACTGTAGTAATATAGTTTGTTACAGGTTATACTGAGATGTGATGAGGATCCTAATGTCAGTTTGTCACTGCTCTCACTCAGAAAAAGTTTTTGGGGAGTGACTCAAGTTTCAATTTTATAGAGCAAAAATGATTCAAGGCTAGAAAGAGGCAAATGTAAATGCATTTGGCGGAAGATGAATGCACGTAGTGTAAAAGACTCTAATTTTGTAAAGCAACAGTGACTGGTTTTCTTTTGTTGTTTTTTTCTCCAAATGACTGCATATAGGCTTTTTTTCCTTTAAACTGAATACAACTTTCAGGCCAGAATGAATGAATGAGTTTCAGCTTCCTGTTTCACTTTTTACCATTCAAAAGATAATTGCTTGGGCACACATGGTATCTTTCCAAACAGGTATATATGGAATACCCCCCATAGGCTGATTACATAAATACAAGAAATCATTTTGATGTTATACTATACCATACTATGGAATATTCCACACATACTAACATAGAAAATACAAAAAAAGGTATTCCCAGTTTTATATTTTATATTTCCATGGAGACATCCAGGTCAGAAAAGCTACAGTGTGCCTTAGCTACAGTGTGCCTTTAAATTAAAGCTGGGGAAGCATTTTATACTGACTCACAAGGCTCTTCCTTATACTTATACATTTACAATAGACAAAATGTTTTGTAATTACATCATAATTTTGTCACAGAGTCCTGCTTTTACAGTACTACATGGAGAGAAAAACTACATTTATTTACAAATATTACTAATTTACCAGAAAAAAAGTTGGGTAATGTGGAAAGTCTAATTTGTGCCGAGGTGCTTCTAGTTTTTCTCTCCAGTGTCTGCTCACTGAAGCCTGTGGGTGCATGTCCAAGTCAGTGTGTGTGTGTGTGTGTGTGTGTGTGTGTGTGTGTGTGTGTGTGTGTGTGTGTGTGTGTGCGTGCGCGCGCGCGCGTGTGTGTGTGTGTGTAGTGCATGAGAGAGTCAACACCTGTCGTTTCTCTGCTCAGCGCCTGTCGACAGGTGACTCAGATTGACCGAGCATCACTGTCCATTTGCACATTCAAACACATTAGTGATTTCAGATGGGCCCTGCTACACAAATACATACAGAGTGGAGCATTAAAGAGGTAGAACATCCGCTGGTGAAAGAATGAACTAATCTCCTCCGAATGAGTCACAGGCAGACTGCATTTTCTCTGACGTGTTGTTATCAAAGGAAACAGGCGTGTGCACTTGTCACTGCCCTGCACAACAAAAACAAAACCACAAAAGTGAATCCAGTGGTTTAAGTTTTAAATTTCCTCTTATTTATGGAGATTTAAATGGAATCATAATGAAAGGTCAAAGTTGCGTAATTATTTTTTTCAGAAAATGAAAGTTGTATTGGAATGTAATTAAGTTTAATAAAGTTTAGATTAAACAGTATCCCTTTCTGACCTTTGTAAGAAAGTCATTCACAACACAGTGTATTAACAATATGTACTATTGAGCCATTTTGAGATTTTCTCACACACAGCACTGTTTATCATTGTGGCAAAATATATAATACACATGCGTCTTTATGACTAATGTTATTTGATTGAGTATAATGGAGGTATGCTTGTCTCTGTGCTTGCTGTGAGCAGCATCTCTGACTCATACCTTGGCCTAGTGTCTTTGCCTGCTGTGATCCATGAAAATAGTAAAAGTAAAATGCTACACTGTGGAACAAATAATACAGGTAGACAATAACATGTGAGATAAAAAGATAGCAGACCCTCCACCAGAAAAGTTACTGAATGCACCTTTAAATTGCCAGCTGAGTTTTGAAGTGGGAGTAGAGAGTTCAGTGATACAGGGACATCAGACTCCTATAGAATGAATGTATTGAACGTGTGTAGTGAGCCTGAGAATGTAATCCACTGTCCACTGGGGCCTATAACATGGGATCAGCATAGACCTTTGAAGGGCTCATGACTCATCTCTACATCACTGGCACTTTATGTTGTTGCTTTTTCTGTTGTCTGACTCTTGTCTAAACACATATCTAATCCTAGACTATAGTCACGCCTCCTTTGAGTCTGTATTTGGACAAAAACTTGACCAATGACTGCAACTGCATTTGAGACTATTGTATTGCTAGAATCCATACACTTTATTGCAGTGATGTATCAAAACAATACTTTTGAGGAAGAAGGTACAACGACAGAAACCAAAACTTCCTGTAACGTCTGGTCTGCGGTTATTACTCAATGCAAAATTTGTTCAAGTACAAATGCATTGGAGTTTTTTGGTTACAGTGGAATTAACCATGAAACCAGAACGATTTGGTTTGGTTTATGACCAAATAATTCAACTCAGTGACAGGGGTTTTCATTTAAGTTTTGGTTGAAATGAAATCATAGGTGAACATGACAGGTTATTCATGAGATAATATATGTTTTGTTTGTTTGTTTTTTTGTTTGGTTTGGTTTGGTTTTTTCATACAATACAAATATCTGGCAAGCAATTCAAATGTTAAGATCCACTTAGAACCTAATATTCTGATGAAGGGTCTGCCACGTGTTTGTCTTGATAGAGGTGGTATTTAACGGCCTGAAAAGTTCCACAGTATGGTATTAAATATATCTTATCTCCATGGAGACAAGTAAGTGATGTCACCTGTCAGATCTGGGGAGAGGAATGCAAGTCTTTCCAATGTATTTTTGAGCACTAATGAGTTTAATGCATCTTTAACCAAATCAATCATCAACTGTATTTCTTTGAATGGTGGGAGGAAACCATAGAGACAAATAAATAACAGGGAAACATGCAGAGTCTCTGAATTAAACCCAGAGTCTTCTGGTTCAGAGGTATGGTCACTCTGCAATAGTGACCATACGTAATATTTGATGGTGAACAGAACACATGTGAATACATAATTTTCAAATTATTGTTAGGGCAAACTGACCCACTGTGATGTTTTGTTTTATGTGTGAAGCGGGGGTGCAATTCACAGCATGTCATAAACCATACTTTTTGAAATAAAGGGAAAAAGGGGGATACTCTTTAAATATCTGGGGCTCTAGCCGTCCTTCATACTTGAACACTGTAATATGCAGAGCTATGTGCATAATGGATCTAAACCTGTGTGTGAGTCTGTGACTGCTAGTGAAGGAAATAATATACTTAAAGCAAAACAACAACCACATACAAGTAAATTCAGATAACTAAACATGTGATAGAAAAAAAACAACTAAAAGGTCCTACATGACAACATCATATGCATTATTAATTATTTTTAACAGAAGGGCATTCCTTAGCCTAATGACTTCTCTGTAGTATAACTTAAGATGTGTCTGAATAATTGTTATGTGCTCATAGTACGTCAATACACCAAAATAGTGACACATTATATAATCTTAGGCGTGCACATTCTCAGTCCACACACTGTTATTATGCACTCTGATGCTTAATGTCAGGATCAAAAGCACTATTATAGTTATCATGACTGAATAATACAGATTATGCAAATTACATTACAAGTTTAAAAACTGTATTTGTGAGTGGAAATTGAGTACTGAATAATGACCTATATAACATAATTGGACTGAAACTTTCTCTCCTTAAATAACAATAACACAATAACATGAGTCCGTGGAACTCATTATTGTGGGGCAAAAACAATAGCTCCACAGACAAAAATGAGAAAATAAAAACACATTTTGTCAGTATGCTGTTCGCCTTCACGGTGGCAGAGAAATGTTACCTTACCCCTCACTAACCTAAAATGTTCCTTATTACTACATGTAGTAAAATTAAAATAGTGAAGCAAAATAACATTACATTGTGAATTACTTCCACTCAAGTTATTCGAATAAAATATATAATTTAATAGAAAAGTGACTTCAGATTTAAAAACATATTCAGTACTTAAACAAATCTTTTGTGGCGGCAGTTCTCGCAGACTGTACATTTAAATTATTTTAGAATATGCTTTGGCAGGTTATTTAAAGCTATACATCCAAATGCAACATACTATGTGAATCTAAAGGTGACCTAATTTCCAACTGTCACAGCAGTGTTCAAGGTTGAAAACAAAGTGTGAAAGTCAGCAATTTAAGTTCATTCATACCATACTGCAACTCTACACAACTTACCATTACATAACAGAAAACCCTATATCCTGTCAATCATTATATCATCTTTGCACTGTGAGATATTTTTATTACTTAATCACATTTTATGTTTATTTTAACTTGAACATACACATATTAATACCTTGTTGGACACCTCTTGCTATTTTTGCTACTTATTTAGAATTTATCATTACCATTTATATTTTTTTCTCTCTGTTATTATATAATATTGTAAAGTGTGAACTACTGTGTCCAAGTAATTTCCTTGTGGATCAATAAAGTTTAAACTAGCTTATATTTGTTAAAATGGATAGATAGTATCTTTTTAATGGCTTTAGTCTATGTTAAGATGAGTCCAGTGTAAAACTACTGAGCCACTGAGCTATTAAGGAGATGAAAACTCTATAACATTGAGCAAAAACCGCAAAAACCTGATCAGATGTTACTTACAAGTGTGGGAAATGTCAGATTAGACTGCACGCATCTACTTGTTCCACCGAATGTTCTCTGATCATTACGAAACTGTTAACAGGTGAAGTGAAAACTGGTTTGATGCCTCTATATGAATCCTGACCTAATATCTAGAGCCAAGGGACATATGGGGAAAATTTTGATCATTAGAAAACAGGGTGAGCGGCTGCTGTCCAAGTCTCCAGGTGTATGCCATGAAATGAGATACATTTTATACTTTTTATAGTTTGATTATAGTTTGATTACTTTTTGTCACACACAATAACCCTAAGCAATTCAAGTAAACCATATTGTACAGAGCTGCAATAAATAATTAGCAGAATAAAACACTTATCACAGTGGGATGTTTCACAGTATGTAAGCGTAATGTAAGCGGACGGTAGGTGTGGAGAGTCGATGTCGCTCACGGTATGTTTCAAAATGTATATTTTTTCAGCAATAAATGAATAAATGCAAGATACAAGGTTAAAGCCACCAGACAATTCAGTAAATCTTCATGGAAACAAGCAGTTAACAACAGATCCCACCACCAATAAAAAAAAGTTACACAGCGCACCTTTAAGTAGTTACATTTTAAGAATAATCCCTGGTGGGATGTTTTTGCACCTGTAAAATGCCAGCTTCATAACAGTACAAAAAAAATCAAACCAGTCACTTTTCATAACATCTTTATTGTGTTTAAGTTTAAACATATTTACAGATACTTTTATTTTTTTCACTTCAGTAAAAATACAAATACAGAACATTTTTCATTTTTCAAAATCCTCCGCGCTCACAGAGACTCGGCGAAGCCCAGGGTCAGCCGGGGATGATGTCATTGTGATGTCAGAGAAAAGGGGCAGGGCTTTCCTATGAGTGCCACTGGTGCATGATGGGATGCCAGGAGAACAGAGTTTAAATATGTATCTTACTTCTGTCGCTCTACAGTTGGTGTGGGAAATGGACAAATGTTGAATGTTGTTGATCAAAGTTATGTAAGTTGTAACACTGTAAAGTCAAATTTGTTTAAAATATGTTTTTGAAAAATTCACTGCATTTTGTGTGAGAATTAAAAAAACAAAAAAACAAAGCAGCTGTCAAGTGTGAATAATGTGTATTTGTTGGTTTAGATCTGGTCTATAATAAAATATTGCAATATTTTTATTTGATTTTGTATAAATTAATCTTAATATTTTGCAATAGACAAATTTGGCCACAAAGATATGTTTGGAGTTTTAATAATCAAAAATGATAAGGCATTTGTGAAGATATCTGAGTTATTAAATAATCCAAAGAATTCAAATGAGCATAAACAAAGAAACAAATGAAACATAATCTATAATGCAGTTGTAAAGAACATAACTGAGCACAGTATTGGCTTCACATTAAACGATAAGGCTTGAAATGAACAAAACTTCTTCAGCTTTAGTGCAATTCCTGCTCTTTAACTTTAGTAGTCAAACGGCAGAACCAGGGACACATCACAGATTATAACGTGTAGTTCAGTCTCTCACACATTCACACACACAGGATCTTACTACAGGTTTTTCTTGGAGGAAATTGAGGGTGCAATTTATGTGGTCCTCGGGGGCTCGGGTGTTTGAGATGTGTGGTTTAATAGAACCAACAAGCTCTTATGATATGGATGACACAAAGTAACCCCCTAAAAAACATAACGCGTCATCAAAATCCCAAGATAATAAAGCTAAATAAGTCATCTGATATTCTGCAGTCTTCACACAGTACATGATGTCAAGTGTGGAAGTCAGATAGCAGGTTTGATTTGAGTTCTTGAGTTGTTTTTCAACTTTTTTTTCCCAAGGACCCCAAGAGTGCCCTGATGAATTTTAAGTTTTATTTAATAAAAGAAAGAGCAGTAAAATATAATAAAAGAAAATGTTTCACAAAAAATATTTGATGTCTATCTGGCCACAGTACGTTTGATTGCTTGTTTTACTCTTTGCCATAGTAAGATGTTTTAGATTTCTTAGTTATTCAAGATCTTAAATGTGCATGAGGTATGGTTTGAAAGTACAGTATCAGAAGGCTGCATAAAACATGACAGTTATAATTTAACACAACACTGGGGTTGCATCCGGTAAACTGTAATTTGCAGGAACAATCCTCTCAATTTGTCTGAGAAACAAATGTTTGGGTCTATTTTAAGTGCTACCCCTAAACTCTGACACAACAGTAAAAAGTGCACCTTTGCAGCTGAGTCAATAACTCTCACTCTCACATTCGCTCACACAGATAAAGATGATAGGTCTAAATGTACAAAATGGACGGGAGATAAGAAAAGGTGTGCACAAAGAAAGCTATGGTCAAAGAGCTGTGAAGAGCAGAGTCCAGCAGCAGCAGAAGGTGAAAGGTCATGGAGATGTTTGCTCCTCTTATGGTCTGCTCAGTTCAGGTGGAGTTTAACAGGAGGTGGAGTGGGACAGGGCTGAGGGGGGAGGAGGACGTCAAGTCTCACCCTGTGTCCTGGTAATGATTTGTCCTTCAGAGAAATGAAAAACCCACACTTAAAACAGACCCTGTCAAGTGCGCACCTGTCGGTCCTTCTGTCTGCGAGACAGTGTCAAAGTGTCATGATCCTTCATAGAAGCACCTCCAGGCTTCACCCATCAAAGTTTGGTCAAATCAACTCAAAATAAGAAAAACTAATTCAAGCCTCCGCGATTGGAGCCCAGTCCTTCAGATGAAAGTTTGATTCCAGTCGGTTATGGTCACCGTCCGTGTAATTAAAACAGAGTCACAGAGTTCCAGTCTGTCCTGGGACAGTCTGAGGGGGCGTGTCCAGTGTGGGCTCTACCGCTGGGACGGCTCACTGCCCGGCAAAGTGATGTTGCCCAAGTGCAGCACAGGCAGTGGGTGGGCTTCAGTGTTGAACACCCAGGTCTCCAACGGCAACAGGTCGTCATTGGAGAACAACAGGTACAGGTATCTGTGACAGGGGCAGGGGGGGACAGGTCAAGGCTTTTGTTACTTAATTTTAGATGTTAAAAGAAAAATTGCAACTTGTAACTTCTAAGTCATTAAACAAGTGAAAAGAGATGGTAAATTTGACTTTTAAATCAAATTCTTTTTAAATTTTAATAATATTTTTCTCAAACTATATGAAACCTATTTTTAATTAGACCATTCTTACATATACACATGTCCATTAGGTTCAGCTGGTTCAGCCTGAGGTCTATAGAAAATCTCAAGAAGTACTTAAATATTAGGCAGCTGCACAGCACATAATACATGTGCCTGTTGAGAGCAGCTGCTGTTGTGCTCCTTTATGACGTGGCCAAGAGCAGAGATACCAGAGTCTGCGTAACACCCGACATTCAAATGTCACGTCTCACAAAGTCTGTGGCAGCTGACCTTTACCAGCTCACACCAAAGACAAATTTCACTGGCATTTGGGGCCTTGGGGTGCAAATTTGACTGAATTTTAAGCTATACCGGGTGTGTTTTAAAACATGTCCTGATATCAATTGATTAGGTTAGGCTTGTGCATTTCCTTCAAACTTGGCATACAGCAAATTAGAAGCATGTTAATTTATTGACCAGCAGGGGGAGGCAGAGAACTGTATTCTTAATTTCTTCCTCCAGGCCAAAGTAAGAGGCTCAAAGTGACTTCAAATTATGCTGAATGCAAATGTCTTAATGCCTTCATCTATATTTAACACTCCCTGACAACAGTTCAACATAAAATCTAGGATAAAGACACAGAAAGCATTTTGATGCAAGCACACGTTCAAAGACAAAACCTTCGTTAGGAGTGTATACTTGAATGTGTTAAAGGAAACAACTGCCACAGCTAATTTACTTGGTTTATTTGTTATTTCTAAGGGAAAACCATCATATTTAATGGAAGGGGATAGAGGGCACAGGTGAATGTACAGCTGGTTGTTGGTGCATTAGTAACTTCAACTTTCATCAATCAAAAAGAGTTTTAGGGTATAATATCTGTCATATTACTGAAACTCATCTTTATAAGAAACCCCAAAAGTTCACTGCTCATTTATTTGAACATCATCCAAATAATTGCTACAATTACTTTTAAGTGACACATTCTTTAAAATCACAGACTCAGCAATTTATCAAATTAATCTAAAGAGAGCCCAGAATTAATGAATTAACAAATGAAGTGATGGCTTCTGGATGGTGTGCATTAATCATGATTAGAAGGGAGTCTTACTTGAGGGTCTCGGCCAAGAAAAAGCTCTGCTGCACGTCGTCGTAGGTGGGATTAGAGGAGTAGACGTCCTTCACACCAGAGAAACCTCCACTCACACGACAGTACTTATCTATGGCCTGAAACACACAGAGGTTCAATTTAAGACAAAGGACTAAACTACACTGTAAACACGTAAAGAAGCACAAATGGTCATTTGACGAGGGGGAACTGTTATGCCCTGTCTAAAATATGACTTTACACTGAGAGGATAGTGCTTCAGTTCTGGAACATTATCAGGCCCTGTGAGCCACATAATAAGATTTTTGCCATTTTTAATTATAGAGAAAAAAAAAAAAACTTACATTACTATTACATTACGTAATATTATCCACTGAGCCTAACTAGGTAGAAATATCCAACTTGTATAAAGCACGGTTGGCTTTATAGTACAGGGAAATGTGTTGGGGGGAGGGGAGCGCCTTTTTAATACGCTTACAAAAGCGTGCTATAATTAATTTCTTTGCTAGTGACAGATTAGAGCAGGTCCTGGGGAGACGCAAACCGCAAACACAGGCTGTAAAAAAAGAAGATTAGCGCTAGCGCCTTCACTGTTTCACCAACATTTACATTTTATTTTGTCCTTTCTCTACACAAAACATCTTCATAACAGACACTACAGAGTCATTTGTGTTATGTTGGCTGATACTGTGGGAGGGGCTGTCTCTGTAATGGCTTAGTTAAGATCCTTAGAATACAATGGCTTCAAGTAAATGGAAGAACACTGAACTGAGCATGTGTTAGAAATAGGGGTGTTCATGGTTAAGTGACTAACCGATTAACTGTCACTAAATGAATTTATTTCATACTAAATGGGTCAAGAAACAGATATTCAGTTGATCCATGTAACTGTACTCAATCAAATGCTGGAATTTGCATACATTAGAAATACACACCAAAGAAACTCAATCACTAAATGACTTAACAGATTATATACAGTAGTGTGATGTAATGGTGAAACTGCAATAACACAAGTCTCAGAATAATAGCCCATCTGTTCCTTTGCCTGAATGTTCTGTAATGTTGCTACAAAAACTGAAATGACATTTTTTTGCTTCGTTATAGTACAGAGCAACAAATAGTAAGTAATGCTATTAATTAGTGAATGTGTTTCTCAACTGAATAGTGTTTTAAAACTGAATAGTGTTTGAGTCTAGGTTGGGCAGTTGCTTCAAAATGCACTCATCTCTACAATGAATCTAGTTTGCCCAAACAAAACAAGAATTTAGCATGATACTATTTTCTGTTTTTCAGTTGTGTTTGGTCTGTTCAAACATATCAAGAATGGTGTTTATTTGCCAATAGTCCAAATGTCAGAACACCACATTTGTTGGATCATTGTTTTCTGTACAAATCTCAACCTTGTCCCAAATGGAGTCAGTTTAAACCCCAGATCTTCATTCATTTCAGTTGTTTTTTGAGAGCTTTGATCGTTCCAAAGTCACAGATGTGTTGTGGATTAAGGCATTTTTCAAAACAAAGTGATCTGATGAAAACAAAAGGGAGAAGTCTGAAATGTGCCTATTGCAGAAACACAGCACTAAGTGCTGAAAACATGTGGAGGTGTGTTACTATGACAACAGATGACATAACCTTTTCTCTAGGTACAAATCCTGACAAAGAAAAATCTAATTACTAGAAATATATAAGTAGACATAAAAATACATGCTTGGACGGAGGGCTGGACAATTTGCAAAAAGAAAGAAAAAAACAAAACAAATTTCTTTAAAAAAAATATATATATATATTTTGTCTTAATAACAACCAGTAATAATGTTTTTCATTTTAATTTAATGAACTTCAACAATACAGACTTTTAATCATTGCCATAAAAAAAAATAGTTATATTTCCTCCAAAGTAAATAAACTCCAAACGGACTGAAACCTGATCTTTCTATGGTTGGTATACCATTCACAATGGGACTCTTCTAGGGTTAAACAGCTTAATCCTGAGTTTGTCAAACTGCAGTGCAGGTACAGTAAGACATAGTTTGTGGTTCATGGGTGATAATAATTATTAACAATTAGATACAGACAGCACACAGCAATGTGATTTTGGCCCTAAGAGCAGCTTTTACAATAAATCTCTACTTTGACAAGCACATTGTGATTTATTACATGCATAAAACCAGGTATAGCCCCTTTAATTACCTTAAACCTTAATTTAGATCTGGTTTAGCCGAGCCATTGTCCGCTATGAGGAAGTGCTGAGAGCTGACTCTAGAGCTGCTGTGATGGGACCAAATATCCACAAACAGAACCCTGCGGGCTAAAGTTACCCCACACACGTCTGAATGAAATGGGAGCTTATTAAAAATGCAGGTGTGATACGGCTGCAGCCTCGTACTGTAGCTGTGCCCTATTGATTCAAACTCAGGGTTATGACAAGGAATCAGGACTTCTATAAAAAATTCAGGCAGCATTACACCTCAGCTTATCGACTTTCACTATAAATGCATGTAATTGAAAACATTAGGTACCTGGATCATAAATACTTTAATACTTGGGATTGTGTGTGGAATGTTTGGCCAAAACATATGTAACCTAGGCTTTGAAGTCAAGAATTCAACTGCTATTTAACATATTTTGATTCTTCCAGATGTCTACAAAGTCCACAAACTATTTTTCTATCCTGGAACCTAGGCTTGGGCGATACTGACAAAAATGACAAAAAAAAACACTTAATATTTTTTGGAGCATCCCCATAATGATATTCAGACAATATTATGTCAAGAAATGTGAACAATGAACATTTCCAAGTAGAGCCATGCAGGCCCAATAAATAATCTGAGAAAAAGAAAAGTCCTCCTGTAATAGAAAGCAGAGATGGACAGTCACACCTCAGACTGGAGCAGCTGGCTTCACCTTCACACTTTACACAATGATAAGGTGCCCATGACATACATTATACAGGCAGTGACAGTGGCCTTGATAAGAAATGACAGTGAATGCATGCTGAAGGAGCAGACCACAAGTGTGACCCGAAGCTGCCTGACTGACACATGTAATGGGATTTTTATACACTGTCAATACTGTCCTGACTTGCTTGGATATACGCTCGATCTCTGCAAACTGTAGAGAAGAGCACAGCTGGCACAGAAGCCAGCTTAGACCATCTTAACACACTAGTCAACATCTATGAAAGTGTTATTTGACTGTATAGGGTTAACTTAAAAATGTAGTTATATAAAAGTGTAGTTTAAGTATCTGGTTTAAAAGGGCTTTAAAGGTTAAAATGGGTTACAATCTATTGCCATCCTTAGTACATAGTACTGTAGTTCTGGGGTTTAAAAATCAATTTACCAAACTATGATGAACCATAAGCTTTACTGACCCCTTGTGGTTGGGTAAGTACCTTTCTACCGTGTTGTTCCTTCATGCCTGAAGAGGTTTTAGCCCAAGCAATGCATTGTTTTTGCCAAATATAACATTCTCAAAACAATAAAACATAAGATGGTGATCTAAATATTTTGAGTGTTAAAGTTAATGTCTTTATGTGTGATCTTGGACAATTTTTTGAGGACTTTTCATAATTCAAAAGATATGGCAATGGTCCAAGATTTAACAAACAAACAAACTACATATTTCTAAACCAAAGGCAACTGCATGTGACAAAAACAAGTGCCAATATTATTATTCTTGCAAGCACAAAACACAATTAAAATTTTCAAGTGCTACATCCACTGCAGTGAAAACATGAGGTGTGACTTTAGTGATCCACAAAACAAAAGTTGTACCTTACAGACCAGAGCTGCAGGCAGGTGTTTGAAAGTGTGAGCAAGAGGATAATTATAGACAGGCTCAGGTGCTACACACAGCAGTTGAATTAGGAAATGAGAAAAACAACATTAAAACAGAGGCAAGGTAATGGTCCATGTCTTGCTCTACAAGATAGAAGAGTGCACTAAAAGGTGCTATAAGGGAGGGATGAGTCTGTTATGGGGAGATTCAAAAATAGATTTACATTCACCAGACATAAGTGTAGAGCAAGGAGATGTAGAGATGCAACAATCCATTTACTGCAACTTTTTGGACACTCAAAGACACTTTACAATATATTATTTGTTCATTCCACACTCAGTGGTGAAGGTACCGTTGTAGCAGACAGAGTAAGTATCGAGTTTTGACATTACATTATGTATGTATGTCAATTGGTTTAAAGTAACAGCTTTGTACAACATAGTGAAATGTAATACCAGTTTTGAGTGTTGGTATTGGTGAATTCTTTTGGAGGAACCTCAAAGCATATATTCAGTCAATCACAGGGATTCTTGCAAAAAGCAATCTTCCACCTGCAAAGACATTTAATCCCCACACGAAATATGAATAGAGAACTAAGGTTTAGTGAATAGAGCATTCATCCTGGAGCTGATGCACCATTAATGATTCCATTACTAACCATTGCTGTGCATGCAGATGGATTCAGCAACCACTTATTACCCTATTGAGATGAGTAAGAGAAGTGTTTATGCCTGAACTATATAATCCCTGGTCACTAGTTTTAATTTACCAGAAGCTACTTTTATTTACTTTCAGTATGGACCTAACAAGCTGTATTAAGGACTACAGAGTAAATATTTATGAAACACATTTCAGAAATTATATTATATTGAATCATTAACTTAGCTTCGAAAACAACCACTTGTTGAGACTTAGCTGTTCACTTCTATCATAAATGCAGAGTTAATAGGTTCGTCAGTGCTGTAGAAAAGGTGAATGAAAGTCAAACACATGTATAGGAGATAGGAACTTGTACTGCAATATAAAAATTTATGTCAGCTATAGATCAAAGCTCAATCTCGTTCACATTCAAATTGGTGCATATATGCTTGTATCCTACATAATGCATGAAGCAGAGATGAGCTCCTCCACAGAGTGTCTCTATAGTGTCACTCATGTTGTGTACAATCACACCATATAAACAGACTTGTCAAACGCATTCATCGCTTTTAGCCTGCGAGCACAGACGCAAACACTCCCACTCGTAAGCACAAAACCATGAGAGCATCACCACGGAGACACACACAGAAAGGTGAGATGAAGATTGACAGCAGAAAGAAAAAAATAAAAATGAGAAGAAGGGGAGAAGGTGAGGATACGAGATGAAAAAACTGATTGGGATTTAATCCACTGTCAGATGAAAGGGACAGTCTGTGGAAAAGACTTCCGAAACAAATTGCTTATTCACAGGGCACTGTAGCATTTACAGATGGAATTACAAATATATTTTGACCAAAACAAAGACTCTAAACCAAAACTAAACAGAGCTTGTGTTGTCATACAAGAGGATGGACAAATATGTTGCTATATTTGTTTTTATGTTGCAGCAGCTGAACTTACTTACTTTGGAATCAATAAAGTATCTATCTACCCATCTATCAATCTATCTACCCATCTATCAATAAATCAATCTATCCATCTATTAATCAACCTATCAGAGAATATTCAGATAATGTTAATGCCTAATGTTAAATGAATGGGAATTTTCTGGTAAATGCTAAATACTAAATTCAGCATTCATTCAAAGATATTCTGGCATTATAGTCAAAAATGCATTTACCAGTAGTGGCACATCTGGCCAGTAACAGAAAGTTTTTGATGTTCAATCCCAAGCTCTAAAATTGTTTTGTACTAGAATAAATAAATATCAGACCAATGGCAGCCATGTGAGTTCCAGGTGAAACATTCAGACTTGAAAGTGATGGTATGGGAGCAACTGTGGGGAACATATATTGATGATAAATATTTATGGAAGTCTCTCAATTCAATAAAGAAAAAAAAAAGTTTATAAGGCATCAGACTATTCCCTCGATCCTTACTTTTTAGTTATTGCTGCTAATACAAAGACTACTGCTTTCCTGAACACACGAGACAGGCCTCTACTGTGACAAAGTTTAAATCCAGGCTAAAAATGGTTAAGATGTGCATATGACTGATGACTGTTTTTATTCCGCACTCTTCTATCTTTACTTTTAATGTTGATTTTATAATGATGATTTATGTTTTGATTTGTTTGTATTGTGATTTTAATGTCTTTCTTATACTGAAAAGCACTGTGCTATGCAAATAAACCTGCCTTGCCTTACCTTAAAGGTGCATTGTCTAACTTTTCTGGTGGAGGCTCCGTCAAATGATTTTCTCCATGGAAATGTTATTGCTTTGTCTGGAATGTTTCACAGTATGGCATTAAACCTTTCTATCTTCATGGAGACCAGATCAAGTTACAGCTGAGAGCTGTGGAGAGGCGACTCCGCTCACAGTCAGAATACCAGTTTTTCTAGGTATTTTTGAACTATAAAACCACCTGTAATTGAATAAATGTAAGGTAGAGCTATTTAATGTCATACTGTGGAGCATTCCAGGCAGAGCAATGACATAGCCATAGAAACAAGCAGGTGACACAGACCTAGAAAAGATACACAGTGAACCTTTAAATCTGCCCTTGGCACAGATGTAGTGTTGTGTTCGGTTCTTTTCACCTCTCACAGAAGATTTATCTGAACTGTTCAAGGCAAACACACACACTGAAAACAGATTAAGTTACATTGTTACAAGCACAAAATCTAATGATACTTCAACCTTAAGGAAATTGATTGTATTTTCCAAGAAGCATGAAACCTGATCTGAACTTTAACTAAACCGTTGACTGACTATATTGAATCAGGTCCCATTCACATAAATTCAATAGCCACCATGCTCACAATATAAAAGATTTTTTTAAATGCTTTTAATGTGTCACCCAATGCAGTGCTGAATTTTCTGCTATCTAAATCTCGCACTCCCTGGTATGTTTCCACTCACACGATATAAAAAGGTAATGGTCCTTCAAACAAGGTCCACATTGTTGCCGAAGCATTCACTCAATTGAATAAAACAAATGTTCCCAAAGGAGGGAGTCAGGAAAGGGTGCCAGGAAAGGGCGCCACAGCAAATTCAAAACTTTTCAGAAATACTTTTAAGAGCCTTTTTGTGAAATTGCTGACTATGCAACTAACAGAAAAAATGAACAAAATCATACAACACCTTTCTCCTAATTCAAATGAAGACAGATTTAACTCAATTCTATTAACAACTTTGCAAATTAGAGTGTTTTTAGTCCTAAATCCAGATGGATATTTACTGTAGTCAATAAATTATTGTTACTATAAACAATCTGTAAATCACTCTGTAGTGACATACACAAAATAGAGACAAACAGAGAAAAAAAAACTTAACTCTTTCTATTGATATTTTCATACCAGGCCCAAGTTTATTTTAACTAATCACTTCCTGAAAACCCAAGTCTGGTCAAATGAAAAAAAAATAAAAATTCAAGAAAGAAACTCTGAACTTATCAAAGGATCATCTCTTCTCTGATACCCAAATGCGTGTGTCTCACCTGAGCAGCCTCCCATCCCCACTGTCGGTATTTGGGGTCATGGGTGAACCTCCACATGTACCAGTACGTCTCGATCACCTCAGGGCGCAGGATGTAGTACTTCTCATTCTGACGCACTGCCACTGCCTCCAGACCGCTGTCGAATTTAAAGGCCTCTGGACCGAGCTTCAATACTGTGGAGACAGAAAATATAGAAAGGTCATTGAGAGATATAAAAGACAAGATATAAATAAGAACTGTAAAATAATGGTACGAGCTTTCATTGGCAGTCTGCTGTGCTCCAATTTAACCTCCTGTGGTGTACAACTGAAGTTATTTGATGTCAATTTATTATTACTGAAACATTGTTGTTGAAGATTTTCAAATTAACTACACAAGTTTTGTGCAAATTGTGGTTTGGCTCATGACCACATTTTACACTACTGTTCTTCAATCCAATAAATTCATTGGGCCAGTTTAAAAAAAAAATTTAAAAAAATGCATAAATTAAAAATAGAGCCGCAACACCAATCTATTTTGGTAAATGTATGCAGGAAATGGTGGATAGATACAAAAGCCTTCGAGGTTTTCCACATAACTAAAAGTGACTGACATTAACTGAGATACAATAATAAAGCTACAAAGCATGGACTGTCTGTAACGTGTCAAAGGTGAATATTCGCTCATTGAGACTCAAACCGGTCAGCTTTAGACCAGTATCCCATGGCAATCAGACTCCCTGTTGCTATAACAAGAAACTCTATTCATCTTCATTTGTTGCCATGGCAGCCGGTTGTCTTCGTCCTGAGAAAGCCTGTATTTTGAAACCCGCAAAAATCATGATGCAGGGCCACAACCAGTCAGTCTTTGTTTGTATTGATCCCAAAGAAGAAAATTTCCAGGTAAATGTTTTTCAAAGGTCTTCTTCAATACTGATGATTACTTTGCTTTTCAACCACAGGCAGGGTGCCAATTTATAAGTGAGACAACAGTGATTAGTTTGAAAAATATTGTAGGCTTAGTAGTTAGGTGCTTTTGTAGAAAAACTTTGAAGTTAGCCAATACCAGGGCAATCCTTTATTTTACTTATACATTACTACTATTTAACACATATAACTTTAATCATCGTTAATTTATTCATATTGTTTCAATGTTTAGCTACTATTAGAAGTTTCTTTCTAGAAGTCTACAGTTACAATAATTTTTGTTTGACAAATACAGTTACAATCGAGAAAAGTTATTCTCCATTGTTTCAAGTCTCTCATTCATTCTGATGAATTCTAACTACATTCTAGTTTAACATGTGTTAAATGTTAAGAAAAGACCTAGACCTGTCACACATATTTTGAAAAGCGAACTGAAGAAATTATACACAATATGATAATGCCACTAACATAATACCTACACCTACACCTAAAAGAAGTATTATTACTCCGAAAACTACTCTAAATACACAAAAAATTAGCCAGAATAAATAGATAAATAGCAGAATGAAACACTTAAGTAATTTGTTTGTATCTGTAACAGAATAATAACACATTACCAACTACATACATAAGCCTTTCTTTAATTACTCCATGCCCCTGTGTTGTGCTTACCTGTTCTGTCGTAGGACTCGTGACAGGTGTGTGCGATCTCGGCCCCCAACTGCAGGTAGTGTCCGGCCTTGTCATCAGGAGAGCCATCTGCGCCCAGAGCGAGCATCCCGCCTGCAAAGCAAGCCAGGTGGCCCATCTTCCGCTCCAGATGCCCGTTCTTCCACTCCCCGATGAACGTAAGGCCTCCATTGGATTTGCGTATGAGGTGGCGCTCAATGGCCTGTGAAAAACAATTAGTTGATGTGTCCACAAATGGTAATGGGAGATTTACATGAGGCGGATGACAGGTAATCAAGTTGTTTATGGAGTTAATATTGAGCTCAGTGTGTGTTAAATGCATTAGGGTTATGGGGAATGATAAATAATGACATGGATGAACTGCCACATCTATCACACTTTTACCCTGTAACATCTGGTCATACTTCTAAATACCAACAAACCATCAGCTTTAGGCCATAAACGTCTGCTCTCCTCTGGGGCCCATACATGAAGAGTTATTGGGGATGTAACAACGTGTAAATGAATATGAATCTATAATTCTGGAATTAAATGTCAGAAGAACAAGATGTAGGAGATGGAGGATGTTCTAACTTTGAACTTGCTGTAAATGACATTAAACCACATGACGTGGCAGCAGCTGTAACAACACTTCAATGGTGTATCCGATGTGCTGACAGTGTTTATGTTGTATAAAAATGGTGTGAGAACACAGCTTTTATCTCATGCTTGACATGAAAATGACGGAGGAACTGCCAAACTCATCAAAATGACATGTTGAACTAGTAGTGTCAAACCCCTGCTGCCATATGCTGTATTTTACATGTCAAGGTGACGTAAATGACAAGGTGAGGAGCCCATAAGGAAAGCATATGTCATACCTCTATAGCATCATCATAAGTCTTGCGAGCTTCTGTATCAGTCTTGTCTGACATGAGCCATGCCTTCAGCAGGTACTCATAAAAACTGTCTCCCAGTCCTCCAACCGAGGTGTGATCTGAAAGAAGAAAGTGCTGTTAAACTAAGGTGTACATCACAAAGAGGAGGAACAGAGGAGAAAATGACAGGTCTGAGCCCACAGCTGGTACTACTTTTATTTTCCTGTTCACCTAAGCTGCACTGGCACTAATGTGCATGTTGATCCCTCTCCTGAGCACACATTTTAATGTCCCCAGTTCATCCTCATAGAAGTTTACACAGCTTTCAAAGCTGTCCTCGTTTGCCAAACATCACACAGAGAGGATGGAGCACTGCCAACTCTCTGATCCTGATAAGAAAATATTCATTTTATCCTCCAGAGGACACTTACAGCTCACTTTGAAAGCCACTTCAATCTATTTTAGGAACAAGTCGAACTGATGTTATGAATTCTTGAGGCTATACCATTTAATCAATATATACACTTAAGTTCTACCAACTTATGTGGGTAGCACAGATGTTTAGATGTCTTTTTGCAAGGTAATACATTTTTAAGATAGATTTTTCAATCATCTCTTCTAAAACTCATTACATTCATTCATCTTATACAGCTGCTAAACAGATGAGCTTAAGTTTTATATTTGGTGCACTGTGTATATTTTAGTGTATATTTTGAACAGCTCCACTTCCAGGGCTGACATGACCATCCCTTTGCAGCCTGCATAAGTACATCCTCTGCTCCATTTAATCACATTGAGAGTCTGGGCATATGCTTTGTGTCTGATCTGAGGAGATCCCTTTCTGGATCTGATTAACATGCCTGTAGGTAAATGATGGGACACGGGCAGAGGAAGGAGGGACGAGGAAGTCATGTATTATTCATCTTTTGTCGCAGAGAGCAGAAACCTGGCAAACAACCTTGGAGATATTAAGGGCAAGTGTGGGCCTGAAATATACATTTACTAAAATAAGATGTGACCAGAGACTTAAATGTGCAAACAGACTAAACATCAAGTCTAGGAAAAGAAATCCAAAAAAGTATCAAACATGCAAATATTTAGATTTCTTTGAACAGCTACACAGAAAAAATCCTTTGAAATAGTGAACATGGCACTAAAACAACATAGGTACCAGCTTTTGAAATGGTCACTGTATTATCCACCTGTATTAGCAGCATTAGCAGCTTTAGCGCTTTGAATTTTTTTTTTTCTCTGGAGGATTTCTACTTTTATTATCCGTCTCCAATGCAAATGAAACATGTTGTTTATTCTGTTTTAAACCTGAGGAAATAACCCTCTAGTGCCTTCTGCTCAAAGCCAATTTCTCTGCACTGTTAAACCTCAACAAGCTGCTATTTTCATTTCAGCTGACATTTAAGTAGGTATTAATTACATAGAACAATTACCTTCATTACATTATTATTATTATTAATATTATGAAATGGCTGGCAAACAGTTATGTGACAGTAAAGCTTAATACAGCATTCTCTTTACGTTGCCTTTTCACCTTTGCCAAGCTGAGGCAAGGTATGAAAGAACCCTGGTACTCCATTTCCATATTTATTTGAGGTTATTTTCAGTAGGAACAAAGCATACAAAGGTTTAGGTGGTTAGAAAGTATGAACAAGAATAAGTGTCTAGAAAAATCAATAATGTCCTCATACTACAAAACTTTCTTGAAACCTACAATGTAAAATCGAACAGGATAAAATGCATTTTTGGTAAACAGCTAATTCCACAATTGTATATGTGACAATCAGCCAATCACACAAAAGGTATCTCTATGATTTCTGTACATTGGCTTGTTTCTGCTTATTATAAATTCTTCTATTACACCTCTCCCTCTATCTCACACGCATTGTTTTTTTTTTTCCCGCCCACCTGCATCCCTCATCTCTGTCTGCCAATCAAAGCATAGGGTCGAGTCGGCAGCACCTGTCAATCAAAGGCAGGGCTGGACTTCAAACAATCGTTCCTATAACACAAGCTCGGAAACATGGGCTACACAGGGAGGAATCCTCACTAAACTTCAAACACCTCAGAATCAAACGCAGGTCAAGGTCACACACAGCCCAGATCACAACAAATGCTCTGTCTGTGCTTGTTATTGGGTTTCATGGCACAACTCATAGAGACAACAGACAGAAGAGTTCCGCTTTGTAATTTGCCATTTGGATTTTAGATCTTGGTATAGTTTGATGTTGATGGGAGTGGGGCAATAATAAGGTGGTGATTTGTACTGAAATACTGCTGGCTAAGATGAAAGCAAACAGTTTCACTTAGGCTTCTTTATATGTTTTAACAGGCTTATTGTCAAATAGAGTATTTATTAACATAACCTCTCATAGATACTTTCGATTATGAGTTCAACAGATTTCTAATTGTAAAAGGAAAAAAAAAAATTATATTATACAACTTGTGCAGACTTGGTATTATAGTGGTATAAAATTGTGCACTATTCAACTTTGCTACCTGCTTCTCTCCATGGTAATGTCATTGTTTTGCATGGAAAGTTCCACAGTATGGTGTTATTTCTATCTTAATGGAGACTTTCTAAAAATATTATAGCTATAAACACCCATGATACATTTAATGCCATACTGGAATATTCTAGGCAAAGTCCCACCAGAAGTTCCACAGTGCATGTAATTTGGTGGTACCACCTTCCATCCATTTTCCATCACATTTGGCATAAAAAATACAAAGTAACCAAAATTTTTACTCAACAGCTTAGCTCTGGATGTTATTCTCAGCAAATATAGTTTGCAGGTTTGTGAAGAGACCGTGTGCAGGTTAAATCAGGAGTGGGTGGTGTTTTCTGGGAGCTGTTGTAGTGAGAGAGGTTTTGCAGTAACAAGGCTGTCACTCACAGGAGGATGTCATTAGGACTGAGGAGCAGAGCCACGCTGCTCATTAGTTTGGCTTAAGTACTGTCTCCACTCCTCCACACATTTAAACACTGTTTAGTTTACTCTATTTGTACATTACTGCTCTTCATGATAGCACAACTTCACTATGCCCACACATCATAATTAATGTCTAACACTATTAACAACATCAAAATGCAATTATCCAGGAAAAAGCTTTAAGCATTACTTTTGGCTGATGGTTTGATGTTAATTTTGTTGTCTGTGGAGTGCATTATGTGGCTGTCTTTGGTCCAAATAAATGGAAGTGAATGTGGCATGTCCCTATTTGACTCTGCTGGAGTTACAGATGTTCACTAATGTGCAAACTAGAAGCCAACAAAACCTAATTTGTCATAGAAGCTTAAACTCTAAATGTTGATCTGCGGATAAGAGATTGTAGAGTATCCCTACTCATGGGCTTCAAAATGATCAGAAATCTGGAAGGTTGCCATAGTCATTTAAAACAAATATATCTTTTGAAAGGGAAAAGCCCTCAAAATGTTGCATATAACAGGAAAATGAACCCCAACAATGGCTGCTGGACAAAAATTATAATAACTTGCTCTTTCATGAAATTATTATTGACTTACTGTAAGATTCTGACAACAAAAGAGGTAAATGCAATTTAAGAAATGAAACGTCATCCACTTGGACATCTTAGGCTTTATATTGTAGGCTTCTTTTATTTTTCCATCAATACTTGTCTACACTGAAAAGCTATTTGCCTGGGTGAGCAAAGGGATTTCTTCATTCCTCATTTCCTCTCCCTGCTGGGCTCCTGTGACCTGTTGTCTGGTGTTGGCGGGCGATTAAGGAGCCTGAGTTGATTTCAGATTATCTTGGTGCTAATTAATCCTGCACCGCTTTAATGTTTTCGATAGTGTGGTTAAGGCTGATGGAATGACGGTTAATTATTGTGTTCGTCTTTGGCTGCACGTATGGGCAGCAGACAGGGATCAATACCACTGTACAGTTTGTGGACACAGCCTCCAAGCCTGGAAGTTTAATTACATTCTAATTATAAAATTCATATAAACACAATTATTTTCAGTAATGAAAACACAATTAATTTGACTCTTTCAATAGCGGGACAACTAATCTAAATATTGTGTGTGTAATTGCCTGTTTTGTAGCCATATTAAGCTATTATTGTATTAACAATTTAAGTTTGAAAATAAAGCATCTTTGGACAGACAAAGATTACTAGCTAGTGCGTTTCTGTGGCCAAGACAAATAGAATATGAAATGCTGGTAGATAGACTTGATTTGCAAAAACAGACAACTCCATTTAAAAAAAGGTACTAGAAAATAAAATTGTTCAGTTTAGTGCATTTATAAGGAGGAGTGGCTTTTGAAAAATGACTATGCAGAGTAGAGTAAAACTGTACGTTTCAAACTTCAGATTTTTCACAAATTAACACGTAACGCAGATATGAATACTTTTATGACATTTTAACCATATTCAAATGTCTTCTCTTATCATTGGTTTACTTATAATTGTATTAACATTGGCTCATGCATGTTGGAGTAACCTTGTATTGTCCTGTATCTGAGTAAGATAGTTTCTGTTTTCACCTACCCCTTATACCCACCCACTTCCCAGCACTAATTTGCATTTATTCCAAAAAAAAATTAGGGTTGAGTTCAAAAATGATATGTAGCAAAAATTTTAAATCCATCCATGAAAATCCACAGCTGTTTAAGTTGAAATGCCACTATAAATAGTGATTTGTTAAAGGGAATTCAATTGTCCCATTTATATCACTAAGCTATTCGAGATCAATATTGCAGTCTCCAATGAAAAAAGTTAAATAATGGTAAGTGTGTTGTATTTTATTACAAAGTACTCAAAAAAACAGTAGGTCTTCTTTAACTGCAGCATAAAACAGGACAGGTGGTGCTGACCTGGGAGGAGGACAATGAAAAATTCATTGTAAACAGTAAGGACAGCTCCGTTGTGGCTCCTGTTTAGTGAAAGTCCTGGTGTTTGGAGAAAGATGGCCTCTAGCTATCCTCTCAGTCTGCTAGTTGGAGAGAAATGAGGACTTAACTGTGCTCAGAGGAGAGTACTTTGTCTCTTAATTGGAGGTGAAGTGCTGACTTTGGTCCACAGGGCTTGGCTGTGTGTTCAGAGCTGTAAGCCTCTGCAACCAATGTTTAGTTTTTGTGCACTTACAGGGACACTGGTGGGCCAAAATACAAGGATACTTTAGAGACACTTTGCTTTGTTTAGTTTTTTTAGTTTTTTCAGTCATTTTAGTTTCAAACCAAGTTGGAAAATGTGTATAAACTCACAAATGCAATGACTCACATCTTTTTGTCATTCACGAAACTACAAATTAAGGGGTAAATGCATTGCTGACTGAAAAAAAGTAATGATCCCACTAAAACAACTCAAAGACAATTTAGATTCACTACCAAAAAAAATCTTAAGTTTCAGTTCAGTCTTACCTGAAACTCTCTTTTGCTTAAAATTCATTACGTTTAGGCCTTCAACAGAATGGCACACAAACCAATTTGGACAAAATGCAGTCTTTCTACTTTTTAGTAGAGGTGAAAAAAAAAGACAAGATTGCTTAGTTCTCTATGCATGTCAAACAGAGCATCAGTCATCACCCTGTCAGCTAAAAATCCACTGTTAAACTGCATCCATCCATCACTCCCCTTCAGTCCATCTTCTTCATTTGTTTCTCCTCTCCATGCTGTCTCCAAACGTGTACACCTACAAGAGCCCCCTCTGCCTTCAGCCCTGAGTCATCCTTTAATGAGGCTGTCCATTAATCCTGTCTCCACCCACCAATGCTCGCCATTTGTTTTAGTGACAGCTAAAACAAACACAACTCTTTATTCATTTGTTTGTACAATGCATTTAATTTAAACTGTGCTTATGCTGACACTGTGTAGAGGGATAAAAACAGCATTTTTCACACCTTCGCAATAGGCCTTTTTTTCAAATCCAATCTTTCTCTTTTTTTTGTCTGAGCTACTCGACTCCAGAGATTTTTGAATTTGACAGGGACAAATGAAAGCTTAAAAAAATCTCCAAGGCTGTCACTAGCACAGAAGGAATATTTTATTATAGTAATGTTTTAAAAACTTTTGAATTCTAAAATAACAAATCTAACAAGTCTTCAATCTGTCTCCATTTAACTATCTAATAAATTCCTTTGTAGATTCAAATCTCTCCCAACCGAAACAACCAAAAAAGAATATTTTAACACACTCAAGTGAATTCTGAGCAAAGGGAAAAATCTGATTTTAAAAGAGAATAACAAACACTCAGATTGCACTTCAGGGCAAAATACGAATTCCAAATGTTTGAACATGAGTTGGTGATTGACTCGAAACTTAGTACTTACTTACTACTTAGTTTTGAGTGAAAAAATTGCAGTAAAGCATCTAGAAAATACAATCTTGACAATTTACCTGTAACATGCCAAGTTACAGATAAATATATATATATACAAAAAAGGCAATTAAAATTAAGCAGCATCAGAGGCTTCTGCTGAATTATAACTATAGTGTGACTATAAGAGACTTTAGGAAGATATCTGTATTTGATTGGTGATTGGTGCGCAAACAAATACATCCTTCAGTACTTGATAATTATGCAAACAATTTGTCTTTTTTATTTTATGGAAACACTTACTTTTATACCATGTGTATCTGGGGTTGTAAACAGCCTTATATCTTGTAAAAAAAAATAAAAATAAAATACATATATCTGAATTTGAGTATCTACATTTCAGTTTATGTTAAACAATTTTCAGCAGTTAACTTATTTTAAAACACTATAAAACATGCAAATAATACCATCTGGTATAGAAATGTATTGTTTTGCTCATTAAGCCAATGGGGGTACGGGACTATTGGAACAGCTATCATCTTTTATAGTCATAAGAAACGCTGCAAACTTTTTTCATTTAGGCATTATAATTTTACCATAGTGACATAAAACTAATGCTGTGAGGGAGATGCTTCACCAATGCTACTTTTATTCTATTACGAGTCATTTTCACCACATTTCTTTGTCCTCAGTGAAACGAGCTGTCATCCATCTTCATGTGACACACTAAGAAACTAAGACCTCAGTTAATGAAGTCACTGTTGTGCAGCCCCTTTGTCTCTCCAGCTTTAATGACACATTTTTCTACATTTCCTTTGTATAGAAAGGACAAGTTTCAGAGTCAGAGCAGTGTGTCATTCCAAGTCGTACTTCACTTGAGGGAGCTGCTAATTTCTCAGGGCTTGTGGCCAAAATGAAATCAATACAATGGGAATTCTGTGATCCCCTTTCTCTTGTCTTGCACTCACATCAATTGCTCTCATTAAACTAGTAGTTCTACTTTTCCTCCAATTAGTTTGTATCAGTTGTCCTCACTTTGTAAACAGATTCTAACAACTGACACGCTACTCAAAGATACATTTGTAGAGTTGTAATTCTTTAAGATAAAGCCTTTAGTATTTCATTATTCAATGCAGCCCTATTGGGAACTGACTGGAGTCTGTCCAAGCAATTAAGGACTTCTAAGGGGAACACAACTGGACATGGGCCAGCCCAAGTCCAAAAAACAGCAGCTTTTTTGTATCGTAAAGAATACTGTATAAAACTACAGCATGTTTTGTAAAGCACTCACAACAGTTTGACATGAGCTCATCAGGGTTCACACTGAGCATATCATGTTTACTTACGTTGCCCCCAGCGACCAGTCCGAGGGTTCAAGTAGTTTGGGTAAAGACCATTTGGCCGGTCCATTTTGGCGAGCAGCTTACGAATGTGCATCACCTGTAATTGAAAGATACAAAGATGGACTGGTCATTTGAGGAGACATAAAAAAATCTACTTGTACGACATGTATGACAAGGTTTCTATTGTTAGAGTTATATTTTGATTTGAATGAATGTTAGAGTAAATTTGAGGCTTGAGTGTCCACCACTGCAATTTAATAAAAACCATAAGACTCCAGGTCAAACATGGGGTTTAAAGATGTTGCGCAACGTAAATGACCCGTTTCTATTATTAAGTAGTAGTTGTGGAGTAGATTAATATTGCAGTTTACAGTGCATGGAACGTAGAACTATTACGCAATTATGTGATTATGTAATTAGTTAGCGTAATCAAAGATGATTACCTTTTGGTAGTACACAGGGTTGCCCGTTAGGTAGGTGAGGTGGACAAACTCCATGTGTAGAGTCCCAAACTCAGCCAGAATACTGCTGCCAGCCGAGGCCCAGCCCCAGTTACGGCCAACACCACTGGACACAAGCACCAGTGAAGACCCAGCAAAGAGCAGAGAAAGACACAGGGAAATTAGCAATGCAAGTCACAGACAAAAATTACATGACACAGCTGACTCAGCAACTACTCAACCAAAAATTATATATCAAATACTAAAACATCAAAACTTTGGTTAGAATGACACATAGTTCAATGTCTCTCTGAAATCTGAAGTAGGCCACATTGATTTGATAATGATGTGCAAATGTTAAATCATAAAATTATGAGAAAATGGGAACAAGCACAAAAATGAAGGGCAAATATTGAAATTAAGTGGGAGATAAGAACAAAGTTGAAACATTTGTGTACTAAAAAAAAAAAAAATATATATATATATATATATATATATATATATATATATATATGTATATATACCTAATATTTGCATGACTGGAACTAATTTGATACCTTTATCAGTATGATAAATCTGTTTAAAATATGCGCACACCATTAAATGTAATTGAATGCATAAATACACAATTAGCAGTATTTTATGTTTAGAGAGAATTTGAAGTTTCAGAATACATAAGAAGTAGTAGTGAAGTAGGAAGTATGGATCCAGCTTTTTCAGTACCAATTCCAATACTATAACTATCTGCTGATACCCAGTATGAGTAGTTTTGTGTGTAAAAAAATCTTCTTCTTCTTAATAAAAAGTCTGTATTAATAACTTCCCAGATCAATGAGGCTATATTTAGACAGCAGCATGAAGAGACCCAAATCACCCCTATGTGACCTGTATCTAATCTTTCAGCGACAGTATGAACGACACAGATCTGATTTTTTTAAACACGACCCAAGCCACTTGGATATGTGCTCCTAAAACTGATACATATCCGATCTTTTGACATGCGACATTCTGAATGGCCAGATCGCATTCATCCCACCTACATGTCATCAACAATCTACAAATGTCAGTATGTTGTGCTGAAGTAGGCGGAAACTGGAAGAAGTACAAGCACTCACAAATGTACACAAATGTTTTTCTCATCATATGAAAATTATGTATGAATTCTGTGTCAGTGAAACAGTGATGCACATATCAATCCCACCACTCTTGGCTGCGACTCCGCAACCACATGTTCCTTTCTACAGACATTGCTGCCACTGACCCACAAAAATCCAGGGCCAAAAACCTCGTCCTTCTCCTTCTCCTTAAAACAAATAAGCTGTTCAGGCTCTGGTACAACAGCAACTTTAAAATCTCCACGTGCTCAATGCTCGTGTCCATGTTTAGGCTACTTCTGTAAACACTCAGCACGCTTACTGCATGTGAAGTCCTCGTGTCCTCCAATGCGCACGCCGGACACTTTTGGGGTGTTTAAAGTTCACACTGGAGATCACATACAAGTCATATTTAACTGGAAATGTGAACGACCTTGCAAAAAAAATTGGATATCACAAAAAATCCTAATTGAGCATTAACCTGCCGTCTGAACGTAGTCTAAATGTATGGGATAAGAAGTAATTACTAGTGTTAAGTCAAATTTGGCTAATTTGTAAGTTACTAAGTTATAGTAAGCGCTTGCCCCATTATGCTTTTACTACAACATGAAGGGTCCATCGAGATACTGACGTCTTTAAGTTGACCATAGCCCAGGGGATTCCAGTGGGAGTGTTAAAGGCAGGGATGAGCTTTTCCGCCAGCTGCACCGCTTTCATCTTGAAAACCTAAAATACAAAAACAAAGAAAACAGATGCATTTAGATGCTGGTGTTGCACAGATTCTCACTACAAAAAAAAAAACAAAAAAACTTTGTATTCATTTGTATGTCAATTTGTAGACTTTTTTCAAAGTATTTCAAACTAGTTTCAACATATCCATTTATTATTTCATGAAAAATATCAGTGAATGGAGTAAGAGTATACAGTATGCTCACACTACTAAAATCAAAATGTTAGGGTTTGGGTTGTGACCTCAAGTTAGTTGAAATAGATTTTGTACTTTTTCAGTGAGTTACAGACATGAACTTAACAAGAAAGAAAGAGAGAAAAACTAGCGACAGGCAGGGCCTGACATTGCTGAACTGATTTATGAAGACAGCTGGCAATTTCACTTTGAACAGAATGCCAGAGAATAAAAGTAAAATGCTCGTAGGAGATGGAGACAAAGATTACACGAGTAGATACAAACATAAAGAGTGATGGTGGAAAAATAGACGCGTGTCCGATTTCAGATTACACGGCAGCGGAGAGATGAAGAATGTAGCAGACAGTGATGTTTTGCCTTGAGATGCCAATCAAAAACATGAAAGAACACAAGCTATGGTGGTTCTTACTGCTTACTAACAAGCAAACAATACAAGCCAAATGTAAATGCAGATCTGCTTAGAAAACAAACATCTGAAGACAGACACATTCAAAATAGATATTCAACAAAGGAATAGCAAATTTGGGAAATGCAAATACTAGAATATAAATAGATTAAAAAATGAGAGAGAAAGAGCACAAAACATCCTTTAAGCCAACAAACAACAAACTGAACTTCATAGTTTGTAGCTACATTTTGTAATAAGGTTGAAAGGTCAATTATTATTGAAAGGGGCTGTTAAAAATCAGATATTAACCAATACTAAAACTAGTATTGAAACTGGGTAGATATTTGAGCAAGTACTGATACTCAAAAAGCCACACTCACAGCACAGAAGTGAACCTTTCCTGAATAGCTTTAGAATGGTCTTGAGTAAAGTATGGAACATACCTGGACGACTGAGGGATTACGCAGATACTTTGATAGTTCATATTAAAAATGTTAATGATCGATCCTGGATGAGTTTAAACTGTGAAATCTAAATATAATCATAAATGGAAAACCTTGTAATGCTTGTCATATTTTAATACACTTTATATATATTTTGCCTCAATTAGAATTGAAAACACATACAAAACAGGTCAACTTTTTCCATTAAGAATCTATTCACATTATAATAAACTGCACAAGGGTTGAGTTGTGCATTCAGATGAGCAACAGTGGCTTTCACATAGAGCCAGATGGAGGCTGATTCATCAACAATCTGTCAGAGAGGCCACTTTTATAGAGACACTGGATCTATGGAAAATTCTGAGTAAAGTGAGGGGGAGCTAGAGCACATGCTGCTGTTTGCTGAATGCTTAAGCAGCCGTCCAGCCACTCACGGAGGACTCAAGAGGTCAAACTGAGCTGAAACTGGCCGCGGCAAAAACAAAGAATGGGATAAAAATGTTCAGAGTAGGGCTGGACCTTGTTTTTACTTAAAAAAAATAAAATAAATCCTATTGATACTTTGCAGTGACGTCATGCTGCAGTGTATTTCTATTAGTGAAAAATTCAGCAGTTACCATGGTGATACAATGCACACATTAGCAATAACTGCCAAAAAAAAAAAAAAAAAAAAAAAAAAAAAAGGATTTGAACACATTTGTAATTTTATGTGTGAGAGACTTGTTTAAAAGCACAAATCAGATCACTTGTTATAGTTCTGGCTAAGTCAGTTCTTTATGGTTAGATTGTGTTAAAATAAAGACCAGATTAAAGTCTAACTTGAGGAACAAATCTTTAGACAGAGCAGAGCCTGCAGTTAGCATCACACCCCCAGGGAATGTTGTTGACTTCAGCTGTATGGTATGAATTATCAATCTAACCAATCTGACCAATCTAACTCAATTTTTATTCACCTTTATTAAAAACCAAATACAAATGGCTTTCACTATGAATGCTTAAATATACAGATGTTTCATCATTGCCATTTGACCCAAGAAATTATCACATTTCTTCCTCCAAAGTCTAAAGTTTTCTTAAAAAATATACACTGTTATAGACAAAGGACTGGCTCTTATGCTTAAATAACCCAAGCTGATCATTGAAATTACAAATCACTGAATCTCAATCAGTTAAAATGTAATTAATTGCACATCTGTGATTGAGAGCATTGGAAACAAGGGAAAGTGTGCATGAGAAAAAGGGACATTATCACTACACTACAATCATGTTTAAGAATTTAAGACAACGCAGTAATGAGATTTACAAAGACCAATGGTCTCATAAGAATTAACCTGCATGTTCTATTGGATAAACAAGATGCAAAAAATATGTTTGAGTTGACTAATGTAACTAAACCAGGCCAAACAAAAGCTTGCCTTCAAAACAAATTACCACACTTTATGCTAATTGATATGCTAATTCTAGTTTAGGGCAGATGCACTAAAATGTTTTGATGGAATAATGGCAGACAACACAATTTGTTTGGACAGGAAATGATAAAAAATTTATTTATCTGCATTTTGCCCATCTCTGCAGCTATACTTGAAAGCTATTGCAGTGACATTTGCAAAGCCCATTTCCTGGGCTTTGAAATAACAGTTTCCTTGTATCCTCGTATGCTCCGTTTGACTGTGTGGGTCCGCTCAGGTTTGGCCATGTCTGTCTCGTCATCATAAACCTCTCCACTGATTCGTAACCTGTCTGTTGGCAGCACACAGCAGCTCTTTACAAACTCCATTGCATTTTATTATCAGAGGTGCTGCTGCCGATGTCACGGAGAAGGGCTATGATCCAAGAGGCTCATGAGGGCAGACAAAGATAAAACTTTAGCTTTATGATAATCATCTGTCTCTCTGCTCCCATCTGCACGCGGACATGTGCTACAAAGACCCTCAGGAGATAGGGGCCAGCCTTCTAAAGCATCAAGGGCAGAGTTATTGGTTGTGAAGCGATGTAAGCTGCTGAGACAGGTAAAGGAGAGAGATAATTAGCGCCTGTGCATTTCCCTTATCTCATTCAGCCATGGAGCTTTAGTATGGGGCCAAAGGGCGGCCTGATTCTCTTTATGGGGTTGAGGAATGTTAACTTTCTCCACAAATTTCTGAAATGTTATACATGTCATACAGAAAAAAAGTGAGGTAATCTGTATCTATTCTACTCTGACCTCTCAATAATATAATAATATAGTAAAATAATAATATAATATAGTATAGTATTATATAGTAGCACAATATAGGTATTACACTAAGGTATGACAAACAAAAACACTGAATGTAATTGATGCTTTAATGAATGAATTTAAATTAGTTCAATACTGAGTATGTGTGTCCCTATTAAAAAAAAAGTATACCTTTGCATTACCTCAGGGACAAAACTGCAAACTACTATCTTTCACTGCATACTGTTCATTTCAATACTCATACTTTCCATCTTATTGAAACAGAAACAACACAGAGCAACAATCCATGCAGCAAGTCGAGAAACGCAGCATAATCCCTATAGTGGATTTGCTTGACTTTGTGAAGTTCAATATTAACAAAATGTCAACCGTTGCTTGTCACACACTATACACGTTCCGTTCATGTCCTTGACAGATCCTCAAATCACTGCAGCATATCACCCTTCGGGCCGTGTGCATCTATCCTGTGGACATCATATTCACTGTAGCAGGACGGCCAGATTAGGATATTCAGAGCTTCGAGGGAAAATCCTTGGAGAGGACAGGCCTAGACAGTTTGTTGTCTGGTCAGGCCGAGCTCCTAACTTTTCCCTGTTGCCCTGACAGCTTTAGTGTTGAGCAGCCTTTTAAAATGCATTACTGCACTTTTCAAAATCGATCACTGAAGGATATACTCTCTCACTGAACACAAATAGCACACACACTTGCATAATAGCACAATGCGCACACACAGAAGAGATGCACCTGGTGTAGCCTGACAAAAGGGCAAGGTCATATGGTTGGTTAAGCTTAGACTGGTAGAAGGTGATGCTCAAAAACACCCTACAGTCTGAAATATAAACAGGTATGTAAACCACTATAAGGATTCAGAGAGGGCAACCCATATTACCAATCTCAAAATAATAGTATTTTAATTTACAAATAGTTCAAAGTACAATGCTAACCAAATCTTATCTTTACACGGCAATTTTAGGAATTTACAGAGCAGCACATTATCTTGAGAGGAATTACAATTTATGCTTTGTATTCTTCATCATGGCTGATCAGTTTACTTTGCCTTTCGTTTTTCGGCTTCAAGTTAAGCAGTGACCCGCAGATGTGAGGAGTTTGTTTGTGTGGAACAAATTCAAAGCTGTGGACAGCAGATTTAGAGTGGCTGTGAACTTGAAAATGCAGCGAGACATTGTGACCCTGTGAAGCCAATGACGGTTCTGCTGCTGGAGTTGAGGGTTTGATTTCTACTGAGACCAGTCCTTGAGCTGACTGTGGGTAGCTTCCGCAAAAGAGCTTTGGACGTAAACCTCTGCCAAATGGTGCCACAATGTTGGGTTCCATGGACAGAGAGAGAGATGCAATCTTGCATTCAAACATCACACTAAACTCAGACAATCATCCTCTTATTACACGAGGACAATGTTTGGGATCCAGATCACTACACACACAGTCTGCTAGATGGGGACGGTAAGGACAAGTAAAACAAATACTGCAATACTCAAGATTAAACCATAGGTAATCTCTTCTTTAGTGTTGATGTGGTGACAATTTGTGACACAAATATGCCATAACACAGATGGCTACTGTCTAGATTAGGAAGATAGAAGATTCACTTTTACCAGCATACTGTATATTATATTTGACAATATTGATCTAATACAAATCAGTAAAGCTATGAAAGGGTGTGTGATACTGTAGATCCTCCTGATGATATTATGGGTAACAATCAGCAATCAGCAGGTTTGTTTAAATAAAAAAAGGGGGGTGGGGGTTATTGTTATATTTTATGGTATAGTTAATATTCTACTTTCGCATAGCTCTAAAATGGCTGCAATATACATTTTTCGATATTTTCCACCCTTAAAGCATCTGAAATTTACGATCAGTAATGTTCCAGAAATATACCATTATTAGGTAGAAGTTTTGCAAGATACTGGGATAAAATTACAACTTTTCAGAGATCATTTACTCCTGAACTGGAAGCTACACACTTCATACTTGTATTTTTTTTCCCTTACCGTAGTGCAAAACATACACAATCTCTGCTTAGGCCTGCAAAGAACACTCAAAATCTTGATGCCTCACTTTCACTTTAGGTCTCCTCAGAGTACAGCATCGTCCACAAATGTTCTGATTAAGACCATAGACAGTGGAGGTAGTGCCGATAATAAGTACTGACCCAACTTGCTTAATAAGATCAGCAGTTTTCACAAGGCAATAAATGAAAGCACCAGCATAGTCCCTGATGGATGATGCAGGCCACTGTTGACATGTAATGGAGCCTCCTAACGGGATTAAGGAGTCGTCTGTGAAATGTGCTGAATGAGGCGGCGCAGTAAGAAGGCCCCCGAGGACCACCAGGAGAGACAGCATTAAGTCAGCCATCCTTCTGCTTTTACTGTATGCCATTCTCTACATCGCATTTGATGTTTTGCAATCAAATAGTTGACAGGTTGCGTTCCTGTTTTAGAATTTGAGGTCATGATTTCAGATGGAGGGTGTGGGCAAATATAACTGAGAGATTTGCAAAAAAAAATCGAAATTTATGAGCCACAGTTGTTGAACATTATCATTAATTGTTTTGTTTTGGATAAGCTCCACTAATTTGCCATATCAATTTTACGTCTTTAAGTAATTTTAACAAGCAACAATCACTTTTTCGGGGGTTCAATAATGGCCCCACTTCTTCAAGCTATTGTGAATATAAAATGTATTTGTGTAGACAGAGAAGACATTGAACTTTGTGCCAATGTATGCCTTAATATGAGCTATTAACCATGTATCAGGTTAACAAATATGCAAACAGACTTTAAATTCTACCACAGAATTCTGATCTTTCCTCCAAATCAATTATAAACTATAGTGATTTACATAGAATGTTGCAGTGGCCCATGAACACACCCTATATTACAGTGACGGACAGCAAATAGCTCAAAAGACCTAGACCGATGCAGAAAGACATCATGGAATGGCTTTAATCATCATGGTATAGAAACACTTTTAAATATATTGTCTATTGAGTGTTACTGAAGAGGTTCACACTACATCGAGCCTAGGAGCTGGGCGGTGCTGGCTGTTGCTAAGCCATAGTCCCACAGGAGAGCTCAAAATAGAACAAAGCTTCCTTGTTATACTTTAAAACAAAATGTGGGACATCTTTAAAGAGAAAAGCACTTGCAGTGGTCACATACACACACAAGGTAAAATTAGCAGGTACATACAAAGACTATAGAAGAATATGTTTTGTTCAAGGACTCAAGTGGCTTAGCTTGAGTATGCCATCGTAAGATAACAGACTTTTAATTGTTTAAGTACCAAAATATTAAACATTTTAATAGCAACAGCAATTTATAAATATATAAAGGGAATGCAGAGATTAAGGTAAAGATCAAACTTTTCTGGTTGGAGGTCTGTCATCTTCATGGTGATGTTATTGCTTTACCTAAAATGCTCCTCAGTGTTGCTTTAAACATTTCTATTTTTACAGGCAGTATTATTGCTCAAAAATTACTTGAAAAATATGGATTCTTTACTTTGACCAGGCTCACCCCAGAGATCTAACCTGTGGCTGGTGGTGTCATCTGCTTGTCTCTTGAGAAATGTACGTTTAGCACCATACTGTGGGACAGTCAAGCCAAAGCAATAATATCTCCAGTAAGACACAGAGAAGACAGGCCATTACACAGTACACCTTTAAGCTCACAGTAGTAGTGTTTTAAACCCAAGGCCTAAGACTCATAGCAGCATAGACCAATTGTGCACTATTGATTGAATAGGGAAAGTAGGGTGGCTTGTGGGAAAAGGTTTAATTCCTTGCTGGAAACTTCGCCAAACTAATGCAATATTGAATTAAGTTTGATGACAAAGAGTCAGGCTTTTTAATGCAGCTGCAGTAGTTCTCAACTCTGAGCTGAATATTTCACTTGCACTGCTGCACACCTGTGAGTGGTCACTATTAATTCATGGCATCTTTCTCTTGGTTTCTCCTGCCGTCCACTTCCTCCTCTGGCCTCATTATATTAACTCTTAGCTACAGTTCATTATTTTTGCTCCCTATTAGGTGCACGCTCTGCTTCCTCACATCTTTTGCCTTGTCATATTAGTTACCAAAACCACTCATTCTTTCTCTGGACCCACTTCCCACTCGATTTCAATTCATCAATACTCATACAACTTTAATTACAGCTCTGAAGTAGTTTCTCACACTCCTATCTGAATTTCAGCAGACAGATTGACAGCATAAGCCTTGGTTCTTTTTTTTTTTTTAAAGTTTGTTTGCAAGTCCTTTATGTGAGTGAAAATCAGAAGCTGTTGAAGTTTTGAAAGCGTGTTGAGGTTGAGCAGCATTTGGTAATTGAGTATGTCATCAAAGGAAGGCTGTAATGAAAAATATCACTAGTATCAGCCACAGACGCTAAAGGGGGTAAACCAGGATTTACACTGCAAAGTAACATTCAATTCAGTTTGGGGACCACAGTTTGCAGATCATGTTGTCCTGTTGGTTTCATCAAACCAGGACCTGCAACATGCACCGGGGCAGTTTGTAGCAGACTGTCAAGTGGCTAGGATGAAGATCAGCTCCTCCAAATCTGAGGAAATGGTTCTCGGCCGGAAAAAGGTGGCTTGCCCTCTCCAGGTGGGTGGGGAGTCCCTGTTTCAAGTGGAGGAGTTCAAGTATCTCGGGGTCTTGTTCATGAGTGAGGGGAGGATAGAGCGTGAGATTGACAGGTGAATCAGTGCTGCGTCTGCAGTAATGAGGTCGCTATATCAAACAGTTGTGGTGAAGAGGGAGCTGAGCCAAAAGGCAAAGCTCTCGATTTACCAGTCAATCTACATAACTACCCTCACCTATGATCGTGAGGTTTGGGTAATGACTGAAAGGACAAGATCACGGATACAAGAGGTCGAAATGAGTTTCCTCCGCAGAGTGGTTGGGCCCTCATTCAGAGATAGGGTGAAGAGCTCAGTCACACGGGAGGAGCTCGGAGTAGAGCCACTGCTCCTCCACGTCGAGAGGAGCCAGCTGAGGTGGCTCAGGCCAGGTTCCAGATGCCTCATGGGGGCCTCCCTCGGGAGGTGTTCCAGGCATGTCTCACTGGAAAGAGGCCCTGGGGAAGACCCACGACATGCTGGTGGGACTATGTCTCTCAGCTGGCCAGGCAGGTCCTCCTGGAGGAGCTGGAGGAAGTGTCCAGGGCAAAGGAAGTCTGGGAGTCCCTGCTTGGACTGTTTCCCCACGACAAGGCCCCGGATAAGCGGGAAAAAAATGGATGGATGGAGTAACATTCAATACCTTTATTTTATTTTTTTTACAGATGATTTACAGATTTGGTTAATAGATTTGGATTTGCAATCATAAATTGGCAAAGATTAGGTAAAGAGTTTTGTGATGTAGGACTAGGGATACGTTGGCATGATAACTTTGACCAAAAATACAGTGTATGTACAGCAGTATATGGCGGAGTAAATAGACTTCCTAATTGAAAAGAAAAGTCTTTGTATGTTATGTAATGCTGCCTGCTTATGTGCTATTATTGATAGATATTTGGGGAAACAAATCAATTATCAGATAAAAGTAGGCTACAGTAATTGAAATAGACTTCCTTCCTGGTTTATATATAATCCCTCCTATTCACAGTATTAGGGATGATTTTGCCTAAAAAATTGTCAATTTTATTTCTCAAAATGTTTTATTTTTTCCCCCTTCTCCACTAAAAAATGTGCTGCAAACTACAGCAAATCGTAAAAACTGAAAAGATTATATTCAGTGACCATATTTAACCCATTGGCCATTGGGGAAATCTTTTATGAATGAGCTACAACATGCAGCCCCAATATTTATTTTGGAGTTACTGAATTCAAAGTCAGAGCAGCATGGCCCTGTGCTTGTGACTGCAGTAAATAGCCTTTGCATTGGAAATTGCATTGAAAATGCAAGAAAACTGAGAAAAAAAATCTTTATTTATTTTTTTTTTTTTTTTCTGGAGAATGGATTTGAATTTCAAATTCAATAAATGTCCTTTTTTGCCCAGCACTATGCAGTATTGATATTGTGATATGTCTAGTTTGTATTTAATCCTCTCCTCCTCACACTCTTAACCTCATTTCACGTGGCTTGCTGTCGGCCTGGGCTTTGATTTGAAGATGTCCAGGAGTGGAGGGCTTCTCCAGGCTGTTTGTTTGATCTCAGTGGGGAACATTTGACTTCATCTTCAAATGTATCAAGGGCAACAAGTGCAGAGCGGACAGCATTAACCCAATGACACATGCATCTACTTCCTAAAAGTACTTAGATCTCATTAAATCTGTGAAAGAGGTGAGTCTGACAGTTTGACAGTACTGATTAAAAAAAAATCTAAGAAACCAATCCTTAAGAGTGTTTAAAACGCACTATGTAACTTTGGTGGAGGGCCAAATTACAGGTTAGATCCATAGAGATGACCCCAGTTTCAGCATTAAAACAGATATTTTAATAAATAAAACAAATAAATCAAACGCCATACTGTGGAACATTTCATTAGTTTCACTGAGGTGACGAACACTCCATCAGAAAAGTTACAGAGTACATCTTTAATTATTTACTTTCATGTTGCTGTTGCTATAGTGAATGTCCACTGCAATGAGAGTTTTTTAGTTTACTGCAGGAGGCTTAAGCAATGCATCATTGAAATACCTTTCTATAATATTTTGCAGACATGCTCCCATGACAAAGAATGGATCTTGGTAAGAATTAGGTCAATACAGAAATTATTGAAATACTTTTCTAGGGCCAGTGTTGATGTTGAATGTTTCATAATGAATTAGTCATTGCATTACTGTTGCCAAAATCAGTATTTTTCATATTTGTTATTTCTACTTCACTTTCCTTGCCTTATGTTACACACCTCTGTCCTGACATGAGACTTGAGGCCAGCATTTTCACATGTCACAGTTATTACAGTATAATTTCATGTGTCTCATCTCTTCCAAGCTGTTTGTAATCACAGCCAAATCCTACTTTTAAATATTTTTCAGGCTATGCTGTTTTCTAGGTGCTGGGCTGGGTCACTTTACTTTCTCCATTAGCATTGTTATCACAGTCGCACACCGCTCTGTCATTGGGTGTCTTTGTCTCTCTGTAGCGTGTGGTTAGAGTGTAGCATGATCCCAGCACAGTAGGCACTAGGCAGAGAGGCTCGTCTTTCTGAAGCCCTCCTCTCATTATGCCACATCACAGGCCTCTGCTCGGGCACTGACCTTCTACCACTGCGGCCATCTGCTGTTCCTCTTGCCAAACTGTCCCGTCATTTCAGCTCCAATGAATTTCAGGAGAACAAGGGGTTAGATGGCAGCTTTTTACTGGTCTATGATTCAAGTTTCCAAAGTTGGAAACGGTCTCATTATTAAAAAAAACTATATCTGAAATTGTGAATGGCACCCCTAAATTATACACAGTACTACATGTTTATCTAGATCTACTGTGAAATAAGTTAATAATTGAATAATTGTGATTAAACAAACAATAAAAAACAGTATTGCAGTATTTTTTTATGAGTTATGTTTCTGTAAGGGAAACCATCTTAATAACTAGGCTGTGGGCACAAATGGATGTAGTGGAAACCCTGTACTACAAGTCTGTTATGATATATGTTAAAATATATTTTGCAGATTCAGACTAAGTGGTAGTTTGGCCCCTTTGCAAAAAAATGAACCTTCTGCATATCACTAAATATTATTTCAGAGTCAGACCTTTCTCCGAATCCATATAAAATCACAAACCACTGAACAACATGCTCGCTTTAACACTTGTACAGTTAAGCTGCCGAGCGGAGAGATCGACTGCAGGATTTAGGAACAAGAGCCAATAAATGCTGGGAAGAAATGAGGCGTGAAGTTAGAAGGGAAAAAGAGAGGGAAAAGCCAAGAGAATAATCAAACTAGAGCCACTGGAAACATTGGAAAACATTTCAATTCACAGACAGAAATTGCAGATTCAAAGTGTACTTGACAAGGTTTAAGCCCTGTTACAATTGATCTTTGACTTATATACATAAATTGTAGTTCAATATTGTTGTAAAACATAATAGCTATGAAAATAGTTCTGTGATTAAACTTCATTTTGGCAAATTGGAGCTAAAGCCATAAGTTAAACAAACACTATTTCTAGTTAATGTTGCATTGTTTTAGCATAAGTTTTAAGGAATGAAAAGGCTCCAGTATCCAAGCCAGGCAAGCATTAGTTAATTGGGCAAGTGTAAGTAAGTGGTTTGTTGGCTGTGGAACACTTAAGTAGTGAAATTATACTTGATTGCCAAAAAAAATGCCATTATAACTAAATTTGTCCATTAAGTAAGGTATTAATACTTTTGAATGTGGGTGCATAAAGCATTTCATATGGAACTGCATGAAAGTTTTCACTGGCAAAGTATTCAAGGTAACTGCAGATAGGACCTCCTTTGACTTTTACCAGTTTTGTGTTTTATCTGACCATGGTAAGGTCAGTTAAATTGGTCTTTATTATTGAGCATAAAAATGACTCCTTGGGCCATAGATAAAAAGGTAGCAGTAAAACAGGGTAAATCTGATGGGAAAAGTGGGAGATGACAAAAGAGCAGATGATCCCATTAGCTCTAAAAGACAGGTGGCATGAGGCACACAAAAGACTCACAATACAACAGAAAACAGCAGTGAGGGCATTAGAAAGAGAGAGGGGATCAGAGAATACACTTGGGAACAGACATGGCATAATCCAGGAAGCAGGAAATGTTTTGGGTCATTAAAATGTCCTCAGTTTCAAAGCATTTGGCAGTAACAAGAGCTTATCACATGCACTTTATCTTACATCTCTTATTTTGCAGTAACTGACTCCATAAGCAGCTTCCAATCTTTCACAGCACACAATCATCATGGGGATGTTATGCTCTGATATGACTGCTGAATCTGACTAATATTAAAGTGCCTGTACAGCCTAAAGGGAGGGATCGTTGCATTTCTGGCTTCGGGAGGAAAGTTAAGTGATTCAAAAAGACATTGGTTTCGGACACAACAAATAAAGTTAGAGGAATTTAGACTGCACATTTCAAAATGGAAAAGAAAGCAAGTGGCCAGTAGTTGCCAGACAATAGCCACAATTATATGTTCTGAGTAGGGATGACAATATTAATCATTTTTTCAATTACCACAAATATTTAAGGCTATGCTAGGTTAACCATAGGGTTATCGTAGGGTCTACCACAGAAATGTGTGTCAAGATGCAACACGGAGCACAATGCTGTATTTAAATTGCTATATTTATTTTCAGCGTGTATGTCCAAGTGGAGCACAGTGTGCTACTCTCTATTAAAATGAAAGGTAGGAGTATTTTCCTATTTTTGGTACAAAAAACTTTACATTTGGGAGATTTTTACATGAAAATGTGTGTGTTTCCACCTCATGCACTGGACTTCTGTAGGCCATGGTTCAGTTATCTGGTTGTAATTTTATGGCTTAGGGATTTACTGTAATGACAGTTTTGTCTTTGTAACAAATCCACCACAATATACAATGGATTCACCTTCATTGCTCAGTCATTTGAGTGTGCACATTAAATACAATTATTTGTTTAGTTTTTTTTACGAGTATTCTAACTTCAATACCTAGTTACTAATCAATACTAAAACTAATATTTAAAGTAAATAATTTTCTGGGATCGTATCAATACTGAATTATATACATAAACACAACAAAGAAGGACCTTGAATAGTTTTTGAATTACATTGATCTATAACAAAGCTATAATATCAACTATATCATTTTTGTTGAAAATCACATTATGCTATATAAAACATAGCATGTAGCATTTTCCTTAGTATTGAAATTTATTTTGAAACATTAATATTGTAACAACACAAAGTGCAACAAACCCAGGCACCATAGAGAGTCCTTCTAGACCTCTGCTCACCCATATTCAGAAGCTGCAGCTCAGTCCAACATGCCACCTTCATCTGTTCACACCCTGCTTCTCATTTCCTCCCCACTCCAGGCGTCATCCTTGGCACTTTTTAAAACCATTCAGCTTGCTGCTTTATATTCATGCAGTTGCACACAATTTCCCCCGGGGATCTGCCCAGAATCAACCATTTATTCTGCTTTGGGTTGACTGGAGCAGTTGGAGGGTTAAGTGCCTTGCTCAAGGACATGTCCACAGTGAGGATGAAGAATGGCTCTTTCTGGCCAACTTTCTCTCATTTATCAGGCTCATTTCTCCATGTCCTTCTGCTTTTCAACAACATCAAGTCCAACATTTACTTGGCCACACTGTCCCTGCACGGCCCAGTCAGGATATTGTATTTAATTGACATCCATTAGCTATCAGCTATTCTTCCTGGAGACCTATATTGCATGTTTTTTGGGTTGATGGGGGAAACTGGAGACCCACCCAGAGACAGGGAGAACATGCAAACTCCACACAGAAAGGCCTGGGCGACCCGGGGATCGAAATCCAGAACCTTCTTGCTGTAAGGCATGGGTGCTAGTCATTCAGCCACCGTGCCACTAAATAAGTTCATAGGATAAGTTTAAAGGTGCACCATAAAGTAACTTCTGGCGGAGGATCCGCTGCTTACTTGTCTCCATGGAGATGTTATTGCTTTGCATGAAATGTTCAATAACATGGTATAAAAAATATCAATCGTGCATTTATTAAATTACTGATGTTTTTTACTGCTCAAAAACCTTGACAAGCATGCATTCTTACATTCTCACAATGTGTGAGGCTGCCGGACCTGTAACTTGTCCTGGTGGCACCACCGCAATTACATTTCCATGGACACAAGTCTAGCTTGTGTCCTCCATCCAAAAATTTACATTAGTGCACTTTTTTATGCAGTATTGTAACACGGACTGGGAAATACGACAGAATAAAATATAATTGTAATTATAAACCATTAAGGTTTTCTGTTTAAAGCTATGCAGCACTCTACTTTTCCTCTCCTGATCAGTCAATCTACGCCTTGCCCTGAGTGACTGACACGTGGACTAAGCCACTTCAATCATAGTGAGGTGTAAACTCCTTTCCTTTACCACCTCTATAACCAGCCTTGAAACATAAGAATGTTGATAAAAACCCAATCCACTTTTTTTCCACACGTGGTATTACTTCAACATCAGAAATATCTATTTTCAAAAACAACATTTCAAAGACTACAGCTACATGTAAATTCATGTTTGAACTGACAAAGCCAACAGCAATCAATCACAAAAGTGTTGATTTTAAAATGTGTATCTTCCCAATGGATATAACTAGAAGGCCAGGGTTTGAAATTTCAAGACCTGATCCAAGACAAAAACAATCTTTTTTGGAAACCTTAAATCAAACTCATTGTGTGAATTGGGTGCTCACCTCCTGTCCTGAGAGGTAGTATGCAGCCAGGAGACCTCCAATGAAACGGATGTTGACCTCAAACACCGACACCTCGGCATTCTGGGAAAACAAAAAAGCAGAATACGTTAAAAATAAGTAAAGTTACAAAAATCTGCACATTTTAATTTTGCTTGAAATAGTAATGCAAATGCTGTTTATATCCCTGAAAGGAAATCTGCACACCACGGCTGTTCATTTAGCATGGAGATTACATTGCCCTTGAGTGCTGAAAAAGCACACAGAAGAAAATTAAGCATAAACCCAGATTTGTTTTCTCTGTTTATGCATGTGCCATTTGAAAATGTGATTTGGTAGGCCAGTCCCAGGAGAGGCTACCCCATAAACAAGGCCTGGTTAAAAGAGCGCCTGCAGTGGAAACAGATAGGACACAGAGGAACCATGCTGCTCGTGCAATGACGCATAAGAGCACCACACAAGAGCTTTGGTATTAATTCATTTTTCCCATGACACATCAACACAGCAGGCCCACCGGTCTCTAGTGAAACAACATCATGTAATGGTGGAAAATTCAACATCTGTTCAAGGAGTGTTTTCAGGGAGTTTATTGGCAGAGTACTGAGAGGGTCACTAGTACCATGCTAATGCACAAACCATCTGTAATTAAAATCTGCAATTCAAAAAGGAAAAGACTGGCAATTTTTCAAGGGTGCACTCAAGGAAAGGAAAACATTTTATAAAATATATCACAGAAATATTAAGACTGTTCACAGTGCAATACCTACTAGCAAAAACACAGTCAGTCATCAGACCTCCTGAAGACATGTTCGGATTGTCGGATTGTATAAACAGAATAACTGTGTCCAATTAAGACTTGTTAACTATGGTGATTTAGCATAGCATAGATTGTTAATGTGATTTTTAGCAGATGGAATCACCTCTCCATAGATCTCTGCCTTCCTGGAAATAGTGAAAAGTCACATAGCACACCTTTAATTTAAAAAAAACAAAACAAAAAGAGGCAGAAAGGTTATCAGAGTTCATGGGCTGACAGTGAAAAACTTGTCGGCACTTTGCAGGATGTATAATATAATTAACTGCTTTTAATTCATCTACTGTGAAGTCTGCCTCAAGATTTTATTTCATTTTCAGAAACAATGTAATTTAGCAGCAGCAAGCTTTTAATCAATGTGTGTCTCTAACGTGGAGTATCTTTCCAAACCGCTGTTTCAATTAAAGTTGGGCCGATTTAAACTTCACTTTAAAGACTAGGACAGAAGTGTGATTGTGTGCTAGCATTACAGCGTATGAGCTGCTCACGAAACAGTGTGAGAGATAATAAAAGGATATTCAGTGCAATATTAAAAACCAACGCTGAGGTGAAATGAGAAAGAGCTCTCAGCACAAAGCGCATATTATTCTTCCTGTACATGAAGTGTGAGGAGCTTTTGGGCAACAGCCACACAAGGGATTATCTTCTATTGAATTGAAAATGTATAACTGTAATTTCTCTATTGAATTAAGAATCACTTTGGTGTAATTGTGAGATTTGTTGATTCACACTAAGGGATGGGACTATCGAACAGGTAGTCACTGTATCTGATACAGTTTCAGATAGAAGACAGTCACAGTCACATATATATGTGTATATGTGTGTACATATATACGCATATATACATACATATATATGTATACATACATATATATATATATATGTGTGTACATATACATACATATATATGTATACATACATATATATACATACATATATACATATATATATATATATATATATATATATATATATATACATACATATACACACACACACACATATATATATACACATATATACACACACATACACATATATATTATAAATTATATACAAATATTATATAAATATAAAAACATGGAACTCCTACTTTTATACTCACATGTACAAAGCTGCTTATGGATTCAGAATGCTAAACCTCAACCCTTGCATTTTCCCAAAGCAGACCTATATGTTAGCTCCTAAAGCTTGTTGAATAAATAAAATAAAGCTCTGCACATACATATAACATGATTTCCTTATTCTCAGTATGCAGCTTGGTCCAGCAGTGTGGCCATATGCACAGACCTGCTCCCATTTCACACCAGAGCAGGAAAAAATGTGATGATAGTCCTTCGCGTCTGATGAAAATGCTTGAAAAACATGTCATGCAGGAGGCTACACTAAAATATTAAATTGTGCAACAACTTGTCATTCAAGGTGACAAGAGGGAAGCAGGCGAAGCTGAGGGAGTCACTGTCACGTCTTTCACTTTAGGAAAAGGAGCTACAGGCGCTGACAACTGGGCACAGATGTGTAAACAGTATTTTAATGGGAGCTTAGGGTTTCTTCTATGTAAACAACAGACAGTATAAATGGGGGAATTTGTGGCTATTAAGCCTATTGAAAGTGATAGCTATTGTCTTTATATCAAACTACTCATTAGTCTACTGTGACTAAAATGAACTGTTCTCATGTCTGGAAAATGAAGTGGTTATGCATAGACATTCGTTTAGAAAAATAAATTAACTACACATTTGGGAGGGAGAGCATTTGATGTGATAACATGTGATTCTGCTGTCAGGTATTAAATGATTTACTCCAAAAAGCCAGCATAATGAAGTCTATGGCATTGTTATGAAGAACAAAATGAAACGTTTTGAAAAGTATACCATGACTTATCTCCCAGCGTCTGATTTGAATGATGAATGACTAATAGAAGTCCATTAATTTGGTGGATCTTTGAGGCCAGCCGCGTGCACTGGCTGTACTCTGACCCATCCATCATGTAAGAGCAGACTGCAGAACAGGGGCTAGTCCAGGACACAGCAGTCCAATAGTGACTCACCACCGGCTCGATCCTAGTACAACCGCTTTTTAATCATTCATTAGAGTTGCGGCGGGGCAGGTGCCTGTGTGTGGCAGGTGGGTGGTATGACACTGCGCTTGTGTGGTAAACAATAAAAGAATCAAAGCAGGTGGGAGGCAGAGAAAGTTGAACAGTAATGTAGGTGCTTTTGTCCTGTTTTTCTTTTTAGTTTATCAACTACTTCAGTACTTCAGATTTAGCAAGGGAATGATTTACTTTCATAAATTGTAATCTTAACATCCATCCAGGGCCCATGCACCAAACAGCTGTAATTAGTGTGGGGAAAAAGTACATACAATAGAAAATGCAATGTCCCATTTCACACCATACATGTGCCATGTGCACATCCTACCAGTGTTTTCTTGGGCAAGACATGCAACTTTTACACAAAATTGTCTTGAGTGTCTTGCTCAAAAACAGGTTCTGTAATTTGTGGTGCCCAAATGGTTCTTTTATCATTTACTACAATGACCTCTAGAACTTTTATTACTGTGAAGCACCTGCTTCACAGTAATGTAAATTCTCATAATGTAAAAGGGTTATTCAGACACAAGACACAAAAGACTGCCCTTTGCAATGGGCAATTATTACAAATTATTATAACAGAGGCTGACAGATTCAAGCTAATTATAAAAATCACTTTGAACCTCAAAGTACATTAGACAAAGCTGAAGCAGACATAGAGCAAAGGTCAAAATGGTTGAGTTAAAATGACATACAGAAACAGCAGTGTGTTCACCCAGGAAATGTCAGCCATAATTACCCTCCCATGTAAGTTTAAGTGACAAATCCCTTACTATGACTGATGATGTCTTTAATCTGCTCTAAGAAAATCCTGTCTCCTTTTCTCATCACAGAGGCCCAGAACAACATCCAGTCACAGAATTTGTTTAAAATCTCATGAAAGTGCAAATGAAACAATACACTTAAGAATTCAATGTCAGGACCAGGTAAATAATTCATCCTGCACAAATTTACTGAAGTTTATAATGGCCATCCTGACATAAAAAATTTAAAGCTAGCACATTTGAAAGAACTACAATGGCATCCCTCCTTATACTGTGCTTTTGTAAAATCTACACCTACACCATTCACCAAGCAGGACGTCAATACCACTGTGGCACAAGTTGCAGCAAAAGGATGGAGGTCAAAATAAAATGATGTTTGTTTGTTTGTTTGTTTTGTGAGTGGCACTAGACACTTTTAAACTTGTGTGAGTACAGAGTACTTAGTTCCTAATTTTAAATACAGCAAATTACCGCTATCACCATTACTCAGATTCAACATTGCAGCTAGGCCTGTAACAATAACAGATTTTGCTGGACGATTAATTGACCAAGAAATTACTGCGATAAAGAGTAATATTGACATTTGAAACAATTTTCAACTACGGTAATATATTTTTTTATTCCAACAATGGAATAAAAATGCAAATTCACCCTTTCAAAGATCAATAAACTTTACTGCAAGACAACCAAAAACATAAATGTTTTTTTTTTATTTTTTTATTTTGGGCATATACATAGTGTATTTATAACGAGTTGGACGTATACATAACGTATTAGTAACTTATACCAACTAATGCTTAGCGTGTTGCCAGAGTCCCCAACTTATGCCTTACGACAGTCTAACCTATGCATAGCGCAAGGCAGCGAATCGACGACGAACACGTCGTCGCCTATTAAAAGGCTGCCGCTCGACAATTTAAATATCATATGATATATCATCATATCAGTCTCTGTCTGTACATGGTGCTGAATGCAACACATCGACTGATAGGTAGGTAGGTATAGTGCAGCGGGATCTGTCTGCAGACCACAGGCTGCAGTTGTGAGCACGATCACGTCAGCTGTTTCCTGTCTACAGTAAAACCACTCACTATTGCACTTCTAGATCTCAGAGCTCTGCACTTCTAGTTTAGATACTGAGTTATTATTATTTGTGAAATGTGGTGCAATACTTCAGATACATGGTTTTTAAAACATAAAAGATTGGAGATAAAATCCACAGGAAGTAGAGTCACTATCGCTAATCTACAGCTTCACACGACAGCTGGACGTAAACAAATACAGGTGCGACTCTCACCTTTTTTACTTTCAAAAAATGACTCAAATGGATTAATAGCACGGTTTTGTAGACTGGATGTCATTATTTGTGGAGGACAAATTCTATGGATAATACAGGGTGAGTCATAAAGTCTTCTTATTGAGCTGGCACAATGAATTGTTCGGTTAGGCTGTATGGTGTTCTCCACAGATCGCCTACATGAAGCTCTTTTTTTAAAATGCAAATGACTGTTTCCCACAGCTCTCAGTGAGGACTAATTCCCACTGTCTGATGTCCTTTGTGGCCGAAGTATTCTCTGATCAAGTGTTTTGCATCGGCTCATATGATATATGGGAGCACAAAGTCTGACGGTTTCCTCCCCATTTTTGTACCGATTCCCCTAAATGCTGCCAATATGCCATTATACGGTAGCTTCAAGTTAGAAACACGTTCAGTAAGTTCTGCGGTCGTTTGGAACATGTCAAATATGCCTGCATAAGTCAATATGCATTGGAGATAAGTTCGATATAAGTTACACATAGGTTCAAAGCACGACAAGTTATGGGTACGCTAGACATTTTCTCAACATATTTGGACTTATGAGAAACTTACAATTAGAGCCCGACCGATATATCGGCTGGCCGATATTATCGGCCAATATGAGCACCCGGAGACATATCGGCTATCGGCCGATATGCTTGCTGATATGGGCCGATATTTCACGTGGGCATGTTATACCTCGTTATAAAGCTTAGACTCTCTACATTATGTTCATTTAATCCAATTTACAGACAGATAAATGTCCAAATATGTGGCTCCGCATCAGTATTTATCTGCGGTGTAATTTGTCTGTGTCCGTACTGTCCCTGAACACACCACCAGAGTCACTTCACTCACGTGTGTTTGTTTACACCCGCAGCGGTGTGCAACACTGAGATTATATTCTTTTTATGGACAATCGATTTGAGTCTGGATTAAAAGGACTTTTATTAGTGCAGACTTTTGACGTGGGAGGAGCCTGTGTGAGCGGTGAGTGTTGGAAATACATCGACTTTGAAGCTAGTTTAGGTTTTGTTAGCGATTAGCTGCTGTAGCTCTCACACATAAACAGGTTGTTTTCTATTGGTCTATTGTAAAGTGACTATATTGGCCGTATATTTGTTACTGGACCTGCATTGATATGTAAATGAGCTGTGAATAGACGTGTGAATGATCCACATTTATGCATATAATTAATTACCGCGGTGCGCAGCATTTACGGCTAAAGGCTAATAGCGGTAGTTTACTAGCTAGGAGTTATGGGTCGATCGCGATCGAAGCGGCTCTTAAAGCGAACAACGGGAGCCTGCTTCTTATTGGGAGCCGTGTTTTCTCTTTTTCCCACTTTTTTCTCTTCATGCCGCATGTAGACACGTAGTTTGACAGCAGCAGGGGCTGAAAACGAAACTTTCAGAAATCTGCGTGTGCATAGGATAAAAAAAATAGTGCATATTAGGCTGCAGTTCAGCATAAAATGAATAAACCAGAACTAATCTTGGGCTCGAATGAAGGAGAGAGATAGAAACCGAGTCCCGACACTCAGTCCTGGTTCAGCTCTGGTTTAGTCCTGTTTTACACATGGCTTAAATCTGTTTTAGTCCTTTTTCAGTCCTGGTTCAGTTCTGGTTTAGTCCTGCTTGCAACAAAACAATCTCAAGAGTCGCTTGGGAGCCGAAAGAGCCAGCTGCTTTAGTGAGCCGAGCCAAAAGAGCCGGTTCTCCAAAAAAAAAAAAAAAAAAAAAAAAAAAAAAAACTGGAATACCCATCACTAATAGCTAGAATGTGATGCAAAAATGCCATTAGGCCAATCTACTGTATGATGTAAAGAGTCAAAATAACAATAAATGTTGCCTAAATAAACCCAATTTAGAATCCACTAGAGCCAAACCTAAGTTTTTTAATCAATTCAAGATTTACAGTCAATTTTTACATCACTAAATATATCGGCGTTTATATCGGCTATCGGCAGCTCCAACTCCCATTTTATCGGTTTCATATCAGCCACAACAAAATCCATATCGGTCGGGCTCTACTTACAATTAACGTGTGTCAACGATCGCATAACTTACCTACAACTTAAGGCCCGTGTATGCAGGATGTATAAACATACACAGCGTGCTCATAACTTATACAATACTTAGAACTTATTCGACGTACGCCAGCGTATTTGCCAAATTTTTCATACGTCGGCATACGCAGGCTAAATCGTCAAGGTGTGCCAGTGGCATAACATAAGAATAGCCTGTGCTATCTACTCAGTGGTGGTACAAGACCATGCAATTGGCAAGCATAGACTGTATGTATATATAAATGGATATAGCTAAGGTGCTAGCCACCGCGTTCCACATAGGAAGTTACCGCGGACTCACCTGAGGTACGAGTTTCCACTGCTGCTACTGCTGACCGCTCACATTCTCATCTCACAGATGCCTACAGGTGGATGTTTCCCGGATTATGGAATACGTTTATTGTCACATTGTCATGTGTCTGTTCAGAGCAGTGCTCATGTGCATTATTTGTCTCTTGAGCCACGGTACAAAGCTCTACTGACTGCTGCTGAAAAGAGGGTAGCACATTCAAGACGTGCGGTTCTGATGGTAGCCTACCTACTGGCGACTAACGTTATAAACTAATTAAAGTGGCACAATGGTAATACTTTGGTCACGAAATTAAATTTAGCCGATGAAAGAAAGGGTACGAGAATGTGAGGAAATCCAACATTGCAGCATTGGGACTGCAGACAAGGTAAGAAAACACACTTTAAAGACATTGCTGTGAAAGGCCTTATGTGAATGAGCAGCTTTTGTACAGATTCAGATCAAACCAAACTATAGAGCAGTGCTAAGCCAATACAGGAAGCAGGTGATGGGATCTGCTCTGCTGGAGGAGGGCAACCGGATGGTGCACAAATATCCTGCACAGCACACAATCATGTTATGAATATTAAGCATTTATCATGCTCATATATTTCCAAATAGTCTTGAGCATGTTACACGTTGTTTTTCAATGGACTAGTCTGATTTATTTATTTTTTTTAACAATTCTGGCAATTCACTGAACGCACCACACCATGCCCTCAATCTGCTCCACTCCACCTGATATTCAGGCACGGCCCACCTCACGTCTAGAGCATCACACCCACACTTGCACTAGCGCTAATATCAGGGGCAAGAGAGAGTCGTCAGTCTCCTTGGTAGCGAGACAGAGAGAAAGATGAGCATGCAACAAGCATGCAAATAGAAATTAATGCAACCGGAAAAGTTATCGAGCTTGTTAAAAGTTATCGTGCAATTAATTGATTTGTTGATTATTGTTACAGGCCTAGTTGCAGCACTATTGTTGTCCACAGAAGGCAGTTTTATCCAGCTGTGGCACTGACATCCCTGTGTTTGGACTGATCTCACACAGTCTATTTCTTGTGTATTCTTCAAATGAAACACAGTTTTTTAACCTTCATCTTGCTCAAAGTCAAATCAAATGCAGCACTCTAACTAAACCTATAATTTTGAACCGTTCTGTTTTCACAGTGATCCAGAGGTTAATTAGTCCCATCAGTGTCATGTGTTTCGATGTTTTCAGTGTGCACTGCGGCTGCCCTGTGATTGGCTCTGTGTGGGACTAACAAGCCTGGCATCAAAAGCACAGTCGCAATCATAAAAACAAGGGGAATTATTTAGAACTCTGATTTTATGAAGTTGAGGGAAAATAAACTGTGATTAATAAATTTTTGTGAATGAGTGTGATTCAATAACAATTTGTGTGAGAGTTATGCATGACAGAGAATGAGAAAATGTTACACGGAGAATAAAAGTTAAAAACTGTATAGATTAATGGCATCTCTGGCAAAAGAAGTCATAGCTTGTTTCATCTTGTTGGAATAAGGACAACTAATAAAAAATGTTGGTTAAAGTTCAAAGTAGGAGAAAGACTAATGGAAGACTATATATAACATGCACTTCTGTTATAATCTTACTTGTAACAATCATTTCATTGTGAAAAATAACAATATAAATCGTTTTTAATGTCGTAAAGGAAAAGCATAACTCTGTTTAACTTAAATATGTCTTTTGGAAAGCTACAACACATTTAGATCAATATTGTTGTATCCTTGAGGTAGAGTTGTTGTTTGGTTTGTACAAAAGCTTGTGTTTTTGTGAGTGTGTGAAACATACTATACTGAAGTCCAGATTCTGCTCTATCCACTCCTGTCCGTCCTTGAACTCTTCTTGGAGCCCCATGATGAACAGAGTGTCCAAGGCATCTACTATGGAGGCTCCTAACTGGGAATTACCTGCAAAACATAGGGATAGAAAACATAAACATTAGGCTGAGATTGCTACATCTGTCCACAGGAAATCTCTCTGTATAATCATGAAGGAAAGATCAATTAAACCGGCACTACTATTTCCATGGTTATTGTCTGGTAAATCTTCCCTCATTTCGTATCAGCTCCACAGCGCGGCACCCTGCTGTTGTTATCTGTGAGTCCATTCAAAAAGAACAGCGCGTGGCTCGATGCAGCAGCCGCAGTCTTATTATCATTATAGACAGGAACCCCTAAATCACTCTAAAAATACACTGCAGGCAGAGAGGCCGGCAGGGGAGATAGTGAGATGTCCTGGCCCCCTGCCTGATCCTGACAGATTGGTCCGAGCGTTGGAGGAGTACAGCGGCCCCTCTCCTTCTGTCATTTTCAGCACCTAAAGGCTAGCTCTGGGTCGTCATGGCAAAATGTCACAACTGAGGAGGCGAAACGGGTCTGCTGCTACTAAAAATACTCCACCGACTTTTAATCTCTTCAGAATAAGATGCTTCCTCTGTTTATAATACAGTACACAGTAATTTGATTATCTGGGATTTAACTTAATACACTATATTTTATTTGTTATAATTAATTGTTCTATGTTGCAACAAATATCCGAAGCACATTCCTATCTTGTGAATTTTTGTTCACCAAAAATGGCATTAAAGTTTATCTGATTCAAAATAATTGCAGCACTTGTTATTTTAGAAGTATCAAGTCAAAAAAGAATAACTGTGGGAGAACAAATTAAATATTTAGTTTGTATTCTCAGAAAATAAATGGGCGACTTATTTTTCTAAAATGAGTTTGAGAACACAGTGTACCATTTTAAAGTTCAGCAGCATCAGTAATTCAGAATTTGAAATATGTGAACTGATAAAAAAAAGTCAAGAGCGTCATGCATTCAGAATTAGCAGGTTTGGTAAATAATATTTTGTACTTTACAGATGGAATTATACAACCCAAACTATTGCAGCTTTGGTGATTTGGTGACAGAAGCAATTCAAATTGTGATTTCAATTCAGTAGTAGTAGTAGCTGTGGCCTAGACAATTAAGCTTGCTTTGACAAAAATTTAGTAGTGTTCAGACTTCTTCCACTGCAGTCTTTAAGGCGACTTATTCAATAAAAACTATGTACAATCTCCCTAAATTTCCATGGCGGAGGACAGAGAAAAAAAATAGAATGAACTGTTATTACATTTGTTGTGGTGACTGTCGTCCTTCCAAGTTTTGCCAATAATGTCAGGATCAGTAAAAAGTTAACTGTATTGATGATGCAAGTCTGAGATGGAAACTAAATTACTTCACAATGCCACAGTAAAGCAAGATAATTTGGATCTCTCGTCATTCTTATTTCTTGGTATTGGCACAATGAAGTAGTGAGCCAAACAGATGCTGAAACTGTACATTTTGGCAAAGACCATTAAGTATCAAATGTGCCACAAAACTGCACTAGGGCTGCAAGATTAATCACAAACAAATCAAAATTTCAATCTGAATGGATGCAATTAGCAAATAATTTTCATCAGAAAGTACACGGTAATCTCTTATTCTGCATAATAACTGCTAACACTGTATCTTAGATCTATAGAAACATGTTCTAAAATGTGATTCTTGTATTAGTTTGTCAGTTTTAGTCTTTTGTCAATTCTTTAAGACACGTTTAAAATGTGAACTTTGAAAAGAATCCTACAGTTAAAACATAAAGCGCAATGCTTTTGAGAAAAAAATTAAATTCTCCCCAGTCTTACAAAACCTTTTACTTTTTTTGCATTTGGAGATTGGATAATATATGTTTGCTTTCTACATTTGCTTGTAAATAAGTCTAAAACCACTCATTTTGTGTATAAACTTGGGCTCTCCACACACTTCCGTCAAGTTCTCTCCTCCTTGCATCACCGCCTCCTCCCTCCCGCACCTAACCATCTGTTTTCCCTCATTTATCACTGTCTCTCTGTGTTTTTCCTCATCTTTTCTTGATCACTCCATTTGTTGCTGATGTGCCTATCCCCCTTCCCTCCCCCCATTTGGGGGGAAGAAAAAAAAAAGCTCAGAGCAATGCCAAATCAAGCCCACTTTTGCTTGTCCTCTGTCATATCTGTGGTTTACTGTGTTTGGCTTTCTGTCTGTGTCCGTCATAACTCTTTTCATTTGGGCCCCGCAAACCTCTTTAAATCAAGCCAAGTGCCTCAAATGGAGCTGAATTGGCACTTTCAGTCTCTAGCTTCACAGGAGCCAGCCACTGCTTATCTGAAACACACCGGGCATGACGGGTTTGTTTTTACATGGAAAAATTGCAGGGGTCCAATATAGTAAGACAGGCCACCCGTATCTTTTTATTTCCATTAATTTGAAGATAAATCAGATGAAGAATGGACATTTTGGCTTGACCACAAATTAATTAAGGGTTGTCCCAGCTGGCATCTTGTTTGAATTGCTAATTTCATTTGTCTTCTTTGGCTTATCACCACTGGGAATCACAGGTTGTAGGGACCTATCCTAGCAACCACAATTAATTATAAAAGTAAATTAGGTAAAATATGGATAATGGCCTGTCTGTTATATTAGTCCTGTCTTGTGTTTGAAAAGATAGTCTTTGATCTTTATCCTCTAGGTAAGAGATTTTTTGAATCAGCCACATTTTCGTACAATATGGGTTAAATTACAAAACACTTTAAAGCTACAGTATGTATCTTTTTAGCAAAAAAGAGTAATTCAAGTCAATATCCCTGTACCGAAATGGTAAATGCTAGTGATCCGAATCTATCAATTTCTTTTTGATCTCTAGACAAGGACAGAAATACACAAGTTTATATTTTTAGGATGCCACCAAAAACACAGCCTTAGACTCACCTTCTTCTCGCTACCTCAACTGAACTCTGACTTCGTGTTCATTTATCACAATCTCCCAGATGCCTCTCCTGTGCACCTCCATTATCAGGGTCTCTCTAACACTCATGGACCCTCTCTCCATCTGCTTGCCAGTTTCATTAGACGTCAGGTTTTCAGAGTTTGTCACGTGGAATTCACATGAGGAAGGTGAATGTGATGTCATTATTTAGAGTTGTTTCCTTTTCCATTTCATTGTAGAGCAATGGAAAATATGTTTATTCCACATCAGATAAAGCAAAGGAAAGACGGGGTTTACTTGAAGTAAAGTGAAGTAATTTTGAATATGCGAAACTTTAATATCAAGTGTATTATCTAGTGTAAAATGTGGCAACAAGAGGTGACTAAAAGTGAAAAAATAACTAAATAAACTTCCAAATAAGGGTGAAATTTGTGTGGGTGGTTTAAGAGTGCTTTTATATGTGTCTGATACTCAACTAATCCAATCAACTGAATCGACATAATGACGACTGAAAGTCACAAAATTTGGTCAATATCGACCAGCCCTAGAGTTTAATACATACAGTAATTTTGTCATCTTTTTTGCAGCAGAATATTACATTGTGTACTCTGCTTTGTGCTGGAGAGTCGTGGCTGTGTTTTGTTTTATGCTGGTACATTGTTTTCCCCATAGACTGCACTGAGAAGCCTGACTAATAAGATACTCCGCAAAAACAGATTCAGGCTGGGCTCTGGTGTTCTATTTTCTAGGACTCCCGCTCCTCTCCCTCCCCCTCTCTTTCTGTCTCTCCCTCTTCCCCTATCCTTTCCCTCTATCCCCCATCTCTCTCTATGTCTTACTCTCCTTCTTATGCTCTCCCTCTCTCAGTGCATTGTGCTGTTTAGCGTCTACTGTTCTCTATTCATCTGATTTCACCAGCAGTAAGCTCAAGCTGCAGTCCCAGTACAATTCGTTATACTTATTTCTTATGAGAAAAACTAGAGCCAGTCAAACCAATTATTCATTTGTCTGTCAGATTTTTGGAAATTTGAGACATTCAGAAAGTGTTGTCAGTGAGGCAGTTTGTTATGTGCACAGAATAGTGAAATACTGTGTAATTACAGCAAATGAGGCAATCAAATGAGTTGTCATCCCAACATTTAAAGTATATACTGCATAAAGGAAAAAAGAGGAGCAAATAATTGGAGCATTCAGCATGTCTTGCTTTTCAGTCAACTGAGAGTGGTTTAAAGGAAATGTTTTACTGGTTACATATTCATGGGATTTAGGCAAATGTTAACTTGCTGCTTTGAAGGACTTTGTGAGGACTTCTTTCCATGCATATGATATATTTAGGTCCACAACCCATGGTAAAATGCTGCTATACAAAGTCACTTATATGAAATCTTTATCTGGTACTTAATACATAAAGTGTTAAAAGGCCAAGATATTAAGACTTAAATATTATGTATTAGCATTCTAGAAGGCGCTAAACTGTTCATCTTTTGAGCAATGCAAATGAAGCTCAATTATGATTGTGCCTGGAAGCAGCCAGAGGTAAATGAGGAAAATGGTGCTTTGTAAATCAATTAAGTGAATTACACAGAAACAAGGAACAAACTTCTGAGTTATAATGTTGTATCCTCACACAGCCTCTTCTAGACACTGTGATGTCTGTTATCCTCAGTCAGGCACTGTACTTGTTTTAGCAAATCTCTCCATAGCTGCCTCCCTTTAACACCTCTGTTGTCAGCCATGACATTTTCACAACCCTTATTCTTCAAGAAAGCTTTCACAAGTTAACTTTTCTCCTCTTCATCACAGCATTTGAGGTACTCATCTTAACAAAGGTAAAAAAAAAAAATCTAAGAAAAAATGTATGTGACTTTTGAGTAAATTCAACAAAATCAGATTTCAAATCTTATAAATCAAATATAAATATAAAGGAGAAAAAGATTATTGCCTTGAAAAAACCAAAATGTCACATACAGGACCCAGCATCTTTTAACCCTATAAGTGCAAAGCTTAGGATGTGGCTTTATTGTGAAAAGTGTTGTGAAATTGACACCATTTTGTCTTTTAATTGGATTTTTCACTGTGACTAGTGTTACTGCTGTCTTTCAAGTCCCCTTCTCAACTCTCCATATTCAGAACTACTTTCACTCTTTGCAACTCAAGTTCAGAAGTACTGTGTAGCTTTGCTGTTGCTCTGTGCTTCTGGTCCAGTGAGGATTTTGAGTCTGTTCAGAAAGGGCCAGGCAGCCACAAAACAAAGGATAGCTTCGACCAGTGCCGTCTGCAGTCTGATGCCATTGGGGCCACTGGTTACCAACTTCCCTGGCACCAGACCCAGACATCTGCTGTGTTCTACTCACTGCCTCCAAGAGTTAGAGGAGAGGCCTCAAGTCCCAGTGCCCCACCAACCCCAAACCACTGTCTAGCTGAACGGCTCCAGGATAAATGCCAGCAGACTGCAGACTGGACTTTCTGTAAAGTTATTTGATATTATAACATGTAAAAATACACCACCGGCCAAAGAAAAATGGGAAATAAAGCGCTTAGAAGAATTATCTTATTTATTATTACAAAGATTTAATTATTTGTTTTGGACACTTCATTCTTTTGAGTGTAGATAAAAGCTTGAATTGATGAACCGATTAATGTGCCTTTGGTATATTTTGATTGTGGTGGGCTTGTACAAAGTTTTCCTGGTAAGTCCTGAATTTTTTTTCATTCAGATGGATCTCGGTCTGGTTCCCACGCTCTGTGTCACATCTCAAGCCTGACCAAATATGATCGTGCAATCAGATAAGCTTTTTTCAGCAACACATGTGAAACAAAGTGTCTCATTGATGATCATCATTAACAAATATAATCCAATTTCTCTCACCTAAGAAATACACAATGTTTTTCCATCATTGTGATATTTGTTATCCTTTTCTTTTTCCTCGTAAGCATTCACATTTGATTTAATACAAATGATTCATGCGACCCTAATCATTCTCATCTGAAAAAGGCGAGATTCAGCAGTGACCAGACTCACACTTTATAAAATATTGAAGCAGTGTGTATTCTGGAGTTCAGGCAAGTACAAAGTGCTTAAACAGAATGAACATTTAAAGAAAGGAGTCTGCTCTTTGTATCAGTGCTGGACATCAAGGCCATCACCAAAAGCAAATAATTGTTAAATTGACATTAAAGTCATTTCAGACTCAACAGAAAGCAATTACCCAAATGCCACACAGATTATTCAGGTGCTGCATGTGCGGAACAATGGAGCACCATCTCATGAAATTGTCATGAGTTTAATTTCATGTGTTACTGATAATCTAAAGGGCAACTCTAATTTGATTCAACATCTCCAAGCAATGTTACTACAAGTATGCAGGCCACTTTTCATCTCAAGGGTGGTGGTCCAATATAAATGGCAAAGCTGCTGCTCAAATAAAGTAAAAAGTTATTTGGAGACCTAAACTTTGAACTTCCATCAGTCAATAATTCAGCATCTGGTGTTAAGAGCAAATACATTCAGACAACCCACAGCTTTTAGATATAAAATTACATGGTACACATTATTTATTTATTTATTTTTTACCTTATTCTTCTTGACTGAAGGGCTTAAGCACACTCCTAATGACTATTATGTAGGTCTGTCAAATTTGTTATTTATCAAGATCATTACATCATAATGTGGCCATCAGTAGCCAATAGACATCCTCTTGAAAGGATATGCAATGTTTTACCCAAATTGCTTGTCTTGCCTTATTAAGTCCAGTGTTGTGGTTTGTTTCTTTTTTAATATTACACATCAATCATACCCTTCCCTTTCTCTCTCTCCTACTGAAAAGTCAAGACTACCACAACCCTGCAAGGCTCACAAAGGGACCACCAGCCTCTCCCACCCTGTTCAAATCAACTCCAGAGTCATCAGTGCATCTGAGTCAACACACAAAAAATGCATGGTTCAAACAGCAGCATCCATTGGGAGTAATAATGCATTTATTAGCAAATTTTTAACACAAGCAATTTTATCATTAGTTATGAAAGCATCTATTAATCTGTCATTTTTATCTAAGCTCCAAGTAGAAGAAGTGATTTGTTTTTAAAATTGATGAAAAAACATTAAGATGATGCCAGCAAGATAAGCTCTCATGGGTTTAAGTACAATTAAAGAACTAGAATTGGCAAAGGTTTGTATTGCTTATATTATACACAATCCAAAAATACTTAGGTATTTCGATTTTGATTGTGCAGACCACTGAAACACTGAAACATTTGTTGAAAGAGTTTTACCTTGAGGACTTAAAGCTTTGCAGGGTCAAATGATTTGATGCAGAGAATCAAAATTTTAAAACATGTTGTTTTTGTGCATTGCTTGAAAAACTACAAAAGCAAAACAAACAACATGCATGTGTGAAAAATTCCCAATGTATGAGAAAAAGATAGTAATATTCACTGTTTTGCATTGCAATAGACATTATTGTAATTTAATGTACTTTGACGTAACTTCAATTAAAAAAATGTTACTTAATAAACTTCAATATTTTTGCACACAAACTTTGCCTCAACCATCATATCTTTGGCCTATCAGAAAGTATTTTTGGTTAGGTAAGCACTACTCACAGGATGGGCAACTTTATATGGATTAAAACAATCCATATAAAGTTGCCCCTATGTCACTTAGCCCATGAACATCACATAGTTATTAGTAAAATATCCTGTAGTGAAACTTTAGCTGCTGACGACAAACACAAACTATGCTTGGAAGTCATTATGGTCCAAAGACAATAAAACAACAGAGACCTGGCGAGGCAGAAGTTGTGTACATCACATTAAGATACTGACATCTTATAGCAGATCAGTGCAGGCTTACACAGGCCCCTTGTTGAATAAACCAACAACACTGTAGCACATGCTTAACTGCCAAACATTACAGGCATAATTTATGCCATTGACACAATAAGTAGAATTTTCTTTAAAAAAATATTCTAAAATGTTTGATATGGTTAAAAAACTTTTTTTTTTAATAAAATAATTTTAAATAGTTGAATTACACTTAAGTACTTGGATTGTATCTATACTAGTAGAATAATAAAAATTACAAAAAAAGACTCCCACTAGTACAAAGAAAAAGTACCACAGTAACTATTGACCTTCAAAAATTATTAGATTATATTATTACATATACTGAATGATAACTCGATCTAGGATTTATTGTGACAGGCCGACCCATGGTCAGTTGGTATAAAGACAAACAATGTAAACAGCATTCAAGGATGCATTCATGAAAACCTAACACTTTAGACAATACTGTGTAGTAATTTCCACAACCGTGCCTTTGACTCAGCCCTTACACATGACGTTTTCCCAGAACACACCACTCTGCTCTTGGCGCTGGAAGCACATCACATGAAGACATGACCTAGATGTTGTGTAATAATCCCATAGCTGTGAGCAAGAGGGGACCCCAGAGTTCATGAATCTGATAAGACATGTAAAGATGCATGTGTGTGGTGTGGTTTCAAATGTATTATAAATGCAATATCACACCAAAACAGTTTTTCTGTACATTGCCTGATAAACTACAAACGCAAAACATGCACCTGAACATGTGTGAAATAGACCCAATGTATAAGAAAATGATGTAATATTCACTGTTTTGTATTTCCATAGATATTGTGATGAACATGTCTTAATATTATCAAAAATGAAAACTCAAAAATGAGAAGATCAAAACAAGGTGAAAGAAGGACAAGTAAATCAGCCTTTTCTTTTGTTTTTATAGTTTAAACTAACTTTCTGTCAGATAAGGAACTTGTGATAAATTCATTTTCATAATGTTTGTTGCATTAGTGCATGTTGATATAGTGATATTTTGGCCATATTTATGCATCCCTATCTCAAAAATACAAAAATGTTATTATTGCAGTAAAATAAAATAATAATTATTTGTTTGCTAGAATTTTAGACAAAAGAAAAACCTCTTTATTTTATTTATTGCAATTTAAGTTGTAATAAATAAAGATGACTAAATGAAGATGACATAAATCTTCCCAACTCAACAAAAACTCAAATTCTTCAGATCCAAACAAGACAAAATCAGGAGCCTTTTAAGACAATCGGAGTGAATCTTTGAGGCTGCTTTCACATCTGGTCTAACTGCCGCCTGATGGCACTTACTGCACTGTTGCTGTGAATACTAAATGGTTTTCTTCTTTGTACTTGTGTGAGGGTTAACTGCACCATTCCTCCAAAATGCTTAGAAAAGAAAGGCCCATTTGCTTGATTTAAAGGTTCACTATGTAACTTTCCTGAAGATCCATCACGCGCTTGTCTCATAAAGATGTTTGTGCTTTCTCTGGAATTGTCTACATTATGCTGTAAACTTGTTTATCATTCATTTATTCAATTACATGCATTTTTATTGCCATAAAACACTTGGTTCAGTGGAGTGACATTCTTGTCATCACAGAGATTGAGTTTTCTGCCATATTGTGGAAAATTTCAGGCAAAACAACATCTCCATGAAGAATAGAATATTTTGGATGCTACACTTTAAACACATGCATAGTACTCCTTTAAGATCAAAAAGAAAAAAATTAATTTTAATTAAAGCCACTCGCGACAATGATGGCCCTCACCCCGCCATGCATGCCTCCCCCACGTGGCCGCCAAGGGCTCCCGACCACCCCTACATGCTATCCTCTCTTCCCAACAGGTGCCCTGGCCGACAGCTCATCCACCAGAAATATTACATAGTGTGCTTTTAAAATTGGTAAATGTGAATGATTCTAGAGACAAACTATAGAAACTAGGCAATAGGCAGTGTTGGGGAGTAACGGATTACATGTACAGCCGTACAGCCGTTACGTAATCACAGTACAAATTATGAGTAACTGTATTCCGTTACAGTTACTGTTTCAATGAGTGGTAATTGGATTACAGTTACTTTGCTGAAATAAGTGGATTACAAGGCGGTATTTTCCTGTTTTCACATTTTGTGCTACATCCCATTTATTTATTTTTTTATTTAAGTAATTCCACTCATTGCCGGAAACCCACACAGAATGCGCGCAATAAGAGCGATGTAAACGTCATGTTAAAGTTGGCGGTGTCAGTCACACAATGGAAGCAGCAGTGCATTGGTAAAAACGCATTTGTGTCTTGGAAATTCTTCTCCCGATGTGAGATATATATAAAAAAACAAATATAAAATCGCCTACAACTTAAATGTGAAACAGGAGCTACTGGCACTGGTGAAAACAACCTGCATAGACTCAAAATATCTGGACTACTGTCCTATAGTGACCTGCGACATGAGGAGACGCGCACACAAACACACACAAACACACACAAACACACACCTTCATCATCGTCATCAAACTACTACTACGTCCGTAGTTACAGCACGGACACCGCCGTCTCGTGCGCCGCGTGTGGAATGTGTTTTCTCGCGTAAACCGTGCTTCCTCCTGTGCGCCTCTAAACCAGAACTAACACCAAAACTAAACCAGGACTAACCCAGGACTAAACCAGGACTAAAGCAGGACTGAACCAGGTTTAAACTAAGACTAAACCACAACTAAACCAGAACTAAAGACCTGGTCTAGACCTGGTCTAAACCAGGTCTAAAATCAGGAGTAAACCAGGTCTAAAAATCAGGACTAAACCAGGACTAAACCAGGTCTAAACAACATGACACCTAACAGTAGGTTGACATAATTTAAGGTGATCTCATATAAAAAATAATTTCTCTATCAATAATATTTTTTATATGGTTAAGGAAAGGCTTATGTTGTTACTGTCTTTTAACAGACAAAACCTCTTATATTAAGATATCGTGGTCTTTGTTTCTCTACAGCAAACAGTTGCTTATTCATGGAGACTTGGGCTCAGACAATTTGAAGACAACAAACAAGAATTTTCAGAATGTGGTTGCTACATTCATGTCGTTTAAAAAAACATGACAATATCAAGTAATCCAAAGTAATCAGATTACGTTACTCACTTTAAGTAATTAAATGGATTACGTTACAAACTACATTTTGGGGTGTGTAATCTGTAATCTGTAGGGGATTACATTTTAAAAGTAACCTTCCCAACACTGGCAATAGGTCACGTGACTTTTATGGTCAAGAGCACTGTCAGACTAAGACTGTATAAAAGATTTTATAAAAGTTACATAGTGCACCTTTAAATTTCTAAAAAGTGTGAAGAATGATTCTAGAAGCCTAGTTATAAAAACTAGGGCATAGGTCTCATTGATTTTTATGATCAGGAGCACGTCAGTGAATGTGGTGCAAAGTTTCACAAATGAACGTGAAAGTAATTTTATTTCTCCCCATAATAAGTTTTGTGCATTCCTATAGGTGGCACTGTAGCACTGAAGATTGTGTTTGAGATATCAATAGAATCACAGTCATGCAGTGCATAACTGATAGAAATTCCAGCATGATCAGACTAAGCATGTGCGTGTAATAATTTTAAAAATATTTTTGGGGGGAGTCTTTGTGCTCCTTCTGGGCAAATGTGAAAAATGGACCATCTTCGTAATCAATATTTTTGCTTGAAATCATGCATAGAATTTTATCCCTGAATTTGGTCCAAATCCGATAATGTTGATGTTTCATGTCTATGGTAGGGGGTGCTATAGTGTTCACTTTTATTAGATTTCATATTTCATTACATTCAGGTCCAGATCACGCAATTGTGATTTGAATTTGAGCTCTCTAGGCCAGTAACTTCTTAGGTTCTTTTTAAAGACAATGCAGTAAAGTGTATTTACCTTGTTGAGTCAACAAGGTAAATACACTTTACTGTGTCTTTAAAAAGAACCTAAGAAGTTAAAGTATATAAGAAGACATAATGAACATCATTGGCTCTAAGCCAGTGTCCAGTGGCCGTGAGAGGTCATCAAGGAAATTAACGTATTTTTTGCCAGTGTGCTACGGGAAAACCGTAAGGAGTATCCCAAAAACAGCTGATAATTTTTGTGAACCTATGTCTGTAGGTGTGACATGACAAATTTGAGCTCATTTGGACAAAACACCAGGGTCTTGAATGTTTTTGCAAACACACAGTCAAAACAGCAGCAAATTTTTGATCCAATATGGCTCACTTCCTGTTCGTCATTGTCTCATTGTTCTCTATCACTGTACCGAATTTCATTTGCCTAGGACAAAATATGCTTTTCAGCTGCCTATAGACTTTAAATTTTGCACATTCCAGGGGGCACTGTTGAGTCAGGTCACTTTGGGCATTGTTGCAATGCCCATTTTATCAAATTTTTGCTGGATCGGTCAAAATGATACCTAGTTTGGGGCCTTTTTGTTGATGTTTAGGCCCTCAAAATCGTGATCATTTGCAAGAAAAAAATTATAAAAGAGTGGAAGAAACCCACGAAGAACAATAGCCCTCGCCAGTGACTATGTTACTGGCTCGGGCCAACCAAAAATGTTGGCAAAACAAGTCAGCCTTTTAACTTGCATCAGAAGGTGTGTGTTACATGAGAATTAGATAGAGAATGTAAGTAATCTCATAATGGACAAAGCGGCTGTCATTAATAATGTGTTAGCTTTCTGCAGTGATGGGGCAGCCAGGTGTCCATACTTTTATGTCTCTTCTGCTCCAGCTCCGGCCTTCAGTTGCTCGCCTCAAGCAGAGGCTCATATCATTTACTGCCAATATGTGGAGGTGCCGGTAGGGAAAGGCCACGCAGTAACACAAGTGACAGATTCTGCAGCTTCGATTAAACTGATCAGAGAATGAGCCTGCAAAGGACTGATGAAGTAGAACTGTCACTGTCTGAGGGCTTTCCCAGGATGCCACTGGAATTAGAGCTGGGCAATGGGACAAAAAATTTATCACAATATTTTTTTCCTCAAATCTGTCTCGATTTTCAGATATTATTTAGTTTTATTGAAAAATATGGGTAATAGCAAAAGGTATTTAGGGGAAAAAAGAACTACTGTTGCTAATCCATCAGTCATGACAAAAAAAAACAAAACAAAAAAAAAAACACATAAATTACTACTTTAATCTAGTTCAGAGTGATTCCAAAGAAACACCGTGCAGGATTTGTAGACATCTGGACCACAACATAAAGACAGCCAGCGGCGTGGCGTTACAAGCACAAGTCCAGATCAATGTAAAATGAACCCTTTCTCCTGGGAGCTGTTTTGAACAAACACAGCCAAATGTTTAAAGATGAGACTGCGCTGTCCATCGTCCACAAAGCAGCAGCTACAGCCCCTCACTTTAACTGACCTATGCCCAAGGAGGTCAAATCCTTTCAGGCCCGGTCAATAGTGCAATGTCCTGCAATTACCCATGGGTCATTGTGATAAATAGTATTGAATATGATGGTGTATTCACAGCGCAGCCATGCGAAGCCAAAACAATAGCGATTTGAGACCTTAAGCACAGGATCTGCACTGAAACACATTAAAGCAGTCTGCGCTGGTCCCAGCCTTTGCCACGGCACCACCATCCACTTGAACTTTGACCCAGGAAAACAGGATCAAATGCCCAGAGGCGGAGAGAGGCTCAAACATCATGGGGTGTGGATAATAAACAATGCAAGTTGACCTACATGTTTTGCTGTGTAACTACTGCTTAAAGTGTTTCAAAAGGCTGCCATGGGCAACACCGATAGACAGCTATTTGAATATTTGACTTAATTGCATAGAATGGTCAAATTGTGTAAAGAGCCATTCAAGGAAAAATGGGACCATTGGATCAGGTGAGAAGCACTGACTTGGTAATACTTAAAGTTGTGCTTGTCCCGAAAATACTGTGGCCATACATGTTGTCACGGGCCAGTTTCATCAGATCTAAGGAGCTAACATCAGACCTGGTTAGTACTTGGATGGGAGACTGCTGGGAAGGAATATCAGGTGCCAGAGGAATACCAGGTACAGAGGGCAGTAATGGCTCAAGAAGAAAGTGTTCCATCTTTAGGCATGACAGCCACATGACCGCCACATTGCCTACTATGAATGTGATGTGTGTGTGAGTGTCGGAGGATCAGACTGGCCTAAATTATCATTTATTATAATCTAGACACTAGATGTAACATTTTTAAACTAGTGGGATGACAAGGCATGGATAAATTTCAGTAAGAAAACTGGGCTGAACGTTGAGAGACAAATGTGCTATTGTGTGACACTTATATGGCGTGCATAAAGATCGAGAAAAGCTTTTATGGTCTGCTGAACGCCTCCTTCCACTCTGTGCTCTCAGTGCGAAGCCTCAGCCATTATTGCCATGTACAATGAGCCTGTATGTAAGTGAGTGTGAATGTACCAGGGCTGCTGTGTCAGACATCTTCAACGATGCTTTCTTTACAAGACCCTATCCTTGGCTGAACCACTTCAACTCAAGACAATGGCTGCATCTATTTCTATGCCTAGAATCAGCTCTGCTAATTTTTGCAGATGACAAACCGGGGCCAACAGTGTACTCAAGGTTATCGGAGTGAGGTGTCGCAGAGAGAGGCAGAGCTCTCCTGTTACCACAGCAGCCTCTTTGTCAGTTGGAGGGCTTGCATTTGCGTTGTGTCTCTGTGTGGTGTCGTGTTGCGTTACATTTTTTATTATTATTGAGAAACACATGTTGCCAACTTGCCTACAATTTGGGCTTGGCAATATGGTGGTGAAGACAGCATTATGATATGATTCCTGTGACAATTTGCTGCTGTGATATTCATATTGTAAGTCAGTACTTTTTCATATGTAATGCAGCTCTTTGCTCAGACAGAATCCCCCACTCACTCCTCCTTGGTCAGCTTCTGTCATGCTGTCATAAGTGGATTTAAAAGTGTGAACTCTCATAAGTAGAGATATTTGTGGATACATTTTAAAGATAAGACAGTGCTCATGCGATAAAAATTGTGAAACGCTCATATTTTTTGTGGATATTGCCCACAGCCTTGACCTAATCAGTTAAAGTTATGAAATCATACACTTAGGTTACATTACATTACTTTCTATCGAGGTGAGGTTCGTGCATCTTCTCAGAACAGAAAGTTTCTAACCCCAATATATTTTAGGTGTGACTGATTTTCAAATTGGGTCAATATCCCAAAATGGCTACCAGACACAATTTTGTACTATTAATCCTGGTTGCCAAAACAAAACAGAACAAAATGAATTGTTCTTTCTATCTAGTCTAACTTAAGGTATACATTACTGACCCTAAAGGGAAATGCATCTTGTGTATTGGACCCTTCCTTCTCTAAATTATAAGCAAGATTTTTTTTCTTATCCTATGCTTTGTATTTTCACACTTTCTATACGTGTTAGGTCTGGTTCTTGGTACATTTTGTTCAAACCAACCTATAGTCTCATTCTTGTGCCAATAAAACCCACTTGCTCTCTCCATAGTTCCCGTCTCCCACACACATTTCTAACATGGAGGTTGTGTGAGGCGACAGGAAGTGCCTCATCAATAATGGACGTGTGGTTGTGTGTGTGGCTCATGCACTCAGGACACCTTGTAACTAATAACCTGCAGATACAAACTCAGCTATTACACCCAGACAGGAGAATACATCGGGCAGCAGCAGAAATAAACATCATCTATCTACCATTTAGCGTCAACACAGAATATAACACTGGCGGCTCAAGACAATTTGCCAATGGGAAATTTCAATTTGCCACAAAACCCTCATATGAATGCACCCTCACATAACACATGCAGCACAGCATCGGGACACAGGGAAAGAGATGCTGGAGAAGAATGTAGGTAGAAGACTTAAAATCAAATGACCACACATGTATTGTTTACCATTGTATCAGGTTTATGTAATCCCATCAAGTAGTGTCAAATATCCATGTAATTTATTCTTTGTAAAATAAGGTACTTTGAGTGTGAGGAGAGAAGACCACTTTAAACGAGATGCGAGACAATGTTTTAGGTGTTATATTACTAGAAGTATTAATCATGATAAATTTCAATAAGTACTATTGTTTTCAATGATAATAGATGGATACTAGTTCATCTTCAGTTCAAATATTAAGAGAGTTGTTATGCTCAACTTGTTGAACTTATTATGCTCAAGAGAAAGTAACAGATCATAAACCTGAAACATATACATGCCAGAATCCTCAGGGATGTTAGTTGTATACATTGAAGTAGGTACAAAATATCTAACACATTACCCACATTACAATTTATAGTGAGCCAAAAATAGGTAAACCATTTGTTCAACTTACCAAATATATTTGTGGAATGTCCTTTCTTAGCAATAGGTTTGAGCTCGTTGTGACCCCAGCCGTACTGTCTGTAGCTGTCCCAGGCATGTTTCATCATCTGCAAAACAAAACAAAAGACAATCTTTAGACTCTGCATAGTGTCAGTGTTTTTTTTCTACACAGTACATTTAAAGGTGAAACAATATTTTCCCCCGTTAGGAGTTTTACTTGTCTTATAAATAATAGAGCAAAGATTCCCCCTCATTTGACCTTTGGAAAAAAAGATGTGAGAAAGACTTGGCCAGAAGGCATAGGAGCCAGAGATGGGTCCTGACAGAGGCTGAGGAGAGCAGAAGAGCTGCAGGGCAAACTCTACCACATGACACCACACAGCATATGCAGAGAGGAGCCTTTACTCCAACACCACTGACACTTCCATTTCAAATATGTATTCTTTTTCTCCAAGTCGAATGCCAGTGTCAGATTCACAGATAGAACGTGTTCTTCAGTGGACAGCAAATGCATTCCTGTTCAAATTGTAAACACTGTGGGAAAACACTGTACTGTATTAACAAAAGACCTAAAATATTTTACTTTTGTTAAATATATGCTGATAAAGCATTATCAGAAACAACAGCAAAAGGTTGATGCACCGAGATGGCAGCTGCATCAGAGTGATGCTAAGTCAAATTTTACCTTCTCTTTTTGGTTGTTTTAAAAGTCCTATATTAAACCTAATTGACTCTTGTGAGTGTTAAGCTATGTTATAATGCTGTTACCCCATCAAAAACAAGGAGCTGTATTTTAATCCTTTATTATTAGTATGTCTACACCTCCAAAGCTCAAAATGCTCTGTTCCACCTTGTGATGTCATGTAGTAGCAGTTTTCAAGTTAACAGCTATCTTTTAGTTCCTTTAGTTAAGCAGAAATGGACAATTTAAGGGCTGAAATTATCCAAATGATTCTAGTGAAGGTGTATGGAGTTTAGCACTTCCTGTATTACTGTATAAGAGTCGTACTGTTTATGAGCTGTATAATAAAAACAACAGTCCGGTGGAGCAGCAGCCTTGGTGACAGCATTTCAACTCTTTCCTCAGAGGACAGTTCCTAAGCCCCTGTGGGAAGCTTTGAAGCCAGCAGGGAGTCCAGTTAATAAAAACAAGGTGTGTTCTTGGCCTTGCTCGTTTCCATGACACTGCACAGGCACGTGGAGGGGATTATAAATCAGATTAATACGCACTGACGGACACTTAGAAGCTGGCACATTCCCTCTGATCGGTGTTGATTGGATGCTTCATCAAGCTTTGATTTGTCCATATGGCAAGGACAAGCGAGGCAACGCAAGCTTGTTGACAGTGTTGACACATGACTTGTTCCAGAAGGACCTTGGGAAAGTAATTGGTTATTAAGCGGCCAAATTCTGGATTGATTTTGACAGCAGCTACCCCTCATCATCAGGACACCTTGAAAAGAGGAGTGGGAAATTACACTGTACAAGCTATAATACCGGATAATGTCCTAATTTATCCATCAAAGTCCTCTAAAGACATCCCAATGCACAAGTATATGAGACCCACATCCTGTACTCTGTTGAGAACACCTTATAAGTATTACAACTGCAAAGACCACAAGAGTTTACAATTTATGTCTTACTAACCTCTACGTAACCTCCTTTAGAGAGCAAAATATTATATTCAGAACCCAAAGTAATGGATGTCAGCTGAAAGAGACAATAAACAATGATTTGCCTCTGCACTGGACCTGGGGAGATATTTAAGTATGAGGTTGTATACGTCTATTATCGTCTTGGGGAGTGATCTCCTTATTTCTATGTGGGCCAGTCACCAAAGTGCCACAGTGAATATATTAATCACAGCACATTATACTCCGGAGCACAGTTTGGAACGGCCCAGCGCTCCAGGACTGGCCCTGTGTTATTAAGGTCAGAGTCAGAGGGAGATTAAAACCACTCCCGCTCCACCCCTCCACCCTTCACTGATGAGTGAGAGGAAAAGTGAAGCGTCAACTCTACTGGTGGCTTTGATAAAGATGGGATTTGAATATTTACTTTGCTCAGATAAATCAACCTTAAAATGACCAAGAAATGAGCTTCACACCATTTGTTTTTTTTAACTAAAACAGGACTGAAGTTTTAAATTCACACTGTTTTAGGGGTGTAACAATAACCGTAATATCATGATATCATATCGTCAAATTTCTCACAATAATATCGTGGACCATCGCAATATATCGAATTACAAGTCTCTTTGCTTAAATTTAGAGTTATGGTGCAGCAATAACTAAAAAAAGACAGAGGGAACTACATAGACCATGATCCTTTGCTCCATTTTAGTGTAGACTACAAGAAGAAATAACAGTTCTACGCAGTGTTAAGTCTTCATTCTTTGGATTACATCCTGTCAAGGCATTTTAAGAGGAAAAAGTAGCATATTTTGTTAGCCTCCACAAAATATCGCAATAAATATCATATCGTGAGATGTATATCGTGAAAACATCATACCAAGAGATGTGGATATTGTTACATTCCTAATCTTGAGCCTCCCCACCATATCTTGAGCTTTCCCACGATATTACAATAAATATCGTACCGTGAGGTTCATACCGTGATGATATCGTATCGTGACACTTGGATATCGTTACACTCCTACACTGTATGTGCTTTATTTACACAAAATAACATACATACAATTACATTTCTCGCAAACACCAACATGTTCAGAAACTGCAGAGGAAATTGGAACCTATAAACTTTTATGACATAAATGGTTAATGTTTTTATGTGTATTGTATCAAAGAATAAATTAAATACAAACTATGCATTAACAAATGTCTTTTGTTCTTCATTTTGTTGTTTGTGAAAGTTTGGCACTTTTAACTTTAGACTGTTGCAGCCAGCTTGTGCTGTGATGTTAATGACCAAAAGACTGTCGACTGAATGAGGTGCTTTGACCTTCACAGTGGAAGCCAAACACCGGCCCACTAGTCGCCTGGGTCTGGCCTGGACTAAAAAGCAGCATAATCAGCCCCCAGCCATCTCCTTCCCAAAGGACAGAAGAGCGTGACTCATGTAACCATAGCCCTAATACACTAAAGTCCCACACACGCTCACACGGGCCGACCCTGGAGGAGTAACATATTCATAAATCTCTTACAGCCGGAGGTACAGAGCAGAGCCATTACCAGTGCATTGTTCAGTTTTTTAATCTGCACAGCCTGAGAGCACAGTGACAGATTTCAGAGGTTTGGGAGTTGAAGGGGGGTGACCTCTCGAGTCATTCTGACTGATTTAAGGCACACGTCCCACATGCCCTCGTCTTTCACATCTCCTTCCAATTCACCCCACAGAGGGTTCCTATCTGCCCAAATGGAACCCACTCAAAAGATACATGAGGACGGGGACATCGCAATGGCTTATTACAGTGAATGGTAACTCAAACTCTGATACAGAGAAGCAATAAATCATCCTGATATCTGTGCGGTTAAAGTGTCTGTGTGCAACTAGTTTTATAGTAGCTAACTATCTTACATAAATCGAGATACCTCGAACTTTCAATCTCAACTGAATAACCAATCCTAGATTAAATTTCAGATTTGTGACAGGCAGGTTTGAACTTCGAACTTGAGCTGAAATGTGGACATATCTTGTAATTACTTCAGGAATCAAACAAGCAGTAATCATACAAGAAGCACTTTGTATTTATCAAGAAAAAACTGAATGAAGTGCGTGTTGGGCATACAGCTTGACAAAAGGTCAGTTTTCAATCAAAAGGCTAAATCAGGGCATGAAGGAAGTAACACACAATCGTTTTTTATCAGCATTAGTGTTTTGTGCCTGCAAAACCTCTAAAATCTGTATTTAAGCGGCTCTGGGCGTTAGCGGTAGCATTAGCCACAAAGACGAAATGGCTGCAGCTCTCATCTGGACAAAAATACAGTGCAGTATTGGATCAGTGAATTGGTTTGAGTAGTTGCTGATTAGGGATGCAATGGTATTCAATATAAGTAACTTTTTCAATATCGTGACCCATGTATCGAGATACGTATAAAATCATGGGAAAACCATATCGTTGCATTCCTATTGCTGATACTGATACCTGAAAAATATGGTATCTATGATTTTGTTAGAACAAGCCTAAGAAAAATGTAACCAAAATGTATCAGGCATAGGCAGCTTAACACCATAATGTGCTGATAGAATTTGCAAGAAATTGATGTGATGAACAAATGCCACCATTATACAACAGGATGCTGAGTGGTGCTGTGTTAGCGTCACAACAGCACATATTTTCTATTCTGGAGCATGCAATCTCTATATATTATCTGTATTAGAAAATGTGAACATATCTGTAATAAATTGTTTCCATCCTAAAGATAACTCCAACAATGCTCAAGGCTGCTGTATACATTCAGCCGAACTAAATAAAGAAAATGCAGTGATTGTGCTTTAAACGACCTGGGAGACATTTTCACTGACATTCCATTTACATCACCTCAGCACTAATTGGAGAGGCTTGTTAAATTGCCATACACCAAAATTATACAATGGGATGCTTTCTGTGCAACTCCCAAACAGGTGCACAAAACATGACAATAGTGACAAAGTGAAAAACATAAAATCCAAAATGTTATCTTTTAATAAGAACATAAAATAAAAACCTCCAAATTTCTTCCCTAAACTACCAAACCTGCGAAACTAAATAATTATTTCTTCCTTTACAGTGCATTTTGGAATATTTTGTACCTTTTGCAATGCTACCGAAAACTAATAATATTGAAATGAGAATTGGAACAGCAAAATGTTTTTCTATTTTGTGAAAATCATACGCCAAGACACATTGTGCTGGAGTTTTAGCACTCAGCCCCTGAAAAACCACTCCAGAGAACAGAGAATAGAAGTGCACAGCGTGTATTATAAGGTGATGTTGAGAGCTATATGGAAAAGGTTATGCCATTACTCAGGGAAGGCAAAACAGCTGGAGCCCCGTTGACAAATACAATCATACATAATAAATACAACATAATGTGCTCTGCGGGTTATGGCTGTCAAAAGAAGTTTCCTTGCATAGTACTTGCGCTGTACTAGAAGCAAGACAATTCAATCATACGTTAACAACAGAACAGTTACACTTTCTAAAGCAGATTTATTGTACTGCTGAACTTAGCTTTTTTTGTAATACATTGCTTTAAAGGTGCACTGCGCAACTTTTCTGGTGGAGGGTCCGCTACATGCTTGTCTCCATGGACATGTTATTACTTTGCCTGGAAGATTCCCTGGAATGACATTAAAGATATGTATGTACCATTTATTCATTATCGAGGTTTCTACTGCCCAAAAATAAAATATTTCCTTCTGTGAATAGAGGCGACTCTCCACAGACCTGAATTGTAATGTAGCGTAGTGCTGTAACCTGCTTGTCTCTCTCGTGATAAATTAAACCAATCTATACTGTGGAGACAAGCAGGTAGCAGACCCTCCATTAGAAATGTTACGTAGTGCACTTTTAAATGACAACTACTTGAAATGATATTCAAATTCTCCATTCCAAATAAATTCAAAATGTCCAGTTGCCATAGCTGTGTAGAAGAGACAGGTAGTTACAGACTGAATTGTGAACTGGACATAAACCTGTCTTTATAAAATGTGATTGTTTTACTGGCCAAGTGAAGGATGCAGCAGATTGGCTGAATTTGACACAAGACAAAGTGTTAGAGAGATTTTGCCATCCAGATAAAAGCCAGTTAAAGTTTTCCAGTTTTTACCATTCATCATATAAAATCCTATGTAGCTGTTTATCCATGAAGCTGAATGGCAGTACATTAAAGTAATATGAGACTAAGGAAAATGCATCTACATCCCAAGCAATATAAATCTGCACTAAAAGCATATAAAAAAGCCAGTGGAAAATGGTGGTAAAAGCAGACAAAATATGGCATTGTATTGTTTATTATTATGGACTTTCTACACAAAGAGAACAATAATATTTTTGTGTGCCCTTCCCCAGAGCCAAACACAGATGTCCACACGTCCATATTACCAAGGTGTCACTGCGCAATACAACTCAAGGGTAAGAATGCATCCTTTTGTTTTGTGTGCTGCCAATCCAGTTTGACACAAGGGGTCCGATCTTGCCCCTAATCTTAGCACTAGTGCAAGCTTTAAGGAGGGGGCGTGTCCAGGTCGGGTTGTTCTTCGCTGCTGGAGTGGGATGGTACGAGTACATATATCTGTGTCCAATCTGTGACCACTGTAGCATTTAAAAGCACTGGCAGTGTGTTTAATTTCCGCAATCTTTGCCTCATTACAAGGCAGCAAAGAGGGGTATGTGGAAAAGTTGTATATGGTATGGGTACAATAAAACAGCTACGGAGCACCACAATGCAAGTACGCACCAGTACAGGCACCAAAAATAAAGAATTCTGGATGGGCCGTAGCAGAACTGACCGAACACTCCGTGCACACACATCAACCTTTTTAGTTTTCTCTGCGCTCCTTTGTTCGTTTGCCTCCTATTACGCAGCAGACCAGTGTCTATCTCATGCGCTCCCCATCCCCAGCAGACCCGCTGACCGCTGCTCTCACCCTGGTCGCACATGCTCTAGCCATGGACTTAGCTGAGGTACAAGATTCCACTGATGCTACTGCTGACCACTCACATTCTCGTCTCAGGGGTGTCCACTAGAGATGCGCGGGCGGTCGGGCGGATGACGTGAAGAAAAATTATATTTTAATTAAATTCGGGCAGGTGGCGGTTTCACTACTTAAAAAAAAAAAAAAAAAGTTATTGTTAGTATTGTTACCTACATCTGAAAATACGAGTGTCATTGTCTATGCTTGTAGTATGAAGTGTACGTCATATCCTTAATTAGCCCATTTGACCTCGTTTTTATGTTCTGAAGGTTAAGGTTGTGTCGGGTTATTGATGCCTAAGGTTTACGAGGCACATATTATATGCAGTTTATTTTATTATTTCTAATTTATTTCAGCTGTTTGCCAACACATAAATGGCTATAGGGCCATATTTATTTAGTTATGCATATTCTTTCTTGCCTATTTCAATTGGAATATAAAGAGGGCATTGCCTGATTTCAATAAATGTTCATCTGGATGAGATGATCTGTCTATTTTGTTTCAATATCAGTTATATTTTAAAACACGCAGACATTATAGCGTAGACAGCAACTCGGGGTTTTTAAAACTTAAAGAAAGACCGATGGAGTGAGGCTATGACTTTGAAATAACATCGGGCAATGGCAGAATGTTCAGAATGTAACAACATCCAACACGAAGGCAAGAAGGTTCAAAAATAGTCTAGTCGGAAAACGTTGTCAATTAATTAGCTGCGCAAGAAAACCAGGTAAATTTGGGGTTGTTGCGGACAATTAAGAATGCGAACATACACACTGAGCGAATTTTGGAATGAATGAGCTACAGAGTTTGCATTTTTATCGAGGCTCCTTAGTTTGTTTGCTGTATGATTGTTCTAAAATCTAAAATCAATCGGCGGATGGCGGGCAGGTGCGGTTTTGAAAACCTTCGGTGCAAAATGGATAGCGGGTGGATGATGAGTTTTGTGTCGCGGTTGCGGATGAAAAAATAGCCCATCCGCGCATCTCTAGTGTCCACTACATTTTGTCCTACACAGTTGGATGTCTCATGGATTATGGTATACATTTGTCATATAAATGTTTCAGATTTTACCGCTTTGCGCACAGACATGGATTAAACTATTAACACACAGGAAGGGTGACTGCACGACCTGCATTTGCCCCACAAGTGGCTGATATGCGCCATGAGCGAACAGAGTAGGATGCGTAAGTCTGTGCATAGCAGTGCTCATGTGCGTGTCTCTTGAACCGCTGTACAAAGCTCTACTGACCGCTGCTGCCAAGAGAGCAGCACATACGAGATGTGCGTCTGCTCCGCTGTCACAGCGCTGAGCTGTCAATCAATGCACGCTCTGATGTCTGTCCAAATCCGGCCATGAGAATGTGAGGAAACCTGATATCGCAACATTACAGGGTAAGAAAACTCACTTTAGGACATCGCTGTAAACGGCCTCATGTGAATGAGCAGTTTTTGTACAGATCCAGATCAAACCAAACATGTTTATTATAGGAAAATAGCAAATATTAAATGTTTATGCAACAAATGTTGAGATTAGGGCCTCACTAACAAGACATGACATTTTGATGTCATTAGGACAGCTTTCAGTTTATGAACTGTTAACAGTTTGTTTAATTGAGGTCTTCAAGTCAAGCAGGTCACTGCTGGAAGCATCAGCAAAATCTCTTATCTTCTAACTAAGTGAAGGAATATAACACCTAAGATTGCTGTTCTACTTATTTATAGACTGGCAACTATCACCGATAGTCAGATAAAAAAAAAAAAATCTGTAATCTACTGTATGTTTACCACAAAACCGGACTACCAACTCCAGCCAAAGTTTCAATAGTTTGAATACCAATGTATGATATGGAGGCTTGTTCATTAATAAAACTTGGCTTTAAGTTGAAATACGTGACCTTGAAAATGTAAAATTTATTCAAGTCTTGTGATGGAGTGGTTATTGGCAGATCCAAAGCTGAAGGTGTGGGTGGAGCGTGACAGAGGACCATTCTGGGTCTGTAAGGAGGTTAGCGTGCTGCTGGAGCCTAGGCAGCTGCTTGTCGTTCATTTGGAAGAGTGTAGCCTTCTGTATGAATGGTGATTATGAAGCAAACAAAAGGGATATTTAGAGACAAAGGCAGGTTTGGAGTGAATGGGTCTGCTCCGTTTACAGCTCAACTCTGCCTGAATCCAAGAAGCACTTCGAGAGCCGATATGAGGTTATTATTCAGGAAAACTAGAGCGCAGGAAGGAGAGGAGCACAGAGAGGCAGATAGGATTGGTTTGGCTGTGAGTGTATAGAGAGAGCAGCAGCCGATAGCACCATCTGAATTCTGAACAGGCGCTGCACGTCTGGCTTACTGTTGCCTTCAATAAGAGCTGGCGCACAGAGAAAAGTGGAGAAGAGAAAGAGATTCAGCTGTACAGGACAGAGAAACAGTGGGCCAGGCATATGCGCATGTTCAGTGTTACTACAAGCTAAAGTAACAAAAGAAACCAATCAAATAGTGGTAGAGATTACTTTGAATAAGCAAGATATCTAGCAATCAGACTGAAAAATTAAAAAGTGAGGATGACATCAGTTGATATTGCTTACAAAATGGTCCCGCAAGGGCTTTGAGAAATGTTTTAGGATAGAACATAAAACAAAATCCTCCAAGATCAGTCAACACCAGATAATACACTGTATAACATAAATACCCTTGAGACCAGTAGGCACATCTGCTCAACAGCGTAAGTAACACAAAACAATATTTATATTTAAATATATATGATATATCTATATTGTTCTATATGTTTTAATATATGTTCAGAACATCTAGATAGGGCTGTGCCAAAAATCAAAACATCACTAGATCATGAACTAAACTTTGGTCCCTCTCAATAATAAGGCAATTTATTCAACAAGTCTGGAGTAAATTCTGTAGCATTAAGAGTGCATGATGCTGAAGAGGAGTCATCGCTCTCTTGTTTAGGTAAAAAGCAGGAATCAGAGCCACAGTCTCTTTATGTCTCCTGACATGTCCTTGTATTTCATAAGTTTTAACTTAAATATGCACATTTTGACTAATAATACATAATAATACAATAATAATTACAGAAAGTAAATATATTTTCTCAACATTTATAAGTGAAACTCAAGACATAATTTAATAACTTACAAAATGTATACTCAATACTCGAACCTCAACACAAACTGTTATGTGGATAATTCCTTCATTACATATTTGTCAATATTGCAATATTGTGAGTGCTGTTAAAGATTATAGTCTTACTTCTCGGATCTTGTCTCGTTTCTCCTTGACATCAGGCTCTGGTGGCTCTCCGTCGTTCACTCCCACCACTTGGGGCATGGGGACCGGAGGTAAAGGCTTTGGCCCTGGGTCCTTCTTCTTTAAGTCCTCCACCACCTTCGTCTTCTCTGTCTGGATCTCAGCTTGGAGCTCCTCACGGGACTTTCGCAGCTTCTCCTTGGCCTCCTGCAGTGCTCGCTCATGGTCTGCTCGGATCTTATCCCGCAGGCTTTCCTCCTCCTCCCTGCAGGGGGCAACCACACATATCAGATGGGTATCAGATGGGTTTCTTAGTATTCAGCATGCTGGCTTTTACAAGTCAGCTTATTGGAATCACAAAGCCTTAGCTAAAGCAAAAACTGTAAAACCATAAAATTGGACCAATACAGTGCAACACCATCAATCCACACTACACCATTTTAATTCAAGGGCAAGTCTCAATTTCCACACAAGCCTCAAGCATTAACTAGTAAAATACAAATTATCAGAAAATACAACATTAAATTACTAATGTAAGGCAGTAAGCTGTACTATGATAAAATGTGTGGGACTAACTTGCAATGTGATCAATTCCTGATCATGTAAACAATATCGTATTACTATATTACTTAATGTTTTTGTAATCTTGCAAACAGATCAACAGCCACAAAAGAAAAAAAATACTACAACAAACTTACAATAATATTTATTATTTCAAATTATTTAAAAAGTATCTAAACCTATATGATTCAAAGCTAGATCCCAAACATGACCAGCAATTATTAGGGGTGGGACGAGATACAATTTCCACAAAACGAGACGAGACACGAGATTGGATCTATAAGAACAAGACAAGATGAGATTTTGATACTATTTAAGCTATAATAAATACAATTTGCAATTCAGTTCCTAAATTTAGCCTCACCATTTTTGATTTACTTTATTTAATATTTCATTATAGTGCTGTTTTTTGGGACTACAGATTCCCATAAAAATGCAACTCACCAGAACTCTTTTTTTTTCCAATGCAAAGGTAAAACATTAAGAAAAAAATCTGTGTGCACAGTCTTGAGGCAAATATTGTCTCACAAGATCTTGTGACACGAGATCTTGTCCCATCCCTAACAATTATCATCTATTTTAGCAGCACAACACAATCAGCTCATTATAAACTAGATGCAAGCCTGGGCCTTTAATGTGAAACACCCCCCCATCCCTGTGAACTGTTACATAACCACCAGGAAGTAGGAGAGGTGTGAGGCGAAACAATGAAAAGACAAGAGGAACATCGTCTGCTCCATCCTGTCCATGGGGTCTCATGTCCACCTCGTCACGCTGTGGGGCAGGAGCAATACAAACACAAAGGTGAAATAACAATACCAATAGTGGACACAAGGTCTGCGGAAGTTATAGAACAAAAGTTATAAAATATGTGCAACTAAATCACAAGCTACATATTACAATTCAGTGTGCATTGCTTGCTCAAGGGTGGAAGGCTGCCACATTTGAATAAAATGGTCCTTGACTGAAAGACAATAGCAATTTCATTTGTAATCATTTGGTTTCAGGGAAGCAGTGCAATACGAAATGAATTCTAATGACAAGCGTAGGACAGACTAAGCATTTTCAATTCAGGTGCTGGGCCAAGTGTGTGGGATGGCTCATTGTAATAACTTTTAAAAGATCAATCAAAGTGGCTGTGTTTGTTCTAGCAATAATGAAAAGGTAGCACATGAATAACCACTGCTATTCTGACTGCTCAAGTACATTACTAAAGCTGTCAATTTCAACAACACCATCAGTCAAAAACGCCAGGTCCACTTTAGTTACTCTGAATGGGGTGATGATAGCATTGAAATTGGCTAGTTTGACGCAATATGATTTTGTTGTTTTTCTGCTTATGAATGTCGTTGTGTGGGATTAGCCTGACATGCCAGAGACCTGCTGTTCCCATGTGGACGCAGCTGTACGCCTCTGTAAAACTAAAAGAGAATATAACATTACCTTTCTTTAAAAACAACTAGGATAAACATGAGAAGGAGCAGTTGTAAATGTACATGTACATTTTGCAAAGGCTTATGGTGGAATTTATTTATTTATTCATTTTTAAGACAATGACATGTTATAGCAAGCAGCATCTTCAGCATACACAAGGAAGGTGTGTCACAAAGGGTAACATTAAATACCAAATATTTTTTAAACGATTTAAGAATAAGGCTGCAACCATTAATCCTAATAATTAAGACTAATCAACTTTGACATTGACTATTTTGATAATAACTGTTTGATCGACCTTTTTCAAGTAACATAATTAACAACAAAATAAAAGTAATATATTGTAGCTGATTTAGGTGAAACAAATGCATTCATTTCAGTAAATGTAGGAATAGAAAGGAATGAAAGAAAAATGGCCACCACAACAGTTCAATTCAATGCCATCATCCCTGTAAAAACAATGGATCCTGTTAAAAGTAGTACTCCACTCCATTAAGAGCATTGATGCCCATCTCTCTTTAGAGGAAAGTCATTTTACAGTGAAAAGATTCCATTGCTTGTCCTCTATTGAAGCCTAAACAAAAACTCTTATTATAGTTACACAAAACAAATGAAAACGCCAGATTTTCATTTTTACATTTATAAATATTTATGCTGTCACTTTGAATGTGGGGCCAATGGAGCTTCACAGTTACACAACATTGCCCTGGAAACGCCTCATAAATATTCATAGACTGCAACTAGGCGCGTCTGACTTTAATTGATAGAAAACATATTTTTGCAACACCAGGCCTGCAATTAGTACATGTACGCCTCACGATGTCATAGCATGAGTTTGTAAAATTGTCTTATTGTTGACAGTGAGTGAATACTGGGGTTTCCTTTCCACAGTGTGCCTCAGCAATCCGTACCTATGGATGCACTGATGGTATCAACAAAATATGATATTAATATAGCAACTTAGCAAACAGGACTCAATAGAGTAGCTTTCAGTCTTTAACCGTCTCATGATAAAAAACATCAAAAACAAATGTCAAATGCCACAACAAAATCTATTATATTGATAGCAGGCAAGTGTCAATAATTAGCTCAATTAATCAAATTTTAAACAAGAATTGAAGACATGATTCTCATTTCTAATTGTCAGTTATATGCTCCAGTTTAGTTTGTCACTTTCAGTGATCGGAGTTTAGTTGTATACTTCTTGATTGAAAAAAAAACAAGAAGTCTACAACTAAACTCCCATCACTCATCACTCACATGTATCTAGCATAGTCTGGCTCTCACCAGAAGTTAGATGACAATGATGTTTTTTGTGCATCTTGAAATTTGCTGCATGTCTAATTTGTTACATGTTTGTGTATAAATACAGTCCTTCTATTTCTATTTATACTTATGAATCTGTTCAAAAAGACAAATCTAATGCACAGAGGACAAACTGGGAAAGACACATGGGCACATTGAATGGGGTAGGGCCAAAAAATATTCGTAACAAATAAAGACAAAAATCCATTGATATGTGCCAGTACAGATACTGGAACTAATATATCTCCCATTTCTAATTAAAAGTTTGTGTTTGTGAAATTACTATTCAATAAACAAAAATATCTAATAAGAGAAAATAAAAACTAATTCTGAAATATGATCAATCAATATGAGTGGAAAAAAATGTCAAATTGCCCATCCCAACAACACATAACACAGTACCACTTAATTTTGTCCAAAACACTCTTCACTTCCTCTCACTGTACCTTTTCAGTCTGGTCTTTTTTCTGAGCCAATATCAAAGTAAAGCTGTTCCTGCGTCACTGGTATCACATCCCATATAATGTCAGACACACGATTAGGAGCAGATCCCAGCAGCCTCCCTCCATTACCTCCACAAAGGCAGGCGTAGGCTGAGGCTAAAGTGTACCCAGGCGGTTTCTGTGTGCGCCGTCTCTACTTTTTAACGTCTGAACAAATCTGGCAGAGACAATCTGTGGAAAAAAGCCTGGCAAATCTTTCCGCTTTATTTTACCCAAGTTCTTCTATCCAAGTAACGACTAGAGCCTCGAACACACTGAAAACAAGGATCTATGCCAAGTTCAAGGATAACTGCTTTAAAAATAAATGTGGAGAGTTGTGCTATCTTTTGATCAATATTTAACAATATGTTCTTCAGGGGTATTACTAATAAAGCACAGATGATTTATCAAAAACTTTAATAGTGGTAATTATTTGTGAGTGACAAAAGGTCTACTAATATTTACTATGCAATTATGACAGTAGAAAGATGGTACATCCAATACCGTCATGGTTGGTTGGCAAAGGAGAAATTAAATTTGTCAACTGGACAAATGTTCAGAGTAGTTTCAGTGTAGTTAGCTCTTCCCTGCAGGCAGATATAAGCAAGTATTCACCAGCATCTGACCAGAACTGAAGAAGTATCTTGGATGAGCTGCCAAATGTTTTCAACCTAAATAAACGTTTATCCAGTTGATAAGTTCAGTTTCTCCTTTGCCATGGACGACTGAGGGATTCTACATACTTCATGGTTGGTTGTTTAATCTCTGCTCCGAAAAGTGCAAACTGCCTTTGTGTACTTTAGCAAAACAATATCAAACGTTATCAAACATTCAGTTTGGCCTACATCGTCCTCCTGTACTGTCATGGCGATGGGAGAACATGTACCTCAGCAGGTGGGTGTGGGTCCATTGCCTGAGAGGATACCGAGTACACTTTTTGGGGGATATTGGTTTGGAAACCCAGGGCCGTGAATTAAAGCAGTGGAAGAAGGATGTCAGGTAACCATAGCAACAAACTGAGACACACACACAGACAGAGGTCACCACGAGCAAGTTGAGGCTTAATTACTTAATTTACCCATTTATGCAAAAGAGCGAAAAGAGCGGGCCTGCTGGGCTATTTGGCACTGCAGATAAGCTTTGAGTTGGCAGACAATAAGGCAGAACTAAACATTTTATTTTACACCTCAACATTGGTATTCAAATAAGCCATACTTTGCGCCATTGCTCTCTTGTTGTCAATTGTATTTATGCAGTTCTTTCCCTACAGTCCATTTCCAGATTTGCTCCTCGAGGTGGATGCAATATAAATTCAATTGTCATATGACCCTGACATTTTCTGACAATCTTAAGATCTGAAGAAATAGCCAAAATCATCATTCATTGCTTTTCTGTGGACTGCAGCTCTATGCTATTCTTTTCAAAGACCATTGGTATCAGTAAGTTTTCGTCTTCCCTTAAGTGAGAGACTGCTGGAAAACTGAAAGCAAAGAAGTGTTTTTAAACGGTTGAGACATGCATCGTTAAATTGGTGGTAGATTGGAGGGATGCCAGAACGAAGAACAGCTGCAGGTAGATTTATTATAAAGTAACAAAATCTCTTGCCTCATGTTTTGAATGTCCGTATCTAAGCATAGTGTTGCTCAACTTGTATGTGCTTCTCCTTTGACAGAATCATATTACAGCTAGTGTGTTAGTGAATGAAACAAACTGATGAGTATTCTTGCTAATGTTAACTCCTGTCTACCCTTTATATTAATGATATCCATGTTTATTGTTCCATTGCTACTGACTATATGCCTTCTCTAACTGCACTTCAAAAAACCGAACCATCCCTTTAAGAAAGCCTTCTTTTTGGTTTAACTCGAGAGCTCTCAGGGGAGCAGGGCCCTTGAGTTCTGAGTGTGTGAGACGAGCTGCCTCCAGCCAGACACCAGACGTCCAAAGATAAGTGTTGTGAAGCAGGGATGAGGTGGTCGAGCGCTACAACCTTTGCTTCTTGTCAACTGAGGCTTCAATAGACACTCAAAGTTTCAAGTATGAGGAAACATTTGGTCGGATTTTTCTCCTAAACTTGAGTTGATGACACATGACAGTCAGTAGAAAGCCAGCAGCATACCCTTTGGCAACAATATAGCACTTCCCACTCGCTGACACAACAGATTTTGGCAAAACTAAAGAAATGCTAAAGCAAATTTCTCTTAGCACGGTCTTACTTTTTCATTTGCAAACTAGTGTCATAATACTCGATTTTGACACTAAGCTAAAGTTTTAATATTAGTATACCAGTTTTGATACCAACAATGGAATGTAACTTTTAACTCACAATATTTGTAGTTTCTTTAAAATTCATCTAGTGGTCAAACTTAAGTCATTTTTTTCTGTATTTTTATTAGCAATCTAGTTTAATGCAACTGACTCGTATTCGAATATCTATTCTTTTGAAAACCGCATTGCAAACATATACAGTACATTCAGGACACAATTTCCACACATTTCCTCACATTTCCTGAGAGCACCTGAGCCCAGCGCTTCAAGGCAACATGCATGTTTGTGTCTGACCTACATATGCTTCGATCCACCTAATGGCATAACCAACATGTAGGCCCTGTAATACAGTACTAGACATTATGTCCTTATAGCAACACAAACATGCAAGCTCTGGGTCTGGGATATGGTCTTACATAAAGGCAACAAAAGACACTGCTTTAAAACAGTCCCTGACAAAAGTCTTGTCGCTTATCCATTTTGTAGAAACAAAAGCTTATAACCTGACTTTAAATTAATCGATTGGTTTTAGAAATGTCTCATATGAAAGCTAAAACCCTCCCAAATTATGCTCAATAAACTAAAATAAATTTGCTTCACTGAAGAAAGATTGATCATTTAATGAACACAGAAAGGTCAGATTTTGGCAAGACAAAAGTTTTGTCGCCTACAGAAAATTAAACAAATAATTTACTTCAAATACAAAAATATGTTACATAACGTCAGTGAATTAAGTAGTGGTGCTGTGAGATCCACATTTAATACCTTGTATGACTTCCATGAGCTTGAAGGACTGCATCCATGCGGTTCGACAATGATTCATACAATTTGTTGATGAAGTCATCAGCAATAGCAAAGAAAGCGTCTTACATGCCTCCCAGAGTTCATCAAGATTCTTTGGTTTTGCCTTCCATGCTTCCTCTTTCATTCTACCACAGACATGCTCAATGATGTTCATGTCTGGTGACCGGGCTGGCCAGTCCTGGAGCACCTTGATCTTCTTCGCCTTGAGAAACTTTGATGTAGAGATAGAAGTATGCGATGGAGCACCATCCTGCTGCAAAATTTGACCCCTTTTATGGTTGGGAATGTAAGAGGTAGCTAATACTTCTTGATATTTTAGGCTATTGATATTGCCTTCCACCCTGCAAATGTCTCGCACAGCCCCATACTGGATGGAACCCCAGACCATGATTTTTCGCCACCAAACTTAACTGTTTTCTGGGTGAATCTTGGATCCATGCGGGCTCCAGTAGGTCTCCTGCAATATTTGTGGTGACTGTGATGTAATTCAACCAAGGATTCATCTGAGAAATCCACCTTCTGCCACTTTTCCAGTGTCCATCCTTTTAGCAGGCTGTGGGCCTTGGCAAATGCCACACGTTTTTTTAATTGCCTTTTGTTTAGTGCTGGTTTCTGTGCACTGATTCGACCATGGAGGCCATTTCGAGACAGAATTCTACAAACTGTTGTGGTTGACACAGGGACTTGAGGTGACCAGGCCTGGTGGAGCTCTGCTGCAGTGGAAAAGGGGCCGGCCTTGGATTTTCGAATCAACAAACGGTCCTCCCGAGCAGTTGTCTTGCGGGGTCTACCGGACCTGGGCTTGTCAAAAACATCTCCAGTCATTTCAGATATTTTTCTTATTCTTTGTACTTGACGCTGAGACACATTGAAGGTGTCAGCCACCTCAGCAGTGGATCTGGTCTTCAGCCTCTTGATAATTAACACTTTGGTCTCAGGGTGGATCTCAGGCATGTTGTCAGAGGTCAAGTTGCAGTTGATGTGAAGGTCTGGTGTGCTGGGTTCTTTTTATACACACCCACTAATTGACTGATCAGTAACTGATCACAGGTGAGGCTGTAATCTAGGATTGGGTGCATCATATGGCAAGGCGACAAGACTTTTGTCTTGCCAAAATCTGACCTTTCTGTGTTCATTAAATGATCAATCTTTCTTCAGTGAAGCAAATTTATTTTAGTATATTGAGCATAATTTGGGAGGGTTTTAGCTTTCATATGAGACATTTCTAAAACCAATTGATTAATTTAAAGTCAGGTTATAAGCTTTTGTTTCTACGAAAAGCGACAAGACTTTTGTCAGGGACTGTATTATGAAATGTATTAAGCAAGGTCAATGGACAAGAGAATTTGGGTTTTTGGCACCGAGCATAAAGGTCTGTTAGCAACATGATTCATAGTGTACAGAAAGATTTTATTAAAGTCAGAATATATTACAGAGAGAAATAAATATGGTTTGGAGTTTGAATAACCTGAAATGCATCAAAAGACGTCTAATATAGGAGAGATGATGACTCTGGTTGTGCTTGTCTCTAGCCCATAACCTCACACTACACAGTCCCACGCTTTTAGCAGACGATAGAGCACTCATTCACAGTGCAGACACTCAGATCACTACTTTGTAGGGGTCACATGACACTGGTGTCTTAGTGAAGAAATATCTTGTAATTCTGTAATAATTCTGTATCAAATACAACTGACATTCAAGTATTTAAGAGCCAATATTAATCAAATCAAACAAGTTTTAGATAGGTCTAAGGTTAAATCTGCAACAGCATTTGCCCAAAGTGCTTCACACATAAAATAAATACCAAAACAGTGCAAATACATACATTAAAATAAGTAAATCTACAATTTATTAAATCTATCTATAATTTATTAAAAGTCGTAAGGCACATTTAGACTCTAAAGAGAAAGGGCAGCTCTGATGTGCAGAGGTAAACCATTCAGCAAAGCCATCACCTTGAGTTCTAAATCGAGATCTGGACATGCTATTTAGGAGCCAAGCCATTTAAACATTTAAAAACAAACATCAGAACCTAAAAACAATCCTAAATGTGACAGGGAGCCAGTGGAGGGACGCCAACACGGGGGTAATGTGCTCTTGCTTTCTTGTCCCTGTCAACAAGCATGCATAACGCTAAATGAATAATGCTAGCAACTTTACAACAAAATGGTTTATTTAAGAGTGGTTTATTCATATTCATGGATTGACAGTGAGCTCTTCTGTATGTTGCCTGTCGCTGTCAACTGTTGTTTTCAGATTCTCGCAATGCATCGTGGTTTATATTGACTAGTTTAGTGACCATCCCTGTCCAATACTTCTCAAGATGTACTGTGGGACATTTTGCGTGAGCTGCTTTTTACTCACTGGACAATGGGACACCACTAAAATGGCATGGCCACCTATTAACGTGGTAGGGATTAATTAGGACGTTCGGGTGCAGCCTTTGCATAGTGTAATCTTTTTTTCTAGGGATGCACCGAATATTCTGCAACCAAATATATTCAGCTGAATATTGCAAAAAAAAGCCACATTCGGCTTTTTGTGGAGTGAGATAAAAGTATGGCCAAATATTGGCGTGTGACGCACTGGCGCAGTGATCTGGAGCCTTCTTTAAAATGCCGGCAGTGTGGAAATAACGGTGCTCTGGAACAATGCCATGCTCAAGCACGACTGCTGTGGGTCCTATGTCCTATGTTCCACACTTCCTGCACAACCAAACCAGGCCACAGCCGAGGACATCATCACACGGCGCTGTTTGTTCACATGTTGCGCAGCAAAGCTAACGCTTTAGTGGAGAATATAAGTCCTGCGGCATGAAATATATATTAAATAGTGAAGCAGATGTGCATCCTCTTATCATACACGCTCCTCCATGAGTTTATGGGTATAGAGTAAAAACAGCGCAGAGCCGTAAGGACAGGCGGAGACGAGAGGCAGCTAAACTTCTGTCTGTCCAAGTCCTCATTGAAGGTGAGCCTGGATTCGCTGTATGTTTTGGAGCAGTCATTATCACTGTATTCCTCATATGAGTGATATCAGCGCATAGACAGTCGCACACACACGTTTGTATAATAAAGTCATGCATGTGCCCATACGTGAGCAGCCGTGCCATGCTTTGGCCCACCTCCTCCAAACGGGACAAAGTCCCAAACATGCGGTGCCTGGGCACGGATTGATTGCACTCACACACTGGACAAACATAGCACACTTTGCCATGCTTGGGCACGGATCTAAAGTCCTAGTGTGAGTGCACCCTAAGTATATGAGGTTACAAGCACACACTTATTGACATTTACTTGAGCCTTCTGTTTACATTATTAGCCTACCGTGGCTAAGCTTGAGTCAAAAGGACAATAATTCATTTGTTGTGGGTTTATCCACTTTAATGCACTTAAGTTTTTTTGGAATTGTTGTTTTGTTTGAAGGCCTAGCCTAATATGAATGAAAAACTTCTAGTATACTTACTGGAAAGGCTACTAGAATATCTAAAGAATATTAAATATACATTTTCTTTCTTTTAAAAACATGTCTAAAAATTTATTCTAGGCTATTTATGCAATATTAAATATATAATGAAAAACTTATCAACCGCAGTTGATATTCGGTTTCAGCCACAAATTTTCATTTCGGTGCATCCCTACTTTTTTCCATGCCCATATAACCTAACAACAGCACAGAACCACTGACTTTACAGGTAGTACCAGAATTAGCATAAAAACATTCAGCAAAGTTCACCCTGACATTGTTTTTCTGTGGTTCCCACTGATCCCAGTTTGATACAGCCATGTCTCACACACATCCCTGACAGGGGGAGTGATGTTTGAGAGAGAGCTTCCTTTGAAGTCTCAGATCCATTTTACGATGGTTGGGCCAACTCTCAGGGCTTTCATTAGGAACACCTATGGCTTGTTGGACAGAGCTGGGGTGTGGTGTGGGGACATAAACAGGATTATTTGAAATTCAAAACTCAAACTGCAGGACTAATGGCTCATTTGGCTGTGAATGAAAAGACTTTGATCATGTTTCTCTACCTGACAAAGAGGACTCCGCTCCAAAATACGGGCAGAGGTGACATTTTGTTAGGCGGTAGTTCAACCAATTATTTATGTTCATTCTTTCGTGTCTTATCATAAAAAAAAAAAAAAAAACTTGTGCCACACTCATGCAAACCAATTCAAATAAGTGTCTCCATTTTCTTTGCCTCTGCTGGTGAAGCCGTCTTGTTAAAGCTGATACAGGGGACACGGGAGAAAATACGAAGAAAACTTTGAATGGGCACTTACTTGAGCTGGCCCTCAATCAGTTTTCAGTTTATCCTTCAAAAATGGTCCTCCAAAGAAGCGCCACAGGCAACACACTACCTTCTTAGTCTGAATTTGGTCCTTCCTAAACCAACTTGTGATTAATTTATTTTATGGAGAATATATGAGGATTATATCTGTTTTTTTAGTTTCTACCAGGTATGTATTAAAAAAGTCATAGCCAGCTGCACATGGTATGTATTGTAACAAGTTGTTGTGATCCTGCTAAAAGTGCAAACAACAACTCTTCGACTATGTGGTATATGTAGCACTAAAGTGTGACCACTGAAGCTGAGAAACGATGCTATGACAATATGTTTAAAGTGCCTCTGTTTCCAAGGCAAAGTGAAATTACCAAATTATCAGAATAATGCAAATTAACCTCTCATGTTTTACAGCTTTACAGGTTTTCTTCTCATGGAGGCCTTCAGTTCTTAGTCATTTCATGCTTGTTGTTGAAATTACAAAGATTCTTGTGCAAACCTAGCCAATCGTGAGGGGCAAAATACAATGCTACTTTATTCTTAGTTTTATATGCCACTTCAGTGGTTTGAAAATTGGTCTTTATTTTCTTTCTTTTGTTTCTTTGTCAACATTTAATATTTGTGAAAGCTGTTGGATGGGCAAAGACAGACTTTACACAAATTACTGTACCGTCATGAGGGTAGCACTAATTTTGGCATTGACAAATCAAAATGCTCCTAAACCAATAATTTTTTTGGCTGCAACGCTTTATAAGAACCATGACAATCACATGACAAATGAAAAGCGAAATATTATAAAGAGGATGAGGAAATGAGATGTGTGTGAGGCAGGACTGATAATGGCCGCCGTGTTAATGAGTAGATTATGTTTGATGAAGGTCCACTGCTGCCCCTGTCTCTAAACACCAACTGTGCATGATAAAATCTAACAACACAGTAATTAAATAGAAATTATAGCAATAAGGAAGAGACTTGATGTGGTCTTTCATGCATGTCTCTTATGAATTTGTTACATTTGTGTATAAGGGAAGCAACTAATTAGATAAGGCATTTGGCTGAATGTTTTCTATTTTGGGATATTGTCTGAGAATGATAAAAAGTTCTTCTGCTGTAAGGAAAGTTGTAAACAAGTGATGTTGTCAATTTCAATGAGCAAGAGCAAACAAACAAACAATACTCTAAGAGTTTGATGCTGTACTCTGAATTTCAATTAAACTTGACATGTCAATGTCAACACCAAATTTTTTGTATAATTTTAGGGAATGATAAAACAGATGCTCTGCTTACACTCCTACATGAGCACATGGCAGCTACTTTTATGCCAGTTAATAAGGCAATAACAAATGATAAATGATGCAGAATTTAAACTAAATGAGAGCCAGCAGACACATAAAAAAGTTCATGTAACAATTATGTATCATCTCTGAGCCCTATGGCAGCAAATATAGGCTAGGTAGACAATTGCCGGTAGAGTTGGGTGAGGGCAATAAAAATGACTGAGATGAGTGAATCTCCATCTTAATTAAAATTCAATTAATAGCACAACCCTAAATTACCATGATACATTTTACAACCTTTGCCCTATACAATATTTCCATATGTTTTCTGTTAATCTTTTTAGAATAGTGAAAGAAATTGAACTGAAAAAAAATATGACAGAAGAGCATTAAGAAGTGCGAAACTAACCACTAAATGTGAACAGACAAGAAACTAACTAGATTTACTGACAGCTGGACAAAGACTGAAATGGTATCTATGATTCCAGTAACTATGATAAATAACTTTACTTTGAAACTGGCCATGGCCTTTAATATGATCCACAGGGCAGAGATTTATGGCCACATCCAAGCACCAAAGCACAGTTATCAGCCTGCACCACTAACAATAACTGGCAGTGCAATAAGAGGCAAAAGCAGGTTAGCACCGGTCAAGGCACTAACTCTTTTATGTGAAAGATGTGGTGTGAAAACAGGCTTGTTCTTTCAAGAGCCTTCAGTGATGTCAGAGCATAAGTGACTCATATGGGAATGAGGTTTATCAATGCCACAGTCGAGTACAAAATGGCCTTGATCGGTGAAAGCGACTTGAAGGATACATTTAGTTATTTTGACAAAATAGAAGGTGGCATAATAGCTTAAAGGTGCACTATGTTACTTTTCTAATGGAGGGTCCGTGATCTTGCTCCCGATCTTAGCACTAGTGCAAGTGTGGAGTGTGGAGCTCTACACAAGTGGTTTGCCTTGGCTGAATATCAGGTGGAGTGGAGCAGACTGAGGGCATGGTGTGGCACATTCAATGAATTGCCAGAATTGTAAAATAAAATATCAAAATAGTCCACTGAAAAACAAAGTGTAACAAGCTCAAGGCTTCTTTTATTTGGAAATATATTAGGATGATAAATGCTTAACATTCATAACAGTTTGGTTTGATCTGGATCTGTACAAAAGCTGCTCATTCAAATGAAGCTGTTTACAGCGATGTCCTAAAGTGTGTTTTCTTACCCTGTCTGTAGTTCTAATGCTGCAATGTCAGATTTACTCACATGGTCATACCCTTTCAGTCATCAACTCCATTTAATTTTGTGACCAAATTGTTCCCATTGTGCCGCTTTGGGTAGTTTATAAAGTTCAGAACCATAGATAGCACAGAGACGACGCTGGACTCATGCATTTACTGATGGCTCAGGGCTGTGACAGCGAAGCAGGGCAGACACACGTCTCGTACGTGCTGCTCTCTTGGCAGCAGCAGTCAGTAGAGCTTTGTAAAGCAGTTCAAAAGACATGCACATGAGCACTGCTCTATACAGACCTGCACATCCTGCTCTGTGCACTCATGGTGCATATCAGTCACTTGTGTGGGGCAAATGCCTCCCTGTGTGTTAATGTTAATGTTCTAATGTTAAGCGGTCAGTGGGTCTGCTGAGATGGGGAGCGCAGGAGATAGACACTGGTTTGCTGCGTAATGGGAGGCAAACAAAATGAGGAATGCAGAGGAAACTAAAAAGGTTGACGTGTGTGTGTACGAGCTTACAGAGGTGCACGTGCGTGAGAGGGGCACAAGTGTACAGAGTAGGGATGGGCATGATTAATCGATTAATCGATAACTGATCATTAAGAATTTCATCGATTACGTTAATTTTAATCGACAAACCGAATGTAGGTTGCTGTGCGTAGCGTGACCAAACAGGGGTCCGTACATATAGCTCCCTGCACTCAGAAGGAGCGAGACACAAACATTCGGTCAGTCTGCAGCGTACCAAAGCACAAATGCGTATTTAACGATGACTTGTACAAGAAATTCCACGCTTTCCGTTGCGTTCGGGACAAGTGTGAGTCCATGTGCACAGTGTACAAAGCAGGAACATATGTGTCGGTGTCCAGTGGGAAAAAGCTTTACCAGGTGAGAGTCGCGTAATGTCGATGACGAGTCCCCATCTCCTACCCCCCGTACGGTGTCCTGGTTTTGACAAACGCAAATACGGTCACACTAACCTGTATTCCACTGAGTCATGTCTTTTAATCCAACAGAAATTGACCGCATCAGTGACACAAGAGCTGCAGTTTTATCTTCGCTGAGTTTATGCAAATTAGCGATGCGGTTTTAAGTTTTGTTTCTGTGAGAGTTGCGCAAAACTGAATTAAACACATTATAATGTCAAACGGATCGATGTGGCTCTAGAGTCGTTACGGTTTATATGTCGTAAAGTTGAATTTATTTATGCAGATTAGTAGTGCAGATAGTAATAATAATGATGATCATTTTAATATAAAAATGTTAATGATTAATCGATAATCGATCATTAATTCTTCCGACGATCGATTAAGAAAATTTCATCGAATGCCCATCCCTAGTACGGAGTGTTCGAAACATAAACTCAGCCAGTTCTGTCACTGCCTATACAAAATTCTATATTCCTGGCACCTCTACTGGTGAGTACTTGCATTATTGTATTCAAATATAACTTTTCCCTGCACCCTTCTTTACTGCCTTGATAATGAGGCAAAGATTGCAAACATCACCCACACTGGCAGTGATTTTAAATAATACAGCGGTACCAGAATGGTTCAGATGCCATCAGCATATATGTACTTGTACCATCCCACTCCTGCTAAGACTGGGAGCAAGATCGGGCCCCATATGTGATTCAAGGCATCTTTCTCAGCAAATAAATACACCAGTAATTGATTAAATGTAAAGTGGTTACATTTAATGCCATAGTGAAAAACATTCCAGGCAAAGCAATAACATCTCGTGGTAGCAGACCATGTCAATCAGTACACGCTGTTATCCAACTAATTCATTCAAGTTATATAGTGTTTTGGGTAGGGGTGTGACAATAACCGAAATATCGTGATATCATATCATCAGAGTTCTCACAAGAATATCATGGACCAACACAATATATCGAACTACAAATTTCTTTGCTTAAGAGTTATGGTGCAGCAATAGCTAAAAAAAAAAAAAAAAAAAGACATAGGAAACTACATAGACCATGATTCTTTGCTCCATTTCAGCACCGACTATAAGAAGAAATAACAGTTCTAAACACTTTTAAGTCTTAGTTTTTTTGGATTAAGTCTTGTCAAGGCATTTTAAGAGGAAAAACTCACATATTAACAATTTCAGCCGTTTTAGCCTCCACAAAATATCACATTACATATTGTACCATGAGATGTATATCGTGAAAATATCGTACGGAGAGATTTGGATATTGTTACATCCCTAATCGTGAGCCTCCCCACCATATCATGAGCTTTTCCACGATATCACAATAGATATCGTACTGTGAGGTACATATCGTATTGTGAGACTTGGATATCATGACACCCCTATTTTTGAGGCACTCATGTTTTACATTGCAGTATTCATTTGATTCCCTCACAGTGTTGTCAGGTTACCAGCTATCCCTCATCCACACATTGCATTCATACAGTTTGTGAAGTGTTTTGCCTGAGGACACATTGACAGCATGTATTGGTCCGAGTGGTCTGAGTGCTCTAATCACTGAGCCGCTGCTGCCCCAAATTCATGTTTAGAGAATGACCAATGTGGGTTTTTTTATAGTCGATGTCAATACTGATTGTTTAGAATCCAGAGCAACCATTGGCCCATAAACTGGCTATTATTTTTGGGCCAATCTGTAGGACCAATTTTGATAATTTTCATGAAATTGTGCAATTTTAATTTACAACAAACTCACCTACAGCCCTATTACCACAAACCTTTAAGAGAGTTGTGCAATCATGTTTTAAGCAGTTAGCTATTAGCATTTAAGTGTTTAAATAAAGATTTGTGTGTATTCATTGGGCAGTAGGTTGGCCAAAACAAAATGTTAGCCTCTGCTGGCAGCAGATAGCCAATGAGCTAAAAAGTGTAAACAGTGTCTAGCTCTATTCATGTTTATAAAATAAAATTTTAAAAAAGAATTTCACAAATGGAAGAAAGATATTGCACTGAGGCATATTCACAGCTTTTCATTGGTCAAAATACATGGAGTCTTGGTCACAAGTAATATGATCTTGGTGTCACACATGATGCTGCTGTCGCTTCAGTGCAAAGCAGTTAATAAAAACAGAGCATCATGTTAAAACAACAACTGATATTCTTCTCAGCAATGAAATGAGTTACTTCACTGTAAAACTCAATTTGTGCGTGCAATGTGCTGTTGACATTTGATTGCTTACAGTGCATTCAAACAGAAATAAATAAAGTTATTTGTTCATGTCTGGTTGTGCTTAAAAATCACAGTGAGAGTTTGTTTACAGCACACACTCACCGCCTGCACAGTGGATGACAACAGCACACTGCTCACCTTACATCAGCTGGGCTCACTACCGACTCCAGACTGTACAGTACTGATCGGATACACTGTGGATACAAGTTAGAAATATAGAAACAGCACCTCAATTTACACTCTCACTCATAAAAACTGGAAAAAATTGGCTGTAGATCTTTAGTTATTTAGTCAATCAATTCGTCTATTATTTGTTTGGATCATTTGGATTTTAATGCACATCTAAAAGGAGGAGGCATGGAATGTGTTTAACTGATTACCAGTACTTCTCTGGCCAAATGTTTTCATATATTGTAAGGGTAGTTAAAGTCAGATCATAGAGATATTACATTTTTGGGAGCTCATGTCATGTCCCATCTTGGTCAACTAATTAGTGCTCAGAGTATGTCATATGCCAATCAAGAATTTCTCCAGTACAGTCCTATAAAATCTAACAGACATTTGGTCCCTCACTGTGTCATCGCTGGACCTCACAGTGACATGAAACTGCAGCACTGATAAAGCAACACACAATTTATTCCATCTTGAACCAACAAAAAAAACTGCAGAAGAGTACATCTAAATATTGCAAATATATTTGCCAGGAAAATTTGACTTAGACAAACTTTATTGATGAGCAACTACCGAATCACTCTAGCATAATTTTCTTTAGAAGTGTTAGTTTCCTGAAGTTAATTAAAAACAGTCAAGTTAATATGTGCATACATTTTACCAAATCCCCATCATGGTTAGAGACTAAACCAGCATTCGCCTGTTAAATAGTATGGCACTAAAGTTGAAGCACACAAAAGTGGTCTTTGTGAAAAGTTGGATAGTACTTTTCAAATGTTGCCGTGTTATCAATCCCTGAAAAGGCTGAAATAGCAGAATGACCTTTGTTCTCTCTAAAGCTTTTATAAGACTATTAACGGTGTGAACTTGTGAGCGCAGGCCTGGCTCACCGTGGGGTGGTGCTAAAGGTGAAATTATTACCAGTCGTGCTGCTTTTCCTCAGGACATTTTCAGTGCCATTTTGCTTCATTTTCCAGAGGCAGTTTGAACCCTGGTCCTTTACAGCACAAAGTGATCGTTTTAAGAACACCTACAGCAGTAACACATAGTAGAGCAAAAGGAAAAGATTTACATAAGCAAAAATACATAGAAAATACCTCACCTTGACACATAAATGATTGTGCCATATGTCCACCTTATTTTAGCGTAAAACTAATTTCAACACCTCTCAAAATGTATTATTGTGTTTAAAGTTGTCACTAATCTGACAAAATGAGTGCTTCTTTTTAATTAAAGGTGCACCATATAACTTTTCTAGTGGGTTTTCTACTTGTCTTGATTGTTATTGCTTTGCTTGGAATGTTCCACAGTATGGAATGAATCTTATTTATTTAGCATTTATTTAATTGCAGGTATTTTAGGGCTCAAATCTTGAAAAGTACATTACAATTAGTAGGGTCACCTCTTCACAGATCAGAACCCTCATTTATAAAGCGTGCATATGCACACAACTTTTACATAAGTGAATTTCCTCTAGAAGTTTGTGATCTATAAAAAGACAACTTTATTCAGAAATGATTGGTCCAGTTCAAAAGCTCTTACTTTGAACTGAGTTTGTGTTTTGTCTGTAAACTTACAGGAAGAATTCCAAATTAAGTTTTATAAATGAGATCCCTAACTTGGCCTTGTTGCATCCCCTGCTGGTCTCTATGGAGATAAATTAAATGCCATCATTTGGAACATTCAAGCAAAGGGGAAAAACATCTCCATAAAGACAAGCAGCTGGCCAAAAAAACTTTATAGTGCACCTTTAAAATTGGAGTCACAGACAAATTTGACTGCAATAAGTAAAAAGACCTCTAGCAAAACAGTGGAAACACAAGACACAAGAAAAGCAGTAAAGATCTAAACTCAAGTCAAAAATCTTTCCTGCCTTGATGCTTGCAACAAATTTGATCAAGTGGGAATTATGGACTGAGAGAACACATTACAACAGTGAACCTCAAAAGACCTCAAAACTAAACAATACAAACTGGTATTTTTTTAGTTCCACAGTCTTTACGAAAACATACCTCCTTCAAACACTTGAGCCCTACTTCATCCTTGCATCTGTTGGACAACAGTAATTACATTATTCCAAGCAGGACACAGCTTTGGACAGCTTTCAGAGCAGACAAATGATAAGGCTCCATGGGGAACAGGGAGGTAGCACAGAGGAAAACTTCTGAAAAATTGCTTTTACCACCGTTTCCCTGGAAGGGCTCGAAACTCATACGCCCTCCCATACCAGCACAGAGACACTTTCTATTAAATTATACTTAGCACCTGCTGTTCTGCTCTAGAGGAATTGTATTTTCCTATACATCTTTGTCATACTAAAGTTACTATTAAAAAATGTCAGCGGAACCATTTGTGGGAAATCTAGAGACTCAAGAACAAGAACAAATGAATAGGCATAACAGATCTGCATGAATCTGTGTGACCCAGTTTGGCCTCAAAAACAGCAACTGGAAAAAGCAGCTGGAGAGAGGAAGCAGTACATTCTTTCAAAAAAAATCCTAAAATCATATGTCACGTTATCTGATCAATAGTATATAATGACAGTAGGATAATACGTCCCTTTTTACAAGTTAATGTAAAAAGCCACATATTCTTTCTTTCATTCAAAAAATCTCAAATAGCACTTGAAGGAAAAAAAATCTCAGATACTGCCTGATATGCTGCCAACTTGAATATGAATGAGGCATATTCATTCTTAGGGAATGTTAAAATATCATGCATCGCGTTTTAGAAGATAATAACCAAAGTAAATAGACGGTTATTTTTTAGGCAACATTTCAAGCTCTGTATTCAGTATTTCCAATGGAAGACAGTTGAGACAGCTCCACACAAGGCTAACCCATAAAGTCTCTGAGGGTAAAGTAGTGTTCTTTCTTGATGATTTCTGATAGAGGTCTAGAGTTTTCTGAGGTTAACTATGACAGCATTTCCAGCAAGAAAGACCAGAGCTTATGTTACAGCACTAAACAGTAGAATAGTGTTTCAAATATTACACAGAAATGGAACTGTAGAGTTTGACAAGAAAAACGCTTAAAACACATCATCTCAGCACAGCTGCGTGTGCAGAAACACACCAAGAATGTGAGGGGGTAAAGTCAGACTTTAAGACCAGGAATAGTCTGAACCATTTCATCATTTGTTGAAGTTTGGTTCTTGCATACATATTATTCTGACTTCTGAAAAGCTAAACCCTGGAAGTGGACTCTATTGGTGGTTCTAATATTGTCATTTGACCTGAACTTTGCAAAGCTAATTGTAATTATAATGTAGGTAATAAATGTAATAAGACTTCCAAACTAGTTCTGTCCAACAATCAGGGAATTAGGCACAAGTTCAAAATCTAAAAATGAAATCACCTAACAACTCCTGTTTAATTTTGACTCTTTAGATTATTGCAACTACAAATACACAGAATTATTTATAACTGTTTGTCAAAAATATATATCATTCTTCTTCAAACTGTGCCCTTCTATTCTATTAAACCATTAAAATCTAAAGTAGTGTTCCCAGAGCTAACTGAGCAGGTTCTCTTACCTGTGCCGGGACTCATCGTGTCCTCCCTGTCCATGTATGACCACCTGTCCCGAGGCATGCTTGCCCTCTTTGGGAGAGTCGATGTGTGGGATGAGCACGTCCTCCAGGCCCAGGTCAAAGCGCTTGTGCTTAGAGTTGTCCGGAAGGAAGAAAAAGGCCCCGAAACATAATGTGATGAAGGCACTGAGAATGAGCAGCAGGATGAACTTCTCTGAAAGCCTGAGTGTAGCCCTGTGATGGGGGAACGAGGAGGTGCCCGTCGAGAGGGTGGGTATTCTGCGGCCAGACAGCGGCAAGAGGGCGGGAGTGGTCATGTTTTACACTCTGGACGTGAACTTGGCTCAGGGAGGGGTCAGGGGTCACAGGGGGTGGGTCTAACACTGCCACAGGTGTTGTAGTAGCAGCATTCACGGTCTGAGCCACGTTATTATCTCATGCCAGCAATGATAAATCCAGAAACCAGGAAGAAATAGGGCTGTAGTCCCTCAATGATGGAGGTCAGCAGGACTGTCATGGTGAATCTGAAAATAACATGAATAAATAGATAAATAAAATAAGGAAAATATTCTTACATAGTTTGTCAGGTCAAATGACATTTTTGTTCTTTTAGTAACAACTAGTTTTAATAAGGATAATAAAGTCATATTATGCGCTGTCACGTATACCTGTTACATTTCGACAGAAAACAAGAATAAGAGGCATGAAAAAAAGCTCCCCTAGCCATAACAAACACGACAAATGGCAAACATCCATCTACATAAGCACGACTCTGAGTATTAATTACATAATCGACTCATTATTTCTAACACAGGTTCAATACTACTGTGCAGAAATAATGGTCCGATATCAGCCTGCCTGGTAGTCACAAAAGTCCGACGTGATGAATTTTCAGCTTTAAAATACTGACAAATCTACTGTATTGTGTTTAATTTTCATTATAGGGTAAAAAGCTTACTGGAAAATCCGCGCTGGTTCGCCTCGTTACCTTAGGACACGAAATGAAATATCTGCTTCTGCTCAGCATCTGCTCAGACGGGGATGGCTTTAAAAAGCTCCCTTGAAAAGGACAAGACGTGTAAATTACCTTTGGGTCAATTCACCAGGGGCAATTCTGCAGAAAACCGTATTTCAGCTCGGGATTGTTTTGCAGTAGTTTCCACCGAGACTGTGTTGCTATGATGTGTCCACACTGAATACCAAGTTCATTCCCTGACAGTGGGAGTCTGTGAGATGATGATTAGCCCATACATAATGCTAGCTAATAGCGAGCAGCTAACTTAACAAACCTATGTGTAAATGTAACAAACCACCGATCTACGATCATCTAAAAACGCACAAGGGAACACAACAAAGCCGGGATAATACGTCAGCTTAGAGACATTTGTGCATCCAGCATCGGAGCTCCTGGTGTTAGCTATTAGCATATGTGGCTAAGGCTAGCTAGCTGGTTATCAATTGACAGAGGCGGTCTCTTGCGCTGCATCACCTCCTTTCTCATTTGCTCGGTGAAATGGGAGAAATGCGCTGCTCGTCAGGGATCCTGATCCGCCGTCTGGAAGAACAGGCTGTAGCAGGTGTCCTCATATCCGTAAATGTTATTATGTCCGCGGGGAGAGCCTTCAGATCATAGCCGTACAACCGTGGAGCTCCGCGGACGTCGAGAACACGAGTGGCCGCACTGTCGGACTGCTGCGGCGGACTGTGACTGACTGGAGCTGCCGCTACTCGGAGATCTGGATCAACTACTCTGCCTGCGTCTGCGAGGGAGCGTCTCACAATTACCATGCGCACAACAAATTTTCACTGGCTGGTTGGAATCCAAAAAGTCATACCGCCAACATAATGATAAATTAGCCCTTTATTTTAAGGTTATATAGGCCTGGAAGTTATAGCCTATTATTTTAGTTATGTCATTAAAATTAGCAAAATGTAAGGCATGATAGATATGATGAGAGTTTATGTCAGTTGTCAAATTATTTTATGTCAATTTATTTTTAAATTTATTTTTATAGTCAGGCGTAGTCATGAATACCAATTTAAAGGGCCTATATTCCTCTATTTGTGTTTTGCTTCATTGAGTTTCTCTCTCGGAAAACACTGTTCCACCTTGTGATTCATGTGGTAAAACAGGAAGCGCTCCACTGTGTTTTTAAATTCCATACACCTTCATTAGAATCATTTGGATAATTTGAGTTTTTGAGTAGCTAATCTCTACTGACCTACTACTACTACTTGTGACATCACAAGGTAGAACAGAGCATTTTGAGATTTGTAGACAGACTAATAATCCCTCCAGGAAAATTTTTTGAGGAGGTAACAACATTCCAACATGGCTTGAAGCCCAATTTTGTGCAGTATAGGACCTTTAAAGGTGCATAAAATTTATCTAGGCTTTGCCTAAAATATGGGACATTTGTGGGCCTCATAAATAAACTAAGGTGCAGCCTAGAAGATTTAAATATTATTTTATATAACCTATTATATCCTGAATTTGTCCACCAGTAATGATACTCTAGGTCTAATTTGGAAAGCTTTTTCCAAATGTGTCAGAATTTATCTGGGAAATTTTCCAACACCGGATATTAGCCTACTGGTGAAATTAAAATCACCATCAAGAGTTGGAATTGTATAGGGACCATCTGACAATGTTCATCCCCCTGCTTTATGGGCATACAGTATTGTCTGTCTCCTGTACTTTGTGTCAAGAATATTGTGATGTAGACTATACTCACACCATACTGTTATTTTCAATTGCTGTTTTTTTTTTTGTTTGTTTGTTTGTTTGTTTGTTTTGTTTTTTTGTTTTTTTTAATATGGCATGATTATTAGGCAACATATGGTACATTATTTGGCCATCAAATTAGCAGATATACCATGAGAAGTTGTGGCAAGATGCAGCTGTGCATCATAAACAGGCACTCAGTGAGATCACAGGTGTACTCTACTTTATTAAAGTCAGGTTTCAGGGGAAACACACTCCACTATAGTGCTCCTTTTTGGCCTTGACAATGTTCCATCTTTTCTCACACGACAAAAACTCTGTCCCCAATATTAGACAGGTGTCACTTCTGCATTTCCTTTTGGCCACACTCCCAGCCCCAGTCCTCCCTCGGCTTTTCTCACACTGAAGGGTGTAATTTGTTAGAAACCTCAATGATGACACTTCCCCAGCTGCTCATTTTTTCAATGGTTGCAGCCACAGTAGCAGGTTACGATGATTTGTTGCATAGCGTAAAACCTTTGAAACCTGTACTGGTTCAGATTATATGATTGAGGGAACACAAACACTCTCTGCATTACAATTACAATTCATTACAACATAAATCACAGAAAAATGTTTAATGTACAAGTAGAGTGCTGAGTGATGGAGATATTTCCATCATCAGCAGTCACGATTGCAGTTAAAAGGCAATTACTTATGAGTCCATAATAAACATTGACTGCTTGGAAGAAAATATGTGCACCTGGATTCATTGTGTACAAATCCAAAGTTGTGTGTTTTAAGCAAATTACTGCCAGTGAACTGTTTTGACTACAGTGACAATATTGGAGTGTTAAAGTTCCCATCAGTTTATTTGATTTGTTTTGTGTGTTATTATTGCATTTATTATTGTGTTTGTCTCATCTTCAGAAAAGATTTGAGACATACTATTTACTCTTACACTTTCTTATCATTATTTCATCTTATGAGCACAAACAAGGTAAGTGAACAAAAAGTTTACAGTGTCTCTTTTTTATGTTTTGTTGCTGCCGTGGAAACACTTCATAAACCAAAGCTCTGGAGGCTGTTTGTCTGCACTCCACACACCTCAGTGAGCTTTTTCTCGACAGGTGATCTATCAAGGGATAACATCCAGCCATAAACACATCCATGGCGTTTTGCTGAGTACGGACAGAGACTGCAGTGTCTATCAAGAGCCCGTCCTTGAGTCCCCAGGCACGGCCTTCACTACAGTGACAACAACGGGGCCAGAGGGGCACTTTGATGTACAGTGTGCCCCCCAAGTGTGTGAATTAGTGCTAAAGTTCTATAGGCCTCACGGTGCAGCTCTGCAAGAGGGACCACACAAGAACCAAAAAAAGCTGAGCAGACACAAAAACACTGACAGTCCCAGAAAATAGGAGGGAGGCTGTCGACTGCTTCAGTGCATTTCTGATGATCATTGTCATGGGAAATGGTTGAAGAATTTATCATACATTTCACAGAGAGGCAAAACACTCAAGTTTATGGGGTGGAAAATCAAAATGGTGGGAAAAAAACAAGGATGCAGTTACTGAAATGGCTTTGCTGACCTTCCTCCCCTCATATTTATGAATGTCCAAAGGTACATTACAGGTGTTGACCATTTTATTAAAGTGAAAAGTTGGTGTGTCAACCCTGTCAGTAGATTGTTCAGGGTGTTCAGTTCACAGATCAACTATAGTTAAAGGTCCTATATTACGCAAAATTTACTCTTTGAGAGCTTTAAGCCATGTCGGAATGTTGTTACCTCCTCAAAGACATTCCTGGAGTTGTGTTTTGTTTCATTCACACGTTTTATAACCCTGTATTACAGCTTCAAAGCTCAAAATGTGCTGTTCCACCTTGTGATGTCGTGAAGTAGATTTCAAGTTAATAGCTATCTTCTCCTTTGGTAGAGATTGGAAATTCCAGGGCTGAAATTATCCAAATGAAACACAATGGAGCACTTCTTTTATTACCACATGACATCACAAGGCGAAACAGAGTGTTTCTATTTGAAAGAATTACTCAGCCTAAATATGCAAGGTTTGTGTGTTGAAACACATATGAATGAAACAAAGCAAAATTCCAAGTATGTTTTTGATGAGGAAACAGCATTAATATAGATCAGAGAATATCGTGATACGGGCCCTTTAAAGTAATTTGAAGTGAGAATGACATTTGTAATTGAAAATATAATTATGTTTTTGGTTCATTTGTAAGACTTTAATTTTCATTCGATTGTATTGTACCTTTTGTATTACCCATAGCAACCATGTTTGTTCCCAGTCCTGCGTTCAAAAACATAAAAACTATATAAACTATAACGGAGCAATAACAACATATCTCTACCAAGTTATAAGTTCTGAGTCACAGTTTGTGAGTGAAAGTGTAAATTATAAATGTCCAGTCTGTGAGGGCAGTGCAAGGACAGTCCTCACCTCTGGCTCTCTGTAGTGAGGGTGCTTAAAGAAACGTGTGTCTCAAGTGTCAATCCCACGGTCTGGTGCCCCTAACTGCATATAGTCCCCACAAGTGAGCTACTATTGGCTCAGTGCTGTGACATTGTGCTTAATGGTGCAGCAGAGCGTTTCTTCTTTACTCCACCACCACCATCATCATCATCGATGGGCCTCTAGGGAGAGTGAGGCATCATGGGAAAATAAACTGAGAATTGTGTACATGGATGCATCTTGTTCCAACATAAAACTCAGTAATTTCACATTTTCAGATGTTTGATTGCTTGTTGTATTGAAAAAGTTATTTAAAGGGCATGACAGGTTTTCTTGATTTTCTAAGTGGTTTGGTGGGATAGTGCCTGTGCTAAAGAAACATGTATAATAGTTTTACATCAGTTAAGATAAGATGAGAAGGAAATTACAGCAATACAGGAGGTAGTACTGAGTTCTACAAGGGAATATCAACATGGAAAATTGTATTTACAAGAGTACAGGTGTTTGTCTCTATTTTTATTAGTCTAATCATTGCTATTATGTAATTTTAAGTTTTGTCCAACCAGAAAGTAAAATGAAAAAAAAGGAGGCAAGATTCTTAAATATAATCATGTTATCTTATGTTCAATTAGTATTCTAACTTGTCATATGCAGTTTAATTTAAATATTATTTAGACACATTTAGGATGTTTTGGACTGCATTGGTTTGTCTTTAGTAAGGAAAGATGACTCCAAAAGTAACATTCTGACAAGTAATTGCATATATAATGTTTTTTTGTTTATTTTCTGTGCAGAGATACCTGCAGACTTGAGTGTTGACACAGCAGTAGCCATAACAGAAAACAAATTGTATTGTTGTTGACAGTGATGTGCGAATATGACCTCGCAAACACCACCAGAACTGCCTCCGTCTCCAGGTCTGGGTGACACTGCTCTTCATTTTTATAAAGTTATGGACACTGCTGTTACTGCTTTATTAAGAAACTGTGGCATGAAAACAAGTACACTTCCACTCTATGCACTGGACTGAATCTACTGGCTCCAATGGAACTGACTTTAAATTGTTTTCCCAAGCGCACTACTTTGATGTGTGAGCTAGTTAGGCCCCACTCAGAGCTGGGTAAATGTATTACAGTGGTGACATTGACTTTACCTCTTTGTCTCTAATGGAGTTACACAGTGTTCAGTCTGAGTGACCTGCCCTCTCTAAACAAAGGGTCACAGCTGCTCATGAATACCAAGGAAAGTGTCGACTCCTAGGAGGTAGGTGAACATAGAATTCAATCCTACAATATAGTGAACTGCTCAAGTCTCTTAATACCTTTGCAATACAAAAGTTATACGTGAGTAGGAACATTTCTATTACTTTTAATTTTTAAGTGTATGTAAGACCTGCTTGTCTCCATGGAGATGTTATTTAATCTTCTCTATCTTGCATTTATTCATTTGCACAAAAACGTTGAAAAACATGCATTCTTACAGTCAGCAGGGTCATTTACACACAGATCTGATCTGTAACTTGGTGTTGAGGTCTGATTGCCTCCATGGAGATAAACCAGTTTAATGACACACTCCAACAAGCCAATATCAGGACCTCCACCAGAAAAATTACAAAGTGAACCTTTAAGATGGTTATGATTACTCTGATTGTTGCTTGTTTGGCCGATCTGCAAGCACAGTAACAAAAATAGTAGGCCAAGTTTTTGATTTTGTTTTTCATTGCCTCATTTAAAATAAAAGGTAAAAAGGTATTGTTACCAATGTGTGCAGTGCAGATAACCCTGTGTATTTAGGCACTGGCACAGTGCACTGGTGTGGTTGGTTTGCAGAGATGAAATACTTGTGGGTGAGGGATGTCAGGAGCTGTCACAACACTGTATACCTCCATCTTCATCTTCTGTGTACTGTTCTGTTTCCTCACTCCAACTTAAGACTCCTAAAAAGAGGTGGATTAAAAATAAATATTGAGCTCTATTGTTAGTTTTCAGATGACATCACAACATTCTACAGGCTAGTAATATTTAATACAGGTGGGGGCATATAAAATGACTATTGTTAAAATGCTTTTTTGTTTTGTGATATAGCGATAGTGATTTTTATTGTATTATAGACTTTAGGGTCTAGTCAGTGATATTTTATCAGGTTCAACATTTATGAATTTGGATACTTCATGGGAAAATACAATGGGGGTGGGGGTTAATAATGTTTACATTATTTGCCATTAAATAATCAGACACAAATTAAAAATGTCTGAGTCTACCTTAAGTTTTTATGGACTGGAAATAAAGAACTTATCACAGTATAAAAAAGATTTGCAGAACTAACATGTCAATCATAGTGCAGTTCCTGTTTTGTGCCTGCTAGAGCTCAGAAAAGTCTAATGTCTCAACACCATTAAAACCAATTTTAAAGATATTTATTAATTCAAGCATTTGGTTGATCTTACCTTGAAATATTTTTGGTAAATGTGTATTTAAAGCTTTGTTATTGTTTGTTGTTTTTTCTGTTTTATTCCGGAGAGGCTCTATTTTTGTATTATTCAGGTCCTTATAATTGTTGTTTAGAAAAGTTCAACACACACATCTTGAACTAGATCTAAGGATATGACAAAAAAGTACAAATTAAAGTTAAAATGTACAAAACCCTCTTTTGACTGAGGGACAATGCTGGACCATTATGGCGTGTGCTCTCAATTACAAGGTACATTACTTGAGAGCTCAATGCCACATGAAGGAGGTTTATGAGATTTGGCAGGAGTCCTTCTCCCCAGGGTTCATGGGAATGGCAGCAGCCCTGTCGTTAGCTACATACTGTCATTGTTCAATTTGGCGTGTGGAGGAGATGGCTCAGGTCCCAAACACTGGCTCATATCCACTTGAGTGGAGGAAGTGATGTAATGACAAATCACTATTAGTGGCAGATTATGGAAATCATGTTTGGCTTTGTAAATGTGGACATCTGATCAAAAATACAAACAACAACAAAAAAACAGATATTCAATTGATGCTACAGCTGGTACAACCATTATGTTTATGTTAACTATATACTACAACCACTGTGACATCTTTCCCTTTGGGGTTTTCAAGTACAACAATTTCATACTTATGTCACTATTTGTGAGTACAGAAGGCTACGCTGGTTCTGTTATATCTTATAGTCAGTCAATAGGGTTATGGTTAAGTACTTAAGTGTCTCTAGAGGAAAATTTGGAACAACCTGGCAGGAGCACTGTGGGGCTCAGGGACTCATCTCCAAATCTTGAGCAAGACTAGGTCAGGACTACATTAGCTGCAGGGTTTTTACTTATCAGTGCACACTAGTAAACTTATCATTATTTGCATTCTTCAAATATGTGTACAGTTATTAACACACGTAATGTGTTATGTTTTAAGTTGTTAAGTAAAGGCACACTACCTGATACAGTACCATTAAATGTCCTCTATCCACTGTTAGATTAAGCAAGATCCCTATCACTAGTAAGTAAATGGCAATCAGAAGAGTAGGCTCATAAAAACATTAATGTTAACAGTCTATCTAAAACCACTTACAACATGATTCCTGATTATGCTGTATTTATTAGTTGTCTTTTAGCTCGGTAAAGACATTTCTTATCTACCAATAGGGGTGATATTTAATGCAGAGAAAAGTCGCCAGATAGTGTTATTAGGGTAAAGGAGGAAAGTAGTTATGCATTGCCACCTGCTGGTATGAAAAGAAATTGTGTGGTTCAGACGTCATGAAATTTCAGCACGCACTAGTACAGTCACATTTGCTGGCAGTTTTTTTTATTTTTATTTTTTTGCATTGTAGATATCAACTTAGATAGTAAATGTTATTATTAATTTTGGAAATTGAAATTCTGAAAGAAGAAGTGTGTTACTCAGCATTTGTAACTGGACTCTATTGTACTGCAAGTCATTTACACAATTCAAAATATTACAGCAGTACATAATGGAAATTTAATGTGTCATGGTTCATAAAATACAGTCAAAAGTGGAATACAGTCAAAACTGGACAGTAAGACTTTTATATTAGCAAATGACTCACAGTATTGAAGAGTACCACAATAAAGCATGTTATGAGTCTATAAGAATATAGTTTCAGATTTGGTTACATTTAGTACATATTGCTTATACTAACTAATTTGAAATAAGGCATGTCATTCGAATTATATAAAATTATATTTGTTTTTTAGAGTGTAAGGTATATTAGCAGCATTTTTAAGGCAATATAAGTCAACTTTATAATATGATACTAAACATCAAACATATTGTACATTAAAGTTGACTATTTAACTTTCCATGTTATTGCTTAACCTAAAATGTTCCACAATGTGATGTATTGTATTTATTACAGATGTTTTTATCACAAAAAATATAGTGGGAAAAAGCATGCATTATTACTTATGTACAGATTGGAATTGTAACTTGGCCTGGTGTTTAATCCCATACTGTGGAATATTAGAGGGGAAAGCAATAATATTTCCATGGAAACAAGGAAGACATGTACCATCCACCAGAGAAGTTTCACAGTGCACCTTTGTGTTGAGCACCATAAGAAAAGTATTAATATATTACTGTAATTAGGTTTACCTAGTTGAGAAAAAACTCCAGTGTATCAGTAAAGGCACATTTAAACAACAACAACAATTTGAAACAACACTGAGTTAACACCACAGTACGTTATGGTTGTCTTGCTCCTTTAGTGGCTTTGTTTCATCATCTTGACAATTCCTGCCTGTTTTCTCTCAGAGCTCCACAGTCCTCAGGTGCCCGCGCGCAGAAACAGCAGTTATCACACTCTCAGGTAAACACTCAGACTTCTCCACTGTACTGCCACAACACGACCAGTGCGGCTTCCCTGGATGCCCCTTATGTCCATGCCCACAACCTTTAAATCCCCCTGAAACACAAAAGACAGTAGAAATAATATTATCTCTTGAGCCTGTGTAAATTTGTGTGTATTGGGCAATATATATTTTTCATTCAATATCACATGCACTGAGCTAAACATAAAAAAAATGCACAAAGGTGAATAAAAACATTTAGCAGTATTTATTTTAGGGAGCGTTCACTTGCACGTTCACCACATCAAAATGGTACTAAACCAGGACTAAACCGGAACATGAACTAATCCGAGACTAAATACAGACTAGAATGGTACCTAACCAAGTCCACATCAGGACTAAAAAGGGCTCAATTTAGTACCAAATAACGACAAGTGTAAACACACCCTCAGTCTCTCTATAACTGATTGGCTGTAAAAAAGGTTTCATTTTGAATCAAGCTGTTTGTTTGTTCATCCACTGTAATACATCTTGCTTTCAGTCTTACAACATGTTGCTGCTGATATTGCCTCACAGAGAGCAGCAGCAGGTTCAGGTGTTGTGTGACAAACCTGGCATAGTTCCCGGGCAGCCACACCGAGCCTCTTTGGACCCTCCGCTGGAGCAGAAAGAACAGCAATGAAACATCCCACTGTGGCGCCTCGGCTTCCTCTTTATGTTCAGTGTGAATGGGGATCCCTGTAAACATAGACAAGGGGCTGGATAGCGTTCAAATCAGCAGAACATAAACAAGGTAGGATTTAATTTGAAATATGTAAAAGCATATTAATTAAAAGAAGGAAATGCAATACGTAGGTTATTATAATCTTGTACAGTATTGGCAAGATCATACTATATTAAACTATCCATTCAATAATAATTATGAGGATGATCCAGTACTGATTAGGCTTCAAGTGAAAAAAAATCAGCATCTCATATACTGTAATCACATCTGGTTCTCACACTACCATTTGAAAACATGTGGTTTAAGTGATGCCTTTAGTCTGTACATCACTGCAGTAAATGCTGTACAAATACTGGAATATGAAACGTAATACTGTACCTTGACATGTTGTGTTTTTACACAAACCCACACAGAGTAAGGCCCAAGCTCTTCAGGAGTGTATGAAACACTGTAGGTCCCATCACTGTTGTCCACTACGGATGACACGATGGTACTGGAGAAACAAGCCAAAGCACAATATTGAGGGCTTTTAAGTAAACATTTAGTGTTTATTGGAGAGAGATACAGCAATGATACAGTAAATTAACTTATTAAATAGTTTTAAGAGTCAGAAAAGTTATCAATGTCTGGGAACAAAATTCACCAACTAGAAATGTGCATCAGGATGGTGTGACATAAAACAATAAATAATAACAATAAAAAATATTAATTATCATAAAATAAAGGGCATGCATAAAATAAAGTGTTAGAATAAAAATAGCCATTGACTGAATATAATTGTCATATACTACATTTAGTGTAATGTAAACACTGATTTTAGATTTTAGATTTCAGAAAGGAGTTGCAATGAATATTTAAGACTCAATATAGTGCAGAAATATAGAGTAAACTCTCCGTCTCCCCACCCACCATCTCACACACATACTCACAAGGATGGACTTCTAGTATTTAATTACCAGTTTCTCTTTTCTTTATGGACGATGCTGACCACAACGTGCTCTCCTCCTCGGGTCAGCTGATCCCCTCCTGAGTCCCTGCAGACCAGTGTGAAGTGTCCAGACTGGCCAAAACTACACTGCTGCAATCCTGTTGTAACATATTAAATAGATATTCATGAGGCAATAAGCGATATGACACTGCCATACTGCGGAAGATTACAGGTATAGCAATAACAATTAATACCTCTAAAGTAACAGAAGAAGCATGCCTACATAATAAATGGATAACTTTTATATTCCAAACAAGAATACATAAAGTTTAACATCAAAGCTAACTCATAAATGAGCTTAAAAGAAGCAGACTATTCATGACTGAACTTATTATATTCCTAAGAAACTCTCCACCCTATAGCATCTTTAACACTTAGACCATACTATACTTGTTGTTTTTTTCCATCTTGGCATATACACATTTCAGCCAGTACCATTCCAAAATACAGCAGCATACAGATGCAGATATTTAACAGCTTCAAGTTTGTGTTAAAGCTAACACATTATTAGAGTTTTCATCCATGATTGATAGTGTTTTGAATTTGTTTTTCACAGTCTAATAAGTCTGAAAATAAATGATGCTGTTACAGTTCAGCCTGTAACTCCTAGCAGCTGTGGGGTGGCCGTTTATACCCAGCAAGACTAATTACTTCCACTTGTTCAGAGGATTGTGTTTACTATTTCGACCAGCCTTGTGAAAATAAATCAGCTATTGCTAAAACATTAATACAGCTTCTCTGCTCAGCGATATCATATTCCAGTCATTATTACGCAGTAATTATGTGTGAATTTACAGTGTATTTTCTCAGCCTAGAAAGTAGCAGCTGCCATCATTACCGACACAGCTGTTCTTCTGTCACCTGTGCATTGAGCGAATAGTCTGTTTAACCCTTTTATAGCTTGCATTGGAAATGCAGCACACAGCATAAAACAGCAGAATAAGTGAAACGTATTAAATTAAATGTGATAATATGCAGCAACATTTGTTAAGAGGTAGATAGTAATGAATTATTACACTTTTTCTACACTTTCTTTTGTTCTTGAAAAGGGACAAAAGCAAATATAGTAGCTGTGAATGCCTAATAAATTAAAGATTTCTAAATTATCACCAGAGCCATTATCATCTCGATTTAACACATTAAAAATTTAAAACTTTAGATATATATACATTGTTCATATTAATTAAACAATGCTCACTAGTATAAAAGGATTAAAGTTGCTGTCTCCCCAGTCACATTTAAATTGACTATGTTCTTAATAATATTCTTAATCTACTGAGAAAACCTGATGAATATTCCTCACTTGACTATATCCTTGTCCCTCTGTTGTGATTCCAGGATTTAAAATGTCCTACTGCGACTTGCCACAGCCTCTTTTCCTTTTAGCTGGTGACATGTGTGTGCTTGGTGTAAACATCCCCAGACTGTTTTATCCCTTAAGGCCCCTGGAGCATTCCTTCTGCTCCAGAGGAATTCCCACATAACAATAGTCTTTAACTGTGCATCTTTCAGCACTGTTCCTCCCCATTCACAGGCTCACCAGCTGCACTGAGTTCAAGCAGTGTGTGTACATGTACAAAAGAGTTAAACAAGGATAATAGGGAAACTAAAGTAAACCAATTAACTTGGTCATTTCACTGCCTCAATGATTTGTCTCCACTCTTTTATAGCTGGTAATCAAAACAAAGGGAGAAGCTAAAGTGTTTCCACAGTAAACAATGATATGCAAAAGATACAGCAAAGGCAAACACCATTCTAAGTAATTATCCAAAGCCTCAGCAACTAATAAGATTTGACTTGGATTTATGTATATTTTCTGAGCATTTTCATTGCATTGGTTCAGAGAAAAATGTTGATGATAATAAAGCCGCAGGGTAATAAAATACTGCAAATTCCTTATTGGTTTCCTGGCACCTTGTGGTTTATGTGAGTAAGTGTGGTGGTATGATAATACACAACTCTTAATATTACAGGTCTTATAATAGAAACAAAACAACACCTGCCTTTCACATTAATATTTCTACCATAATCTAAGGACCTCCTGATAGAGTCATGAATTCACCATAAATTAAATATTCTTTAATTACCTTCTCCTTCCACTGAGCACTTGCTGGGGTCTGCTGTCTTCCCGTGGATTATTCCAACAACTGGATAGCCATTGACATCTCCTGCTGGCTCAGAGGGCAAAAAGCAGATATTGGAGCCATCATCAACTCCTGCCACAGATTGTGGGTCATAGCTAGTTTCAGACAGGCTGCTCAGTCTTTGCAGGGTCACTCTTTTAGCACTAAGGATCTCCGCATCTGAACCACAGCTTAAAAGTCTTTCAGCAAACTCCACTCCACCTCGGACATCCACCAGAGCCTGGCGCAGTTGAGCCCTCTGTAAGTGTATCTGGTTTCTGAAAAAAAAAAAAAAAAAAAAAAGACAGACAGCGAGTGTTTTAGGGGCTCTTATTGTAAAATGTATTATACTATACTATATATAATACACGAACTGTTGTAATTTGCCAGAATGCTTTAATGAATTCAACAAAACACAAATGTGATCATCATAATTTCATGAGTAGTTTCAAAAGCTCTAAACTGTGGAAGCCTCTTTGATGAGTAACGAAACATATTCACTCCAAATCTTTGGTCCAGCTGACAGAATAAATGTATCTTTTGAAATTTCCATAAGCAATAATTTGTATAGTCGTAATGTCACCAATTATTCCAACAACAAATGGGGGAAATGTGCGCATTTTCCAAATTTAGCTTGAAATCTGGAAATGTTTTTTTTACGCAAAATTAAAGGGCAACTATTGGACTATGTATTATCTGTGTACCTGCGCTGTTTGTGTAGTTCCTCTAGGCGGCGCAGCAGAGACAGACAATGGGCCTCCACAGCACTGGCATATCCTCGAGCAAATGCCCTCACCTCCTGTGCCACTTCATCCACACGGGACGTTAGGAGATCCTGGGACTCATCCACCTTTACGAAAACACAGTGAGAGAATGTAGTTATGCTGATTATGAGGATACCAATTTAGAATTTAGAGTCACGTTAATCTAACATATAGCAAGGAAATTCAATATCATACTGAGGATTAGCCCCTGCAACTATCGACAATTAAAAGATAATAAGTAAAGATTAACAGGAAAATGTAGTAAGTCAAAAAATTGTCTTAATAACACATCTTGAATTCTTATAAAATAGTACTGGCTCAATCCTTGTCACAAAACATCACTTACAAATACAATAGGCTTCAAACCATCTTCATTTACTGTACTACCTTTTGAAGTGACTCCTCCAGGCGCTCCAAACGAGGACGCAGATGGACTGAGACCAGTTCCCGGATGCGGTCTCCATGTCCATCAATGACGTCATGTGTGGGAGAACAGCAGTGGTCCCGATGCAGAGTGGCGGCACACTCCAGGCACACGGGCACATCACAGGGCTGACAGAAGAGTCGCAGCTCCTGCCCCGGGTGGAGGGAACAGAGGACCGGACGACAGAGACGACCACGGGACTTCAGCTCATGGAGAGCCTGAACTGAGTGAGAGGAGGTCCGTTTCTGACGCCTGCAGAACAGAGAAGATGGTTTAGATCAGTCTGGACCCTGTTGGTATCATGCATGTTCAAGTAGAATTATTCCTATTGCTAAACACATCTCATAGTAATGGACTGAATTAGTACTTCCACCAATTGAGTTGTTTCATAGAGAGATCTGCATGCTAGAAAAAGAATTTGGCTACATTTGGAAAGAAGATGTAGTCTATGAGATCATGGTGAGAAACACTAATGTTTACAGATTTTAATATTGTCAACATAAAAACTGTGTCACTGTTAAATAGTGCAGATTAGATTTTTCAAAAAGTTACTCAAGTAAGTTGTGTGTACTACCATATCTCTTCATAATAGTGAATCCTGTATTACCTATGAGCCTGGCAGCAGAACTCGCACAGATTGATGGCGCATATCTCGCAGCGGCTCTCCGCGGCTCCCTCCCCGCAGAGGTCACAGGGCAGCGGACCGTCTGTCACCAGCGTCTCCAGAAACACCTCATCCAGAGCCAAGTGGTCTGTGCTGAGCCCGGCCGGTCCCATAGTCGGTAAGTCCACTTCAGAGTCACATTCCGGACACAGTACCGTCACGGAGCCCTCGCCACCACTGCCGCGTCTGACCGCTCCGGCCCAGGAGGAGGAGGACGGCGAGAACGGCTCCAGCTGAGCGATACAGTCCGAGCAGAAGGTGTGGAGACACGGTAAGATTTTTGGATCCCGAAAGAGGCGCTTACACACATTACACACCGCCCTCGCGTTTACACTTCCCCCGTTTTGTACTTTTTCTGAGCTTATGGCGTTTTGGTCCACGTTTCCTTCTTCTTTAGACATTGCACTGCTCTTTTCAAGTAGGTTTCTACGGAACCAAAAATCCACAAAAAGACAAACCAGGAATTTTCCACTTCACAAAACTCCACGAAATGGAAACGCGATTAGCGATTAAAAACACAACTTGTAACAAACATATATGCACTTTTTTTTTTTTGCTTAAACGTAAAAACTAACTCACTGGTTAAAATCCTGTGGTCACTCACGAGCTCTTTCATGCAGAAGTAGGTTTCCAGTGCATTCAGAGTTGATGGGACATTTGACACCCCACTCAGTGCCAAACCAATGGGAATCTCTGGAGGCCCATGTAGGGGTGGTCCTACTATTACTTCCTCCTCTAGTGGCAGCACCATATACTACAGCAACATAACAGAACTAAAGCAAATGCTTATTCACAACATAAAGGGTACATGAACATGAAGCAAGCTAAAGTGAAAGCCTGGTTTATTTGGGCGATTCAATCTTGTCAAATTCTCAGTTCCGTTCAAAGTGACTAGAGGTGGCGCTGGGATGTTGCTGCAACACGCGCCGGGGCACAAACCTGGTCAGGAGAGACCAGGCCAACTGTTAAGATTATTTTAGCTTTGTCTCCCATAAGACTTAAAGAAATAATTTAGTCAAAAGTTTCAGCACGTGCACTCACACACATGTCTTTGAACACTCGTCTCCTTCTGATACAATTTAAAAAGTGGCTATAGGCTATAAAGTATTATTATCATATAGCCTATATGGTCTCCAGTGGCTTGAGACTTTTACTGACCATACGCTTCTATACGCACGGGAAACACGTGTCTGTGGACGCTGCAGTCATCAAAAAGGTACAGATAATATAAAAGCCTATGGACATTATTTCTTTAAAATCACTGAACTTGCACGTATGACTGTTGAGAGGGCAGTGCAGCTTTTACGCACAGACAGACGGACGGACGGAGGTGAGCTGGTTTTCAGTGGGTTCTGAGTGTTCGCTCCTTCATCACACATGTCTCTGTTCTCTCTCCCCTGTCTCTCGCTCCCCGTCAAACTGAGAACATGTCTGCGCGAATTTTTTCTCAGAGCCATCGGGAGCACGCACAAAGCGCATCTTAAATCTAATGCCTGAATTAGCTTTGGTCACACTCAGGCTTATTTCTTTAATGGAACGAGTTGAGGGTTAAGATGGAGATGGAACTAGTTTCAGCTCAGGATTTCAGGAGCCTAGACTTGTTAAAAGGCTTTGATGAAATATCCCTATAGAATGTAGGCTACGACCAAATACAAACAGAGAATCAGAATCAGAGAATAAACAATTTTTTATTACATTGAAGAAAAAGTGCTTAGAGTAGCAAAGCCAAAAGGAAACGAGGTTGCACTATAAGTTAAAGACAGTCTTGTTAATAATTGCCATATGATAAATATATAAATAACTTAAATACAATTATAATAAATATCTTCATTAGCTTAACCACATTTTCTTTAATGACTGCTGAACAAAGATGTCATTAGGTGCTTAGTTAAAATTGTTACACTGACTAAACAGGACTGTAGACACTGCCACTGAGGGTGCATATGTGTTTCAATGGGGTGCCAAGACATTAATCTTCAATTAAGTGTAATTATTTACACATCTAAAATGAGGGAGCAAACAATTTTAAATGAGGGTGCACCCTTTGCACTCTTATAGACCCAGGCCTGTTCTATCATCAGTCACTGCTCCTGACAGGTTGCCTCAGTAGCACTGATCAGATGGGTCAAATGTAAGTTTTTCAATGGAGAAAATAAAGTCTTATGGGAAAATGGCCAGGCCAAAATATAAAATAGCGATCATGAAGGTGAGAGATGTGGATGTGATCAGTGGTGAGGATGCTTTGTTGGTGTTGTACAGGTATGTTTGCTGTATAATCTCAGAGCCTGAAAATAAAAAAAATATATATATAATTAAAATAAATATAATTAAAAGAATGAACAAAGGAAATCTATCAACCTGCCCTGCATGACTCTATTAAGTACCTGTTACAGTTGCTTTTGAAACTGATATCTTCAAGCTGTTCTCAATCTTCAAAATATAACTATTGCTCGTGTTTATGGATGATAGTACAGTTTCCACACTGTATACACCAGCACTGTTAGAGTTCAGGCTTGTGGTCCCATGTAGAACAGTTCCACTGAGGTTGGTCCAGGTCACATTGGGCTCAGGAAACCAGCGCTCTGCTACAGCTGTTAAACTGCTGTTTGATAATGTGAAAGATGGTGCTGAAAAGGCTGGAAGAAACAAAAATCCATATCTGAGACATGGAAAAACTGATATGGGCTCATAGACTTATATATCCACGTATTCATGTCAAACCTACCAGAAGTTCACCTGGTTGGTTCACCAGAAGTCCACAACAGTACAAATGAGGATTTTTTCATTATACAACATTAAAGCTAGTAGTAGTAGTAGCTATATTTATCCTACATGTATACATTTACCTTATCAGAGAAGTTATACAGTGCACCTTTAAAGTCTAACCTTCCATACCTCCAGCATGTAGGTCCACAGTAACTGCCCCTGCTCCGGCGCTGCTGCTCATGGTGCAAGTGTACACACCCTGGTCCTCATTCCTCACCGCTGACAGGAACAGTGAGGCGTTCCCCGTCCGCAGGTCGACTAGGGACAGCGCTGCCCTACCTTTGAATTGTGGGCTCTGGTTCTCCAGGTCCACAGCCCCATTCTTAAACTGATAGACCATCCCAGACACGCCACTCTTCATCCACGTCACAGACATCTGGGACAGTGGTATGATTTTGACTATGCGCAGGTAGCAGCTGAGGAGTTGGTTTTCGCCAAGATTGGCAACAGGAGATTTGTCAGAACTGAGCACTGATGAAAGTCTCCCTATAGAGCAGTGGAAAAATATAATACTTCATTCAGACTGAAAGTTTTCAAAAGATTTAGTACAATCTGCTTAGGTAGGTCAAAAAGACTGAACTCAGCTACAATAATAATAAAAAAGTGCATTGTGTCTAAATTCTGGCCTACTTTTGAGCTAAATATTTGAGTCTTGGTCTTTAAATGTACCAGTGAATGGTTGAGCCAACTATGTACGTAGTTCAGTCACAAGGGGTCAGTAAAGTGACAGATTTGAGTCATTGGAAATATAAAGATTTTGTACAGCTATAGAAAATCAAAATTTAAGCTATGTCATATATGACTGAGACATGTTTGTGCTCACTAGCATTGGTTGAGGGAGTATTTATAAAATGATAAACCATATTATTGCAAGAAAAAGCCAATATGTTAATGTATATTTCAAAATAAATAATAAAAATACAACGCAACACAACTGCTTACAACATGCCTTTTCAGTTGGGAAACTTGTGAGTAAAAATGTTATGATTAAATGTTTATAGAATTAATTTTCAACTCCTTAAACCATTACATAGTGAGATTAGACATCAAAGTCAAACTGTAAAACCAAAACATGGAAAACAGGTGCCCTGTCTGACTAGACACTAGATTTCTAAAGTCCGTCCTCAACAGTTTTGTAGGAGCCTAAACCCAGTTTGGAGTATTTTCATTATTGAGATAATTATTCTTATTTTGTTTGATTTAATGTTTACTTAAAATGCATGATTTTTGGTATTTTGGTGGTTCTTTATGGTTAACATGATTATTTGTTGATTATTTGTTACAAAGTAATTTGATCTATTTATATTTTTTCTTTAATTAATTATTGCTAATGTTAATCATAAGTTTACTTAAGTAATGTTTAATTTTTTGTATTATTTTGTGGTCTACGGTTCCCTATTTAAGATGTGTGCAAGTGCACCAGGAGAGGGTGGAGTGGAGCCAAACAGTTTTTTGACCTCCTGTCACCTACACGTTAAAGTTCCTCTTTTTGTTTGTATCTGTATGTCCTATAATGTGAATCCGCAGTAAAGAGTTTTTAAATTGCACTTGGATCGCTGTTCGTGGATTCTTTCATTTTTGAGGCATTTTAAAAGGTGGAACAAGGTGTGCAAAGCTATGGCTTCACAAATGTTTGGACCTTACAAGTTTACTTTCACCACTCACTCACATAGTTAACATGTCACTTCAACCTGGAACATTCCCAAACGCGTTGAAAACTGCGGTCAATAAGCCTCTCCTAAAGAAGAGCAGTCTTGATGCCACAGTACTGAACAATTTCCGACCCATCTCAAATCTGCCGTTTTTTGGCAAAGTCCTTGAAAAAGCTGTTTACCAACAGCTTATGAATTTTCTCCAAATGAACAACTCCTTTGATGTTTTCCAGTCAGGTTTTAGAGCCCACCACAGCACTGAGACTGCTCTTATCAAGGTGACAAATGACATCCGCCTGAACACTGATGCAGGCAAAGTCTCAGTCTTGATCCTGTTAGATCTGAGTGCTGCTTTTGACACTGTCGATCATGGGATCCTCTTACAGAGACTAGAGGACTGGGTGGGCATCTCTGGTACTGTACTAAACTGGTTCAAATCCTATCTAGAAGACAGGAAGTATTTTGTTGAAATTGGAAACTGTGTCTCAGATCACATGGCCCTGACCCGTTGGGTGCCTCAGGGGTCAATCCTGGGCCCCCTGTTGTTCAATCTCTACATGCTGCCATTAGGCCAGTTAATAAGCAGCAATAATGTGTCCTACCACAATTATGCAGATGACACTCAGATCTACGTCTCTCTGGCAGCAGGAGACTATGGACCAGTGGAGTCACTTGGTCATTGCATCCAACAGATCAGTGTGTGGATGCAAAACAACTTTCTCCAGCTAAACTCTGACAAGACTGAAGTCATAGTGTTTGGTCCACAGAAACAAAGGGACAGTGTCAGCAGTCACCTCCAGTCTCTCTCTCTAAAACCTTCAAATCAGGCAAGAAATCTAGGGGTAATAATGGACTCAGACTTGAACTTTAACAGCCACATCAAATCAATAACATCTGCAGCCTTTTACCATCTAAAAAACATAGCAAAAATCAAAGGTTTACTGTCTAAAGCAGACTTGGAGAAACTTATCCATGCGTTTGTCTCCAGTAGGTTAGACTACTGTAATGGTCTGCTCACTGGTCTCTCTAAACGAGCTGTGAGACAGCTGCAGTACATCCAGAACGCTGCAGCTCGGGTCCTTACTCGAACTAGGAAGTACGAGCACATAAGTCCTGTGCTCAGGTCTCTGCACTGGCTTCCTGTGCCTCAGAGAATAGACTTTAAAGCAGCTCTGCTTGTGTACAAGTCTCTCCATGGCCGAGCACCAAAGTACATCTGTGACATGTTAGTGTCATATGAACCATCTCGCACTCTGAGGACCTCAGGGACCGGCCTCCTGCTGGTGCCCAGAGTCAGGACTAAACAAGGGGAGTCAGCGTTTCAGGTTCATGCAGCTAAAACCTGGAAAAGTCTTCCTGAACATGTGAGACAGGCCTCTTCTGTGATGCTGTTTAAATCCAGGCTCAAAACATTTCTGTTTAACTGTGCATATAACTGAAAGGTTTTCATTCCGCACTCTTCTCTCCAATTTATGTCTCTCTTTTTTTATTTTAATCTTCACGATTATTTATGTTTTGATTTGTTTTTATTATGATTTTAATGTATTTCTTATTCTGTAAAGCACTTTGAATTACTTTGTGTACGAATTGTGCTATACAAATAAACTTGCCTTGCCTTGCCTTGCCTAAAAGAAACAGTAACTATTATAAGAAGAGACGATTTAATAATAATATCTTAAAGTCCTGATTGAATAGAACAGTTAAATGATACAAGTCCAATATTAGGACAGGATGATAAATATATTTACAATACAAATACAGTACAAAGTCATTAGATATATATTTTTGTACAGTATTTGCCAGGAGTTTAAGCCAGCAAGTATTGTCTTCAGGAAAATAGTCTCATTATCAAACAATATACAAAGTCAATAGAAAAACATAAAAAAATATATTATTCGGAAAAAAGTTGTATCATAAAACCTTAAAAGAGTATCTTACCAGTGAAAGTACAAGCCAAAATGATGATGATAATCCCAGAAAATACAACAATCAGGATTACCATGCTGCACAGAGGAAAAGACAAACATATTTGTCAGTCTGATATTTGCAAAGACAAAAACAGTCCCACCATACAAGGGACCTTTTGTATGCCACTGTCACGGATGTAAATAGAACAGAATTATCTTAAACAATGCAAACTTGAACAGCCCAAATAGTGTGGAATTTGGCACAATACTGAGGATAGGTCTAGTAAAATACCCTTGTATTAACGCACTTGTATTATGTCAAGAACTAAACATAATCATTTAAACATATCTATTTTAATAACATAATATTTAATTGTGCATACTAACAGATCATATGTGGTAATATTATTTATGGAAGCTAAACCATTTCATTCTGTTTTGATTTATATAACACATAATGTCATCCTTGGAAATAAGCTTGCTTCAAAAGACAGAGCTTGTTGATGGTGAATTATTCTTAGTGCACCTACCTGCAACCAATGATCCTCTTCAAAGATGCCATCTCTCCAGCCCAAAAGATGAGGATCCAAGTTTCAGTTTGGCTATAACAACATTGTATTCCCTTGAACGATTAAACTAATATTATAATATTTCACCCACATGCTGTTTGTCTCAGCCATATTCAGACTAACTCAAGCATCTCATTTTCAACACAACCCCAAGAGTAAACATTGCCATAAGGTGTGTGTCATTTGACTGACTAGAGAGGTGTGTCTTTTGTAGCGTTTTGAATGATTCTCTGACATTTAAAAGGGCAAGGTGCTGAAAATCATTATGTGGAGCTTGAGGCAGATTAAGTGACATAAAGGTTACACACTTTTTTTTTTTTACCATTTGAGGTGTAACAGCAAATATGCGCAGTAATTTTTGTTATATTGCAGTGGCTCTTAAACTGTGGTACCACTGGACTCATAATCGCGAGGTCTACTGTGGGTCTGGCAATGTTGAAAGGATTGATATTATGCTATTTTCTTATCTATGTTATAATGTTGTTTCCAGATCAAAAACATACCTGGAGTTGTGTTTTGTTTCATTCACACATGTTTAACACACAAACCCTGTGTATTTAGGCTGAGTTTTCCTCTCAGACAGAAAACACTCTGTTCCATCTTGTGATGTCATGTCATAATACAGGAAGTAGGACAGCATTTGGAAACTCAACCTTTTCATGTTACATGTTACCAACAGAGCTGATCACATTACAAATTATGGCACTTAACGCCTGGCGAAACAGTGGCTCCTCTCAAACCAAACCTGTGCCCATAATGTGGACTAATGACTGTCTGGAGAGAGTGTGATGTTCTGGAGTGAATTAATTGAATGATGTTTTTGATAAGAATTATGATTTTAAGATGCTGAGAGAACTGGGTGTGAATGAGTTTACAAAATTGTTATGATGCTCGGGACATTATTCTTTTTGTGTTTGATTTTATTAACTATAACATCAACCTGCCCAGGGACGATGGGAGGAAATTAGCACTGGCGCTATAACCTGGTACAATGCATCTCTCCTGTTAAGCTTAATGTATATTGTGCACTGTCCCTGTCTCATTAAATAAACTAAACTAAACTAAAAAACTAAAGTGTTCTACAGTGTTTTTAAGCACAGCTTCACTAGAATGTTCTGAATCTACTGAACTAAAGGTAAAAGGTGGCTTTTAACTTGAAAACTACCACTAGATGACATCACAAGGTGGACAGAACATTTCAGATTTGGAGATATAGACAGATTAATAAAGCAGAATTACTTAAATATGAATTAAACAAAACACAACTCCAAGTATGTTTCTGAAGAGGTAACTTTATAACATGGCTTAAAGTTCACAATTTGCTAATTTGTATTATGACCTGTATTTTAAGTATTAAGTATTTCAAAAGCACCCAAAATGTGCCATTTCATTAGATTCTTATGAATGTTACTTTAAAATCAAATATTACAAGAAAAGGGAACAAAAGGTGAAACAGACACTACATTTGGCTGACATGTGATTAAAATATTCTTTCACTTCCACTCTCCCATACCAAGTCAGACCACTGTACTCTAGTGACTGAAAGGATTTACCCTACTGGTCTGGTGACAGTAACAGTGGTTGGCTGTGACTGCCGGTGTCTGTCTCATAAACTCCTGGAGGCATGTTTTTTTGGCCTCATCTCTCCTCTGGGCTCTGTGTCCTGGTGGAGGTTTCTTTTTTGGCCTCATCTCCCTGGGCCCTATGTCCTGGTGGCTGTCTGCTCCTGGTGCTTTCTCAACTGGTTCGTCTTCTCATCTTCATGTTCATTAAGGCGTCCCATCTGTCTGAGGCAAACATGCGGTGCACTTGAACAGCTTGTGTCTTTTGAGACTCAACAGATAGACACAAGCTGATTTTTACAGAAAACTAGACACAGATCACATAATTATGTAATAGATTCATGTAAAAAATAAGAAATTATCATCAAACGTGATAAACAAAAGGAGGAAATATGGCAGCAATGGAGGATCTAATCACTTTTGCAGTCTTATGTGGTGAGACATATATGGAACCTCTAAATAATCAAATCAGGCAGGAATTGAACCCATATATGTGTACAACAGGTTTATGCAAACTATAATCTAACATGAGTGAAAAATATTGGAATGTGCTGACCTAATGTAGTTCGTTTGCAAAAGGGGCATTTCATGTGTCAAGGCATGGGATATGCTGGCAGTCTGTGGTCAGAGAACTATACAAAGGTGCCAAACTGATCATTACTTTACAGACCTAACATTTTTAGACTTGAGAACACCATAACACAGGTCAGCCATGATGTTGTGGATAAACTTACATACCTCATATGCTTCTAACATGGGTTTTTGGCTACAAGGAGACTTTTAATCAGAAGAGATACCTTTTCAAGTGTTGTTCAAACTATAGCTCAAACTGTTGGAGCAGTGTTTTATGGCTATTCCTGAAGTTAATTTATGTGAGTGGTGTTTGGATTGCTGCAGTTTTCTTTGATGGATATTGTTATTACAAGCTTTACAAGGCAAATTCTGACTCCAATTACACCGGGATGCTTTGCAAAGATCAAAGTAGCCTAATGAAAGAAGAAGAAGAAAAAAAAAAAAAAGACTTTACAGTGAAATCTGTAGTATGTATGCAGTTTACAAACTACAAATACTTGATAGCCTACTGTGTGTTAATGGGACTTGTGGCAGTGAAAGTAAACAAATGTATAACTCTTAACCAGTCATTACATGTTGCTTGCTATGTCTTTGGGATTGAGGAAAGAAAACACGAAAGGAAAAGAATGTATTTATTAATGTTAATTTAATATTATGTGTTCATATTCATGTAGGAGATTAGACTGGGATTAATTTGCGGTTTGATTTTTCTTTGGACCATGATTGCAGTTTTGGAGTCATGAATCAATTAAGGCCAAAAACTCAAATGGGAACTTTGCGGTCCTCCTTACCACAAAGTTAAATGTGAAAAACATCTGAAAGAGAAACTCCGTAACCACCTTGAGGAGGAACTTACTCTACTAGCAATTGAGAGAGCAAAAGTCATTTGTCAACCACATATTCAAATGATTAAAGATTATGAGAAACACATTGGTGACATTAAGACTGAAGTTGAGGATATGAGGATTTTACATGCAACAAAAGGGACAAGAGGAGAGACAACATGAGAACCAAGAGGAGAAACAAAATGGGAGACAAGAAGAGGGACAACAGGAAGGATAATAGGAGAGACAAGAGGAGGGACAACAGGAGAGACAAGAGGAGAGACAACAAATGAACAAGAGGAAGCTCAAGAGGAGGAACAAGAGGTGTTCCCTTTAATACTCTATGGACAAGAGACAAAGTCTGGACATCCTAATAGCAACACCTTCAATTTAATAATGACTTGACAATTTGAATGAAAATAAATTGTGATTTGCTCTACTTTGTTTCCAGAACAGTCTCATAGATCCACCTAAAAGTGCTGCAGGTCAAGTGGTTTGTTAGTTTCTGTTGTGGTGCATCTTCCAGACAATAGTATGTAAATGATTCAATAAAGACAATGTGCTGAAATTTATTATTTAATACCAATAAAGACACAAAGGACATAGGCATATACTGTATAAAGATGTGAACTAAGGGAGTGTGACATCACCTGTAGCGTTCAGCTCCAGTCAAATGAAGCTCATGAGGCTAGCAGTTAAAGGGGCAAATATGGAATCAGGCTCTATATTATGAATAGGATTTTTTTTAAGTGACAAAAAAAAACAAAAACCTCCAGGATCATGTAGAGCACATTAATACGAACATTTTAAAACCAAAATGGTGAGGGTCACTACAGCAGTTGAACTACAGCACCTGTATACAGACTTCCTATATGGAACGTGGCAGCTAGCACATTAGCTAAGTCCAATTACAGTCTATGGACATCACCCATAGCATTGGCTCCAGTCAAATGAAGCTCACAAGGCTAGCAGTTACTAGCCAGGTTGGCGCCACCTAGTGCCTCCATCCGCTCAATTTCATTTCTCTCCAGTGACTAGGTCAGGAATTGGAATACACTAGATGGTCCTCAAAAACCCCAGAAGTGCGAGTTCGGGCATCAGTCAATCAGCAAAGAACCATACATTTTGTGTTCTCAACGATTCCCGAGATCGAGAATTTAAAGCTGGAACAAAGAGAATGTTTGGTGAATTTTATCAAGGGGAAAGACATTATTGCCCTTCTTCCTATGGGATTTGGGAAAAGCTTAATATACCAGTTAGCCCTGTTAGTGCCGCATTACATACGACTCGACCAAATAGCAGCGATTGGTTAAATGAAAAAAGGTACCCGCCTACCATCAAGCGAATGAATTCTAACACTGCGAGGTTAGACGAGATGAATCAGGCTAAGCAGTTACAGGGGTGAATGTAAATATGGCGGCCAGCAGGTTAGCTATGTCCCTTTATATATACTATGGCCATAGGTTATGCACTTATGCCACCATTTAGAAAAACCACAAACAGACATTTTTGGTTGGTTATATTTCTAGTTTTGTTTAATTTAGAATACATTTTATTATTATTATTATTGCCTTCTAAGTCATCATCATTTAGATTGCTTTTATGGTTTAATGGTGAAATGCTGGATCTTGTGGAACATCAATTTTGTTATAGTAGCTAACTAGGCTATGTGAAATTCTGAACAATGAGAACAGCTTTGCACTTCATCTGACCATGAAGATCTTAATATAAAGAATATTAAACAAAATACAACTGTTATTTTGTTGCTATTGTTAATTTATGGTTGTTCTCACAGAAGCATATTTTTTCTCTGTGTGGGAGAGTATTTGCATGTTTCTTGGACTTCTACAAAATATTTCCTGACTGGACAAAACCACCAAAAATCTGCAAATTCTTTACAATCTTTGTAAAAATCCAAAACTGCAAAAAAAGCAAAATAACGACAGACACCACGTCAGAGCTGGTGATGCAAATCATTATCTGACTTCAAATGAAAGTCAAATGCCATGTAACCTAAAGTTATAATATAGATATAATATGATAAGGCCCAGGTAGTGTTCCAATAAGGTGATTCAGTTGTTTTAAAAAAAAAAAAAAAAAGATATGATATATTTTAAGGGTCGTATAGTTCATTGAGAGACTTAACAACCATTGCTAAAGAAGAGATATTATGTAAAATCTGCTGCTTGCTATGGTGAAATTCTACTATGAAGAGGCGGGTCCTGTCAGTGCAGTCATCTACGTCTCCAGCCTGTGGTCTGTGGTCATTTCATAGAAAAGAGTATAAAATACTACTTATACTACTCATTGCCACATTTCCAAATTAAATGAGCTGTTGACTGAAGACATCATGACTCATTTTGGACATGAATTTGTAGAAAAACTTTTGAAAGGTTTTGCAAAAGCTGTGAGCACATCTTTGCTCATTATACTCTTCTTCATCTTACAGTACATTTTTGACATGGATTTTAAGTGCTTGTGCAAGTCTTCCATACAGCCTAATGATGTACTTTATTTGCTGGCACCTCCTGTGATTCTGACCTGGGTTTTGTTGTACATCGAATCTTGTAATCAAAGAAGATTCTGTAACATTTTCAAGAAAAAATGCTTCTTAAACTTTTTGTGTTGTTTTTGTCGAATTTTCCTGAAGTTCATTTCTGTTGGTGTCATTTGGTCCACTGCTGTTCTGTTGGAAGGAGACTGGTATTTTTGTTTCAAGACAAAATCTGACTCCAATCACATTGGATTGCCTTGCAAAGAAAATGCTCGTCTCGTGGATGAAGAAAATGAAAAAATAAATCAGTTTAAAATTGAATCTCAGGTATGGGCTACTTTCTAATTTAAATATATGTGAAATGATTGGAGGATAACCCTGCTGCAATAGAATATCATACCCCATATTAAACAAAAGCTAAAATGTTTATTCCCCCAAGGCCTTCTATTAGTGGGCCATCTATTGTAACTTAAGGGGCACTTTGGGTGAAATCAAATCCACTGTTATAATATTAATTTAATATTCTGTGTTCATGCTTTGCAGACTATTGCGATGATATTAATTTGCATTTCACTTTTGCTTTGGACCATTGCTGACGTTTCCTTGGCATTGTGTTATCGAATAAGGAATTGGAAGTCAGCTGAACAACGCTGCTGTCCTCCTTATTATAAAGTTGTGTATGAACATCTTCTGGAAGAGCAAGTCAGTAGCTTCCTGAAGGAGGAACTTACTCAACTAGCAACTGAGAGGGCGAAGGTCATTTGTCAAAAACATATCCAAATCATTAAAGATTATGAGAAAAACATTGATGATGATACCATCAACGTTGAGGATTCATGGCATAAAATATCTGCTTCCGACTTTTACATGGAACGTGAGGGACAAGAGGAGAGAAGAGAGGAGAGAAGAGAGGAGAGAAGAGAGGAGAGTCTAGAAGAGAGACCAGAGGAGGAATTACCAAACTCACCTCAAAATGGAGAAAATATACCTTTAGACAATATGAACATCTGAGCATATTAAATTTAATACATGACATTTTTAATAATGTGATTTGCTTGTTGCCAGGTAAGTCTCAGATCCATCTCAAACTGGTGTTACAGAACAAGTCATTCCAGTTTTTTTCAGAGTTGGTTCCTGTTGTGATGTGAGCGCAGTCCTCCTCTCCTAACTGCCCAATGCCATTACCATTATCAGGCTGCTGGGCTCTCCAGAAACTACCACAAAATTGCATTGTTAATATTAATTTAGAAAATATAATCTTTGTTCTTCATAACATGTATGAATTGTATGTTATTTATGTACATTTTTAGGAGCGTTCCAAATCAGTAGGCTCTTCTATAATTCAATAATAGTATGCAGTGTGTGTAATTCCCGCTATCAGCAAGATTTTTTAAATAATATTTTTATTTTTATTTTTTACAATAAATACCTGTAATTGAAAACTGCAAAGCTATAACATCTCTACAGAGACAGCCCCCCCTCCCCACACATCCCCATTACCACCAGAAAAGGTACACATTGCACTTTCAATGTAAAGTAAATGCCTACTCTGAAAAATAGAGTACTACTAATAAGCAAAAATAGTCCACTGTCATTTAGATAGACCAATGTCATTTGCACTAAGGGTAGTCTATTTGTATAACATATTACAAAAAGTGATTGACTGCAATAAAAGTAGCCATTATTTCTTTACATGGTTGATGTTAATAATTCTTCACAAATAAAAACTGGATTTAAAAGAATAGCGGCTCTCTCTAGTGGACACTGTGCCAAACTATAACAATTACTCATAGTCCTTGCATGTAAATAGTAACATCTCTGAAGAATGCAAAAGTAAGTTCATTATGTTAAAGTAGAAGCTGAGGGTGGGATTAAATAAGTTTTTCCTCTTCTGCAATTTTTTTTGTTCTTGTTTCTGTTGGCACGATTGCACTGATGTCAATATGAATGATACTATGTTCCATTGTAAAAGAATGTAAAATGTAAACATGTAAAATAAATACAATTAACATAAATACATAAAAATACCCCAACCAATCAAATTATTTAAATTACCCTTTTACTATGAACAGCCTACATATTTACCCCCTTACCTTGAAGTCAGTGGATCATCACTGACCCATCTCCAGGTCCCTTCTTTAATGGAGTCAGTGAGACCAATCCACAGCATTGTCTGTTCTTTGATGAGACCAGAGAGAAAAGCCTGAAACAATCAATACATAAATAAAATGTCCCTTACTTGTAAAATGTCAAATGTTGATAACATTTTTGTGCACTATACTTGCTCCTCTGTGCTGTCTACAACCACCAGACGGGCTCCTCTGTTTCTGCAGTCATTTTAGCTTTGTCTCCATGATTTAGACTCACTGGAGATGAGGTAACAGTTCCATTCAAACATTCTCCATCCTGAAGGACACTGCACTACATCCTCTGAAAAATAATAAGTGACATAAAATACAACCAAACGGACCACACATTTTAAAAAACTAAATTAAAGTTAAGGATCCCCTGCACAATTCCACCTTTGGATTTTATGTAGGCCTAACTAGTACTAAAGGTCTCATAAAAGCATTATTGTAAATTGTTGTTGCCGGGTGCTACCATAACAAGCACTATAGTTTAATATCTTGCAGCTCATTATTTAGCTGAAAGGGATAAAAGTGATTATTTTAGGTGTCCATGCATATTCATTTAGACTGTACACACTATTTTGTCACCGAAAAAGCATGTATGTAAGTCACACTTTTTATAATTCATGTGGCATTAATAAAATAGTGGAACATTCAGAAGTGGGACAAGGACAAGGACCTGAAAGGCTGTGAAGAACAACCATAAGACCCTAGTGTACACTGTAGCAGCAGGAGCTATATAATGTTTAAATTCCAATGAGTGTGCTTTTTGGGCTATGGGTTTTCTGCATCAAGAGACAAAACACCTGCTCGACTTTTTGGTAGAAATAATAATAAACCACATTATTTTTATTGTGTCCACACTCACTGTTCTGCTTTTGAAAGCTGAGGCTGGCATTCAGAAGGTCCCTCTCCATGGTTAGATGGGCTTTTATTTTGGTTAGTCTGAAACTGAAAGACACATAGAGAAGAGGTCTGAAAATGATAAGAACACTAACCACAGTAGGGGTGTGCAAAAATATCAAAATATAGATATATCGTATTGTTTAATGTGATGATACAGTATTGATATCATGGGTTGCTGTATCGATATATCGCCAAGAGTATTTTTGGTATATTTTACTAAATTATTTTGTTACAGAGCTACAGTTTTGTTGATTGTTCAGAGGAAGGAAACTCATTTATGTGACACATTTGACATTTTCACTGTTTTGATGATTAAAATGTTTGTGTTTCATGTGAACTTTGCACAAGAAATGGTTTAACAAAGACTTTTACTATCACAGCTATGATTTAGCCTTTATTTCTATTGAACTGTATCAAATCGATTTGAAATATATCATATCAAGTTGAAAGTGCACTTTATCGAGATATGTATCATATTGTGGCCTATGTATCGAGGTATGTATCGTATCGGCAACTGCTTAATGATACCCAGCCCTAAACCATAGTTTCATTGGCAACCTTCCACTATGAAACTACTGACAGTTATGCGAGTTCTGCCTGACTTCATGTTTTTGTGACCACTTGATCCATGTTAAAGTTAAATATTGTTGTTTGAAATAATGCAACACAACATTGAAAGATACTACTTGAGTTATGTGATAGCATTCCATAATGTTGGATAGTGGCGCATTAATTTAAATAATAAATAATAAAAAATGTTGACTTACAATGAGCTGCAATGGCAGTTAGGGAACACAACAGCAACATGCAAAGTATTCCCAAAAAAATAATAACAGAGCGAAGTCTTTCCTTAGAATGATGACCTAAAAATAAATATTCATGTGTGGTACACCTAAAAAAAATGTGTCACCACATTAAATAATTGTTATTGCAGTTATGATTATTATTATTATTGCTAATAATTTCTAATAATTAAGAGAATATATTTTCTTTTGCATAAGCTCTCTGTACTCCTGTGTGGATGTTGGGGAGTCGGGTGAAATTTGGAACCTTTGACGCTTGTCGCGCACCAAAGGTCTTGTTTTGAAAAGGTATGTCTTGTTCGACATTGATATAAATTTCCTCCTTCATTGCACTTGGATTCTGATAGTTACGAAAAGTATGTGACAGATGAATGAAAGTGAGTTTTGTTTTACTTAGGGGGAAGTGATGAGTTTCAGATTGTATTCACTATTTTTATCCAAAGAACTATAAAACATTTAAGGACACTCTATTGTTCTTTCTTTATTTATTACCTCCGCCAAGGAGGTTATGTTTTTGCCGGCATTTGTATGTTTGTTTGTTTGTTTGTTTGTTTGTTTGTCTGTTAGCAACATAACTCAAAAAGTTATGGACCGATTTTGATGAAATTTTCAAGATTTGTTGGAAATGTGAAAAGGAAGAACTGATTTAATTTTGGGGGTGATCCGGAAGAAATCCTGGATTCTGGATCACTTTGAAATTTTTGTTAACATTGTGGTAAATGGGGCCAAAAATTTTGTTTCTCAATATCTCGGTTAATTATTGACCAAACCCCATGAAATTTGACTCAGGGATGGACAATCGGATCCTCTTTCAAATTCCAAATTGAAAGATATCAGACAAATATTTATGGAAAACATAATTAATATGAGGGGGACTGTAGTCCTTGGCAGAGGTCTGCGCTCTCTAAGTGCTCTTCTAGTTTCTTCTTATTATCATTCACAAGTGCAAGCAAGCAGAATATTTTCGGAAGTATTTCATTAAAAATAACCAATACAAAAGCTGAAAAACTCAAGAACAAAGGGTTACTTTAATTATACAGAAAAGACAACAACTATACTGGATATACTACACAACAACTTATATGTACTATATTTTTTTTTTGTCACTAATACACTAAAAATGATGCTAATATTTAATGAAGAATATGACAGTTATCTAATTAAGCCTTTTGAACCATAGCATTTATTTGGCTTCATATCATTTTGATGGGTTCCTCTCTGAGACAACCTTGTCAATCCAGGCTTTAAGAGGCACAAAAATGATATGATCAAATTAATATAATCAACCTCTAAACACATTTTCCTTAAGCCGTCCACCTCAATATTATATTTAAGAAACACTTGCAAGTCCCATATACTCTCAAAAAGTGAATACCCTGTATCATCTATGAGCTTAAGGTCATTCAGCACAACTCAAAATAATGTCAGATTGTATTTTAAAATGAAGAAAAACAGGTTCAACCTGATAATTCCTTATTTTAGTGACTACTAGACCCAAGATTTAGCTATAGTCCAACATATCAGCATTTTTACCAATATTTTAATTTTAGTCTCCCCCCATTTTGCCTTATTCAGACATGTCAAACTCAGGCCTGTGAGCTAAATTTGGCCCGTAATATAATTATATCTGGCCCACGAGATCATATCAAATATGATTGATAATTATTTATTCAATTCTGTGAATTTGAGTTTGACACCCCTCACAGCAAGAAGATTCCAGGTTTGATCCCTGGGGTACCCGGGCCTTTCTGCATGTTTCTCCCCGTGTCTGGATGGGTATCCTCCGGACACTCCGGTTTCTCCCATCAACCCAAAACATGGTACATGGGTCTCCAGGAAGAATAGCTGATAGCGAATGGAGGTCACTTAAATACAATCAATCAATCAAAGCATTATTGGCCCTTGGTATGGGGTGGGGTTCAGGTTAAGTCCTGTCAGAGGGGAACAATGAAGGATCCTTTCTGCCCCAAGCAGCTGTTTTGTGGAGGAGTCCCAGCTAAGACCAAATTCCAGGCGGCTGTAGACACAGGGGTACTGTCGATCAGCCCAACAAACCCACTTCACTGCTCTGTTTACTGCCTCCCAGTGGTCAGGCCTAGAACACACATGAGAGATCAAAAGATGAGTGTGCCTCTTCTAAACATGGTAGAGCATAGTTCATGTACACAAATTATTTTAAGGGCCACTACTGAGAGCATCAAAAGCCATTAAAGGGTCAGATTTAGCAGATGTACTGACCTGCACAAGCTGTCCTCCAGGCAAAAGAGAGTACGCAGCATTTTTCCTACTGGAATGTTTTCCAGTCTCATCAGTTGCAAAACCAGTAGAGTTGCCAGTAATTTCAGGATGTCTGCATGGGCCTTCAATCCTGGGACCCAAGAATAATAAATAATACAGAAATAAATATTCAAAAAGCAAACAAGCATTATGGATTACCCATGTGAGCGTAAGCCTTACCTAGTGAGGAAATGCCCTTTCTTTTTAGGAAATCACAGGCAAAACGGGAAATGTCGCAGTTCAAAAGCTTACCGAGTTGTATTGTCAATTCCCAGTAACCTTCCTGCAACATACATTTAAATGTGTGCACACATTTATCACAGTATCTATATATTCAATAGATACAGATATACATTTTCTTACCGAGTGTTGCAAACTGAATATTATTTGCCATTTTGACATGCAAGTGCTGGCAGAAGTGGAAGCTATTTGTTGATTGTCTGAGGTGAGGCCCCTGTATGAACATAGTCTGGTTTTAAGAGGAACTATTTTAAATTCATCTGTCCTCTCCACCTCAAATGAGGCATACTCATAAGAAGCAGGATGAACTTTTTTTCTTTTTTCATTTTATTTTTCATCTTGCCGGCAGTTGTTTGCTGTTCACCAGCAATGGTCACTGAATCCAGGGTTATTGGAGGTGCCAGACATTGTTCTCTTTGGGCAGTGTCGAGACTAAAAGTACAGCTGGTATTGAAACTCTCTTCTTCATAATCAGCAAATGAAAATTTAGCGGTGAAACGTGGTGGAGGGCGTACTCTTGTGGCAAGGGAGGGTTTTTGGACCTTGGTAAGGGGAGGTGCTGGGAGTGGCTGCTGTTGACCCAAAGTAAAGCTGCTCTCTAAAGACACATCATTACTGAATTTTATAGCCTGTGTGGCCATTACACTAGCTGATCCATATGAACTGGAGTAATCATCAGGAAGTGGGCAGGCCATGATGGGTAATTCTGTAGGAATCCTGTAGGAAGGTTTTTGGACTGGGGCAAGGAGAGGTGGTGGATGTGCCTGTTGACCAAAAGTAAAGCTCTCTGAACAATGCTCTTTTCTATCTGATTCATTTGGCTCGGACAAACCTTTAGGAGAAAGTGGCAGAAGGGGTGCTCCTATGGCAGTGGGGGGTTTTAGGATTGGGGGAGGGGGAGGCAATGAGGACCCCTGTAGATGAACCATTTCTAATTTACTAGATAACGCTGGAGGGACTATGTCTCTCGGCTGGCCTGGGAACGCCTCGGGGTCCCCCCTGGAGGAGCTGGAGGACGTGTCTGGGGTGAAGGAAGTCTGGGAGTCCCTGCTTAGGCTGCTCCCCCCGCGACCCGGCCCCGGATAAGCGGACGAAAATGGATGGATGGATGGATGGATAGATCTAAAAACAGGGGAGGAAAGTTCATGAACATGTGCAAAGCGGGGTAGCCCTGTGGCAAGGAAACAATTTTGGAATACGGTATAATCCTGGGCATAATTGAACGGTGTACAGCATGGCGGTGGTGGCTGGCTCCAACACTGAAGGCTAAGAAGTGCTGGAGTTGACATTGCCCTTTGGTGTAACACTGGTGAAGAGTAATCAGCAGTAGTTGGTACAGCAGGTGGACCTGCTAGGCCAACATGAGAAGAACTTAGATCAAGTGGAGTGAGCATAGCAAAATCTTCTGGAAGCAAATCTCCTTGTGCCTTCTCTTCAAGGGACATTCTCTCTGGTCTGCTTGAAATAGAACCAAGAAGACTACTAGCACTGGTGTTCACTAGCTTGTTCTTCTCCTCCATCTTGCGAAGAGATGCACCTCCAAAGCCTTTATCAAAACACCTGACCTTTTTTAATGAGTTAGGTGGTCCTATTTCAAGATCAGCAGTTTCAAGAATTAAGTCCTAAGTGGATGAAACAAGGAACAAAATGTATTATTATAAAACATGTAAAATGATGGCAGTATTATTTTCAAGAAATCAATCTGAATATTGCTTCTTACTGGCAATGACTCAGCATCACTGATAGAACAGAACAAGGCAAGTTCATCTTCCATATCCTGACAATAAAGCAAAACCCAAAATATACTGAGTATGAACATGAATGATTACAAATGATTGTGTCTTAAGTTAATTGTGTTATTATGTGTTATAGTGTCCAATACTACATCATATCATTGCCAGAGGGAATATAATCCTGTTTATGTTGTTAATGTTGTACTATTCTTTTGAAACAATAACTCTGTATTTATAAAACATTTCTAATGACTGAGAGAGATGAAGAATGAAGAGGAGAATAATATTTATTTTATATAATACCTCATAATTGTAACTGCACTGAGGCCAAAGGAGTAGAAACTAAAAAGTATGGATATATATGACAGGACACATTAGGAGAAGCCACAACAAAAGGGGATGATTGCTGACAGCTGAAAGGAATTGTGTGTCATGCAGATGACTTTCTGTTGTTGTGTTGAGCTCCACTCGTGAACAACATGACCAAAGACTGCATTGTGTGTGGGAGCGGATCCAGCTTGTGGGGCTGACTCTCGACAATGAAAAATGTTTTTCATGTTTTTGGGCCACATTGTCACAACCCACTCATCGAAGCTGACCCTATCAAAATCAAAGCAATTAGAGACATGCCCACACCAAAGGATGCTGTTGATGTGAAAAGGGTTATGGGCATGTTTAACTATGTTGGCAGCCTCTACCAAGGAGGAAAGACAACAACATCCTAGCTATCATGCAGTTTGCCAACAGGAAAAATAAGATTGCGCTGCTGAAACAAGGAAGAAAATTGAAGGGGACTAAAGTTTTTCGACCGCCTACTATGGAGAAATGGACACTACACATAAAGCCAGATACCTGAAGAAGCTAAACAAAATCTGGAATACCTGGGTGAGCAACTGTAAGGTATTTATCAAGCTCAATGAAACACCGAAGGAGGGCAGGGTTTTGGTCATCCCAAGTATGGAGGAGCTGAATAAATATCCCCTATATACCCTACTTACAAACGAATAAGAACAGAGAAAAAAATGATTACTAATTTCTATTGTGATCTATTAAAACAAGATTGGAACAATGTGTATATGTAGGGACATGTTGATTAGGGTTATAATTTTCTGGAAACATTCTGCTCACTATACAATAAGCACTGTGTCATGACTGGTGCTCCCCTCCCTCCTTTCTCTGTGTGTGTGTGTGTGTGTGTGTGTGTGTGTGTGTGTGTGTGTGTGTGTGTGTGTGTGTGTGTGTGCGTGCGTGCGTGCGTGCGTGCGTGTGTGGTATATGGATATGGTAAAGATATGCCTCTTACAATCTGGAAAAAAAAAACATTCAAGGAAAGAGACAACGTACTGTGCTAGGAAAGTTGTTATGATACTGACTACTGCGCAAAAGACACTAAGCTGAAAGGGGGAGATGTACTCTGGGTAAATGAGTAGGAACTAATGAACTAATGAGTGATTATGGAGGGACATATTAGGATGGGGACTGTATGGAATGTGTTGGGAATAAAATATAATAAAGTATCACTTAAAAGCTACCTCATAAAGTGTTCTCTCATCACTACCAAGAGAAGATGTCTCGCTTCCCTGAAAATAACACAAAAATATATTGTTTAATCGGTTCAGGCAACCAATACAAGTTAAAATGTTTGGAATTATTATTTTTTGAACAATTACCGAAGAAGAGGAACTTGCAACTTTTTGCTTTTCCTCAGCCCAGCTCATGTAGGGCAAGAAATCGACATCTTCCTCAGCAATTAGTTTGGGTATGTCTGTGAAACCTCTCTCTTCTTCTGAGCCCTAAAACAGGTCACAATATACATTTATTGCCATTTGGTATAACGATTTTAAGTACATCTAACAAGCTCTTGTAATTGGCTCTTACTGAACAATATTGTATCAACATCTAATGATGTACATATTCTATTAAATCTTTTTGTGATATTTTATCTTTTGAAGACAAAGTTTATGTGGAAACCAAAAATATGATGTTTAGATATGATCGATGTATAGATAGTGGCTCGAGTGCGACCTGTTGTTGTGTCCTTAGGCAAGACACTTCACCCATCTTGCCAAGTATGGATGTAGTGTGTGATTGATGTCCCTTCAGTCTCTCCAACTACCAGTCTACTCCAAGGCAGTTGTGGCTATAATAGGCTCTGTGCACAACAGTGCCCGGAAACTGCACTGTTAACATTACTACTTCCTATTCAGTTGTGTATCTATGGAATTTTTGCTGAGTCGTGTTAAAATGAATAAATATTTAAAGATTGGACAACATGTTTAAAACTACACAAATCAAATAAATGCTTCACCGGAGGATACTTCTGTGTTTAGAAAAGCAGACGCTAACATTAATTTTGAGACAAAATAAATATTAAAACAACAATACAAACTGAAGTCATCTACATTTAAAAATAATTGAGTAGTCTCTATTTTAATTAATTTGAATAGGTTGTTTAAACTATGTCTCAGTGACATTGTGGGCTTGCTAGTGTGCTGCTGTGCACAGAGCCAGTTAGAAGGCACAATGTTGTATAAATGACTAACGCACAGTATTCTAAAATTACTTTGAATGTCTGGGAAAGACATGCATTATTATTATTATGCAATATCAGTACAATAGTGAAGGTGACATACTCTTTCCTCTATGGCCACAAAACTGGTGAACTGAGAGAGGATGGAGAACTCTTTACTCATCTCAATGACAAATGACTTGAGCTCAGCTTTCTTTTCCTGAAAATACGATCCGGTGTTATTAATATTATAGCACATGTAAAAACAAACACAACAATAACATACAAACAAAATCATAAAAGATGTAGCTTTATACTAGTTTAAGCAGATATACAGAGGCATACCTCATGAAGAACTGCATTTGAATCGAGGCTGCCATCTTCAAAATCCCTAATAATAGCTCTTGCAGTAAGTTTGTGAAGGAACTGTAAAAAAGATAAATTATCAATCTGATACAAAAATTTTATTATTATTAATATTATTATTATTTTATTATTATTATTAAGTGAGCAGTCTGATACATGCAAATGTTGGCTTACTTTACATGTTGAAGAAGAGCATATGATAATAAACTAATGAACTAAGTAACAACACTAATACAGACTTTTAAAAGAATACTTAGAGCAATAGTTACAAAACATTGAATATTAAGCGAACAGATCCAATATGTGTGTAAAACTTGAATTTGTTCTCTTTATGCCTTTGTCTTACAGTGCCCTTTGTCTTTTGCAGCTCACTTGTCGACACCATAGTTTTAATCTCCTCTCCACTAAGGTTACCAAGGAGTGTGGCCTGTAAAAAAACAAATTCCAATAATAAAAACTGTGTACATATATTTACATTACATTCCAACATGCACTGAGTAATATTTATTTTAATTCCAAATACCTGAGTGCAGTGTGGGACAAAGCCGAACACCAAAGTGTGGCAGTCATTAAACAGGGCGTGGAGCTGTTTTGGGGCTTGCACAGGAGGGGGTGCATTTGGGTTAAACTGTTGCCATTTCACTGACACAGATCTTGCCCCTGGTGCTAGCATACGCTTAATCTGAGAGGTCACCTGCAGAACAATATAAGAAAACAGATCAAACCACATAATTTATAATATAATAATATGATGGTGCTATAGAAAATATGTCTCACCTTTTCTGACCAGGTATGTTTGGATTTGGTGTCAAAGAATTCATAGGCTCCACCTCCAGCCTGAGCCAGAGCCCTCAGCATGTGCCGGTTAGCTGTTGGACTAGGGTGACATACACAAAATGTTGCAAAATTTATGTTATTCCTTTAAATTATAAATCAGGAATTACAAGACCAAGGACTGGCCCCATAAAGGAAAAATATATATTTACACTTATACACATTAGGTCCTTTATTATTTTTATTGTAAATAAATGAATTATATATCTCAAGATCTTACCCCAATAATGTTCGCTGATGATACGACTTTACTCATATCCAATTCAAACTTTAATGTTCTAATAAATCAAACTATTGCTGCATTATCTGCCTATGACAAATGGTTAAAAATGAACAAATTATCTCTTAATATCAAAAAACTAATGAATGAAAATAATGAATGAAAAAATCATTTCCAGCTAACCCTAAAATCAGAATTTAATTCAAATGAAATCCACCAAATTTCTGTGCGTCATTGTCAATGATAACCTAAACTAGAAAGAGCATGTTGACTGGGTGACCAGAAAAATTGGCATCTTGGCATTTTAAGAAATGTTTGTAAAATTCTGGATTCAAAATCTATACTTACATTATATTATAGTTTAATTTATCTGTCATATTGTAATATAGTCTGGGCAAGCACTTTCTCTACTACTCTGAACAAAATATTATTGCTGCAAAAATGTTTATTTTAGAACTGCAACTCATTCCATGCCACTAACATCGTCTGCAAATTTATTAATCAAACTTAACATTCTTAATATTTATGATATTAATATTTATCAAATTTGCATTTTATGTATAAAATTAATACAACTATGATCCCTAATCATTTCACATTTTACTTTAAAACCAATGCAGAGATTCACAGATACAATACTCGTCAAAATCATAATTTTCATGTTCCAAAATGTGTCACATCAAGAGCTCAGTTATGCCTACAATACAGAGGCTGCACATTCTGGAGCCAGTTTTCACATCTGGCTAGTGATGGCATCAGAAGCGTTGTTTAAAAAGAGTCTGAAGAAATGTTTGATATTTCATGATAATGTTGATAATCATTCAATTGTGGGATGTTTCATTGTATTTTAATCCATGTTTGAATCAAATGTATTTAATCTAAGGTGCGTAAAAGTAATTTTTTAAATTAATGCACAGCTATAATGTTCAATTTTAATGTATTCATAAAGGTGGAGGCTTTAATATAAGCCCTTTTGTTTTTTTTTGCCTCTTTCAGCACCTACTTTTTTTATCTAGTGTCCTTTTTATTGTTACATGTTATATATGTGCAAAATTTTAAAAAAGCAAAATTTATTACATTAGTGTGGTACGTTCCAAGAAAGTTAAAATGTCTCCATGGAAACAAGTAGGTGATGTAGTAACGAGGGATGAATAGTGCACCTTAAATATAGACACTATAAATTACTATGATAGGTCCAGACCTCAGTCCGCAGGTGAAGAGGCGACTGTGTGTGCTGTTCTCTCGGATCAGCTGCAGTGTGAGCTCCGGGTTTTGGATGTGACCATCAGACAGCAGAAGCAGGTTCCTCGTACCTCTGGTAGGAGGCAGCAGACTCATGGCAAGCAAGGGCCTCCACAGCTCAGTGCTGCCCCCGGCTGATGAGAAGTGCTGGGGGAAAGGTGTAACAGGCATTATAAAGATGATGATCAAATCAGGTATTCCTTTTAATATGAATTTTCAGAATAAGTAGACAAGCCAGTAGCTGTCAACTCTATGCATTATCCTTATTATTGACCACAATTTGTTAGATAGGTATTTTTTAATGTAACTTAAAATGATCTAACAAATTGTGCATGCATTTTAAAAGAATACTAATAATATAATTCCTACAATAAAAAACACATATTACCTTAATGAAATTTTTTGCTTCATGGCGAGCTTCAACAATTGGTCTGGCAGACAGAAAAGCCTCTGTGTGATCTAATTGAAAACACAAAAAAGAAATACTTGTGATATTTAAAATTTAAAGTTTATTATACTACAGTATAATAAGTTAAAGCATAATATTATCGCTTATATTGACAAAACAAACACTTATATTGAGACTAGAGATGCGCGGTGTCCGCAGCTTAACCGCGGGTCGGGCGGATGACGTGACGAAAAATAATATTTTAATTAAATTCGGGCGGGTGGAGGTTTAACTACTCAAATTAAAAAATATATATATTACAGCCTAGGGGTGGGCGATATATCGATATTTTAAATATATCGAGATACTTTTTAAACTCGATATGAATTCTGACATATCGTATATATCGATATAATGCTTATATTCAATTTTGATTTCGCCGCTTCGCTTGTTTACCTTCTCTCGCGTCGCCTCCGCCTCCCTGATTTTGTTCGCTCGTGTCTCCCTCACTCGTCACTACCACCGTGAACACCGAAAGTTGGTGCCAGTGAAAAGCTTCAAGCACCACGAACCTTTTCCACCATTTACAGACAAAACCATCAGCAGCACATCCTCATATTCCACCGAGTAGCGTCCTTTTGCCCAAAAGAAGCTAAACGAGCTGAGCTGCACGAGAAGTGCGCTGTTTATGCAAATGAGCCATGCGCTTAAGTTTGGTTTCTGTAAAATGTAAACACACGTGCGCAAAACTGCATTAAACACATTATTATCGCAAACGGGCTGATGTGGCTCTAGAGTCTTTATGCTTTATATATTGTAAAGTTTATTTATGCAGAAGATTTTAATTAATAATCTGCTGCAGTGTCACTTGTACAATAGTGTTTGGAAACGTTGGGTTTGATCTGCAGTGGATTGTGGGAAACCTCAGAGCTCCTTCTGCTGGTGAGGAACATGGATCTGTTAAAATAAGGAACATCCTGAACTTCCTCTGCTAAAGGAGCTCATGGTTCTGGTTCTGGTCTGGATAACAGAGTTAATGCAAAAATGAGATTGTGTTCAGTTGTTTTATTTATGAATGAAAAGAAAAAAATATGTTATTTATTTTATTTTACAGTTAAATTATTATTTATGTACTTAGGGTTTTTTGTAATCTTAAATGTTCCTATATGAACTGCCGACCTCTTACACTTCAATAAAAAAAAGGACCTTGTGGAATTTGGCAGATTTATTTTTGCAGTTTTCAGTTTTAGGGGGTTATTTTTTCTTGAACATATATCGAGATACAGCAAAATATATCGAGATATATTTTTTGATCCATATCGCCCAGCCCTATTACAGCCTATATTGTTAAGTGCTATGAGATATGCGTCTTTACTCCTATGTGCAATGATTAGAGTGGTGTGTGGCGTGAGCGTGACTGAGTGACTGCGTGCGCGCCCCCGAGGCACGCGCTTTTTGAATGGGCCCACGGAGCGCACAGGTGTCTATGTTTTACTGTATGTGAAATGAATGGTAGGAAGGCGATCAAAGCGAGTCAGGAAGCAATTGCCCTGTTATTTAGTGCATCACGGCAACTAAAGCCACGATTCTTGAGCAACGAACTGGCTCATTTATTGAGCCCACGCACTCACGGTGAGGTTCTGAACAGGGAGTTAAACCCTGAGCAACAAGCGGCATTTTGTTACAGACAATTAAGAATGCGAACATGCACGTTGAGCGAATAGAGCTATAGAGTTTAAATTTTTATCGACACTCCTTAGTTTGTTTGCTATATGATTGTTCTAAAATCTAAAATCAATCGGCAGATGGCGGGCGAGTGTGGTTTTGAAAATTGGTCAAAACCTTGGGTGCAAATGGATAGCGGGCGGATGATGAGTTTTGTGTCGCGGTTGTGGATGAAAAAATAGCCCATCCGCGCATCTCTAATTGAGACATCACATGTACACTTACCGGTGCCAAAGAAAATTACATTGAGTTGGACATTCTGTTCGAGGGTTTTTAGAATCTGCAGAGCAAGCATTTGTGCTGTGTTCAAGGACTCTCCTTTCATAGACTGAGAGGCATCCAGCAATAGCACAACTTCATCTGAGGTGATACAAGAAGGGGCCTCAAATTTTGGGTAAAAAACCAGCATACAAGCCTTAAAAAAAAAGAAAAAAAAAAGGTGAGTATAGGTGAATGTGAAAGGTGTAGGTATAAGGTGAATGTAAAAAATATAGCAAAATATAGCAAAAATATATGCTGTATACACCGTGCATCAGCATGATTAATATTTTATTGCCAATTACCAAGAATGCTTCTATGCAATATTGTACCAGCTATCATTCTATTTCCATTTTATGTCAATGCTGTTACTAAGCTGTAAAGTTAACCAAAGTATGGCATCATTATTACAGCATTATTCAACAATATTTGCATTGCACAAATTTTACAGAGGTAGTCATGAGTAGTGAAACCTGGCTGTCTTTGCTGGGATGTTTCTCGACCCACATCCTAGGCACGTGGACCTCAGTCAGAGTGACCAGGAGCTGAAAACCTTCTGGTCCCATAACTTCTCCGGGCAACACACTTACCACTGCCTTACAGTCAGTTTTCTGAAAATATACAAATAGGAATGAAATTAGACCTGAGAAATTTGTAAAAGAGTAAACTAATGTTATCTGTAAAATGTCCTACCTTTATTTTGACTTTATGAGTGGTACATTTTACTTCAGTAATTTCACGAGGCATTTCAATTGACATGTCAAGATTAAATTCTCTAAGGAGAAAAAGTATTAATATATTATTCCATAAAAAAATTAAACTTAACAATAGCATTTAATTATAATGACGCATATAAACTTAGCTTAAACCGAGAAATTTCACCTTGTATTAGCGCGTTCATCAGTGACACAGACTTTTTCTACAGTCACCTGGGCAAATTGAGATAAAAATCAGAAAAATCACCAAATTATAGTAATACTTTAAATGTATTGCATTTTAATTGCTTCACTATATGATCTGACAACAATTAAAAGTGACTTATACCTGCGTGGTCTGGTTGAGTGCTGCGCTCTCCTGCCATGGAGCAACACTGCTAGGCAAAGAGAAGAAGACACTCCCATCTTTAACGATCAGTTCAGACACAAAGGTAACTTTAATCAAGACTGTGGCACCAGGAGGCAGATTACCCACACTTATAGTAAACACTTCCTATATAAAGACAAAATGACAAGCTGCTACAAGTGATTTGTTATATAATATTTGATGAATGATTGCAAGACTCAACCCACAGGGGCATCCTGGTCCATCAGGTAGGCTCCGTGGCCTTTCTCAATCGCCTGTTTGTACTCTCTTCGAGCAGTTTCCTTCTCTTTTACCTACAGCAAAAATAAAAGAAAAGACAAATTATCACTTGCTTAAAACTAAAAGTGTCTATTTTTAAGGCAAATATTAGTATCCTCTCCTACCAATTAACTTTTTGTTCTCTCTCATCAGGCCCATTAATCTTCCAGGGAATTGCATTTTCAATTTAATCATCCTATTACCCATCCTACACATTTCAATATTAGTTTGTACACATCAGTTTTGTCAGTCAATTATTGACAATCAGTTGTCAAGAAATTCAAATTGAAACTCCAACATATTAATCTTTGGTAGGTATAGTGCATGTAACAATTATTTCAAGCAACTAGTCGGGACAATAACCTAATAACCTTTAACGGCTATATAACTATGATCGTAGGTTTGTATTTTATCACAAAAATGTTTCATGCCTCTCACAAAAAAACTGGTCCACCTCTTTATTTCCTGGTCCATCCCTTTATTTCAAGTAGACTGGATTATAATGGCCTCAAAGTAATCCACTAAGGAGTTACAACTCAGATACTCTTGTTCACTATTTATTACATTTAACTTACTTGTCCCACCACATGTTTGCCATTGATGAATGCTTCAAATCCAGATACTGCCGCAGAGTCATCCAGTGGAAAAACATACTTGGCCTCAATGGGCACGAGGCTCTCATTAGTGTATTTCTGAAAGATGATGACCTATATTTGACATAGAAAACATAAAAATTTAAAGTTATATTGCTGTTGTTTATTGTAATTAATTATATTATAGCATAAGGTCAAATACAATAGTTGTTATACCTGAGCAAGCAAGTCCATAAGTTTACATTTGATGTGAACAGCCTGCAGTGGTATCTGTTGTCCAGAACTATTCAAAAGTCCAGCAGTGACATTTTCAAATGGATTTTTTATATCACTGATGCCATCCTCAACTGTGCCTATCCCTATAATCATAACATGTCAAAAAGAAATTACACCCTAATTAAAGATTGCTGAAGAAAAGAGTTTACCTTCTTCGGGAGAGGGCAGACTTGGCTCCTCTGGTCCAACAATCTCAGGAGTGACGTTTTTCAGGTCCTCACCCTCCATGCTTAATCTCACCACATACTGAAGTTTCACCTGATCAGTACTGTACACCACGTATTCATTATCCTAAAACAAACAAACAAACAAAAAAAAAAATATATAAGTCTTTTTTTTTTTTTTTTTTTTCAGAGTCTGTTTTCTCCCAACATCAAATTTTGGGGGGAAATTTCTGTGTGAATTTATATTAGAGTGAATGGTGGTTGATCTGTCAGATCACCTCTCATGTTAGCTGCACAGTCAAAGGTATTACCTACTTAATGCCCATAGATACTAAGTGAAGACAAAAATTCTCTCTCTATTCTATAATCAAATACATGTATTGTTACAGTGTTACAGTTTCATTTTGTAGTATTAAGTTGAAAAGTAGCATTCAAGACCTTCTTCTATGTGATATGGATGGAAAACCAACTGATAACGAGGTACCAACTTGTTTTAGCATGTTTTAAAATGAAGTATTGTAAAGTTGCAACTTTCCCAGATAGTTTTACAATTGCCATATTTGTTCATGTTTCAGCTTCCTGTTATATGTGACATCTTGAGGACTTTCCACAATTAGAAATATATAACATTATGACATGTTTTACATTCTCAATTGCTATGGCAATGGTACAAATGTTTCATCTTTCTGAAACCCATCGATATCAAAACTAGTATAGGACCACATAGTAATATTAAAGAAACTATGATTACTTTGTATTAATTGCTGTAAAAGTTTTGTATTTGGACAACACTAGCATTAGTGTTGTAACTAAATATAGCTAACTATAAGCTTCAATGACCTACTAGTCTAACCACCACAAAAGTAACATTAACTGGTACCGTGAATTCAGACTGAAGACCAGGTTTGTTTTGAACCCCATACACACTGTCGTGACCCTCAGGAGCCTGAGTAAGAGTTATATCTTTCTTGACGAAGTCCTTGCACCGGCCCAACGCTACATCACAAACCAGCATCAATCGAGATCCATCTGTAGAACTGCACTCGGAATATTTCAGAGTAGTTCTATATACCAAAGCAGGACAGATGTTTACAGAAGTTATTTAAGTGTATGATGTCATGTAAGAAAGATTTTTAATTACTAACTTGATGTCATCAGTGAAGTAGATCCCACAGCCAAGATTACCAGCATCAGTTCTTTTTATGCCATGCTGGGCCACGGCAACATGAGGCATGAGGAGGCCACTATAAAGGTAATAAAATATAATACATTATATAATACATTACAGCAAATCAATTGATTAAAATGTATGAGATATGTTTTTTCTTTCAATTTAAGTAAACGCACAAAACCATGTCCCTCTTAATTTCATTCTAAAGTGGGACTAGTCTTACCGAGAGAGAATTCCTACAAAGTTTTGAGGCTTGGATGAATGTAGCAGAGATTTGATGTTTCCAAGTTCACTCTTAAAATTTTGGAGCTCCGGTGCTCTGTTCACACGCAAAATCTGATGGACTTGTATTTTACTGTATTTAACAGAAAAATGAAATAATAAGTAAGTAAGCTGTACAAAAAGACAAACAATATATTTCATATTTTTTACCTGCATCGAAGCAGAGAAGTCACAGCTTCGAACTCTGAGCTATCAGGGGGAACTGCTTCAATACCACATCTCAGCGCCCGGTATTTACCTACACTGGACAGTACTGTACTTCCTAAAGTCATTTCACTGACGTTCAAAATGTCTCTAATTAACTGTGAAAAGGAAGAACATGAGATTTTACAATTACACATATTCTAAAGCACTGATTCAATATTACATAGATTAGTAACAAGATTATAATAGTTACCTGGCAAAGGTCGAGCTCTTTAGAGACTGAAGACTGATTTAAATCCATTCTTGTGTCAAATTGTTTGGGGATAAGAGCACAGTACTCAAACCAGAGGGTGCTTGCCTCTTCCAATTTATGTTCAGTTATTTTTCTTTGAACCTGTAGTAAGAGTCCTTCTGCCCTGGTCACCTGTGTCAAAGGCAATTGTAATTTCTTCATGAACAAAAGTGAGAATCAATCTATCAATCATGTGCGATATTCCTGCCACTTTAATCAGATGGCAAAATAGTCCAACAGAAAAAAAACAAAAACATTTGAGTGGTCATCATTATAATGCTGTTTAGCCATTCACTTTTATGGCACCACTGGCTTAGCTGATGCTTAGCATATACACGCTGGCATTGTAATTGGGATTGAGTAACAGAATATTTGTGCAAATTATTCTTCCAATTCTCAACCCTTGCAATTGTTTAAAGTTCACTGACTTCCTGTTCAAAACTACAGAAATTAAAGACTTACGTCTTCATAACAGCATTTCACTGAAGATTTACATTTAAATGTTTTTAAATTTGGTTACTTGACTATTTTAACTTTACATGTATGACCCAAAGTAAATTTTTTTAAGTAAATAAATTTTAAAGTGGGCAGAGATAGGAGTAAGTGGAAACAAAAGTTTTCTTAGCACTCAAGATTTAAAGGCAGGATAATGCGGGATTACTCAAACAGGCATGAGTCAGTTGAAAAAAAAAAAAAAACTTATAGAAGGGGATTTTACATAATATGTCCCCAGTAATGACTATAAAGACTGAATGTTTCGTACATCGTTCAGACTGATCTTGTGAACTGGAGTTTTGAGGATGCGGTTGATGCAGCCCAGAGCCTCCTGCCACAGCAGCTCCACAAACAGCCCCACCTCTGGAGACAGCGTCCCTGTGTTCAGCTTCTCCTCCAGCAGCAGCTGCAGGTACACACCACGGTATATTAATACACTGCCAGCTATATATTCATTTACAGCACAGGTTAACTTTATTTTTAGAATCAGGTTTGAAATGAACATTTCTGCCACCACCAATCACTGTAGTCACTGAGTATTTAGTTTTCATCTGTTCAGACATTACACTTTGTTGATTAGCTGTGCCTTATCTTTAAATGAGTAACTTACACTTACAGAGAATGAAAAAAAAGATGACCCTGTGTGTTCAAAATAGACCTGTTTTAACTGGTGGCCATGGTCTACTCAAGAAAGCATTTTTTAATTAAAGAAATCTTACTTCAAAATACTAATAATAAAACTATTCAATACAGGATTGACTGTGTCACCTATGGGTATGCTTATTGTGGCTATACCGGCTTGTCATAGCCTTGTCAGAGCTCAGAAGCAAAGCAGGGCTGGGCCTGGTTAGTACTTGAATGGGAGATTGCTGGGAATTTCAGGTGCCACAGTCGGGTGCCAGTGGCAAATTTTTTGTTGTGCCCTTACGCAAGGCCCTTGAGCTGAGGTGAGGCTAGCTTCTCGTGCTGCCTCTACACAGGGGTGTGTCTGCGCTGCACATTTAATACAGAAATATGGATAAATAAATTTAAATCAGACAATATCAAATTTTACTGCACTGATCCTTTTTAAATCTAAAGACATAATTAGTAAGCACATTAACTATACACCAAATCTTGAAATACTGTTAACAGAATATGTGCAGGAAGATTACAAACCATTTTATTTTATACAGTTTGGAGTTTAGCTCACTTGTTTGAGTCGCTTGTCTTCAAAATGGATAATCCAGATTCAAGACCCAATTTGGGTCAAAATCATTAAAGCTTTTTTTTTTTTTTTTTTTTTTTTAAAGGTGAGATTCTTCCATGTTTGTAAAGAAAATATAAGCAACTTAGTGCCCATCAGCATTTTTGCATTTCTGAGCCTACTGCACTTTGCCTCACCAGACCAGCTGTTAAACTCACCGCACATGACTGGTGATGGTCGGAGGGCCTGATGGTGCAGATTGGCAGCTTTGCTTCTATCGGTCCCTGAGGCAGCTTTGGCTACAATATTAGCTTATCACCACTAAGAGTGGAGTGAATAATGCATTGGAAAGTGTCTTTGAATGTCCAAAAAAGGCACAATATAAATCAGATTTATGATTCTGATTCTTATTATTATTAAGACTGCTTGATGGTTGTAATTGCATACTGAACCTGCTGTAGTGGAGTAGATCCCATCTCTTGAGGACAAAAATCTCTCTGTTGCTTCAGACCTTCAGCCTTCATGCACTCTGTAAGGTCCTGGAACACCTCCGTGGCCTCTTCTGATGTGGACAGAAAATATATCTGGTCCCTCACAGCTGCCCCCTGTAAAAAACACATGTGTCCATGTATATATGTGATGGCCAGATCATCCAAACAGTGATATTATCTTGAATGTTGTTTTGAAGTTGTGCAAAATTTAAATATCAAGTATATCATTTATAGTACAAATGCTGCATAAGGGTTGTAAAATCCCAAGCAAGGGTATTAAGTGATATTTCTGCACTTTTGTGGATAATATATATAATAAAAAGTGAGCATTATTTACAGTATTTACAGTTTACAGTATAGTTGACTTATATAGGGCATACATAGATGTCACAATGTAGGAAGCAACCTCTTTATCTGTGTTTGTGAAATCCCTTAGTCGTTCTGATAGGATCCATAGCAAAGGAGAAATTCAACTCTTGTCCAGCTGACAGAATAGAATTTCCCCTTTGCTACTTATCTGTGTATAATTTAGCTACAATTTGAGGCAACAGTAGCTTGATTCCTGCTCTGAGCAAGTTCTGTCATTGTGTCCTTGAGCAAGACACACCTCCCACCTTGACTAGTATGAAAGTATCAGTCTTATCATAGTATTACAATTTCATATTTGGCTTACACTTATATCTCAACTAATTCAAGTCAATTATTGGATTGGCATAATATTGTCTAAATATAGTAATGAAGAAAAATATCAATATTCATTCATTTTGTCAGTATCGCCTAGCCCTCGTCATGGGTGTGGCCAGTTTTGTCATGTTTTTGTGATGATGAATATCCATTGCATCCATTCCATAAACACAATGTATATTCAGGCTTTTGTCTCTACTGTCTCACAGTTCTTGAATTACCTTAGATTGAATGTCATCCTTCCTGTAAGTCACAACACGGTACTGCCTCCCTCTGTCACTTTTAGCACTCTGCAGCTCCAGCAAATACCAACAATGGCTGTTAGGCTACAGAAAAATTAAAACAAGTTATACCTATAGTGAATTACATATTCAAACAGAGAATCAAACATTATTTTCATACCTTTTGAAAGATTGAGTATTTGGCCACTTGAAAGTTCTCAGGAAATTTGGGCAGACCATGGTCTGTTTCAGCGTATACTCTGTGAATGTATTATAACTGTAAAAAATCATGCTGAATTTTTTTATTTCATTACAACTGATACACATCTAATACTTAAAGGTTGTATAGAGGATTTTCCAAGGAATGAGAAATCCAGCGACTGTTTGTCCTTTTTCAAATGTTGCACATGCATGAAACCACCCCCCCTCGCCCACAGCTCCCTACGTAGAAACGCCTCCTCCCTCCTCCTCCTTACGCCAGAAACAGGTTTGTTTACAGCCGGTGCGCTGCACATGACTTGTATACAACTAACTATAGTGTTGGTTAGGCAAAGGCGGAGAAGTGAGGATCGGGGGAGGGGGTGCGCGGATATTTCATGCGAAGAGAAGAGGTGAGGAGCAGGGAGAAGAACGGAACGGGGAGAGGAGAGGAGAGGGGAGAGGGGAGAGGGGAGCGGTGCGCGGAGATTCCGTGCGCGGAGAAGAAGTGAGGAGCAGGGAGAAAAGCGGAACGGGCAGCGGGGAGAGGAGCAGGAAAGGGTGCAGAGAAGGGTGCGCGGAGATTCCGTGCGAATGAACTAGCTACAACACGCAGCAGCAAGTGGACTCTTTCTTTGCCTTGAAAATTACGTTTTCAGGCATAGGATATCGCATTCGTGTCCTGAAAAACGTTTGTCTAGCTCTTGGAAATAAAGTACGTTTTCATAATAAGCAGAAGTTACCTGTCCAGAAGTAATTTGGCGACCAGTGCGTCAGTCTTCAGTCGCGCCATCGCTGGAATGAATCTCCAAGAATCACCTTAGTTTGGCTTCGCTGCTTTTCCCCTTGTCTTCTTCTTTCAGCGACCTCAAAAACTGACTTTCTTTTGCGGCTAACTGCTCCTGGATTCTTGTCTGCCATTGCAACAAACTTTGTGCGAACTGCGAGGAAGATATAGGTCAAAAAGCCGCTAAGAACTGTTGCGTTGGTGGAGTAAACAGCGTCTGTGCGTCTTGCGTCTGTGGACTGCGTGACAGGCGTACGTAAACCATGTAATGGCAGTGCGCAGGCAAGTCAGTTACGCTAGAAACGTAGGGAGATTGATCAGCCAACAGATAACAAGGCAGTGTCGTTATCTATTGGCAAATGTTTAGCCCCACCACGTCCAGAGTTGATGAATTTTTATTCTCTTTTTTTTTGGTCATCATAATTACAAGGCTACTGCACCTCTATAATGCGATCATTGACAATTTGAAACAAAAAAAATCCTCCATACAACCTTTAAATGTGATTACTGTTTAAAAGATCTGAACATTGAATTGCATACTAATACAGAATAAAATATATTTCCAAACCTATATTTGTTTTTAATGATCCTTCCTCTGTCCTGTGGAGACTCTGCCCTTTGCGATACATTGAAAAGTTGCAAAGGTATTGTCTGGGATGTGGGAGTAGTATCTTTACTCTGGGACCATTTGTCTAAAAGGAATTAAATCAATAATCAATATCAATAAATCAGTTTAACACAGAATGATCAAACAGACTGAAATCTATCACATTTGGCAGATTCCTCAACACTGCCTTAGTCACCAACTCTTGACAAAACCTTATGCACACCTTATGAACAAACATGCCAATCAATAAGACAAAGAGTAGTTAAACTTGCTGAAGTTAAAAGAAGACAGAGAAATTACAAATGCAGTCATTTTTAATACTTGTCTAATATTTTCAAAATAAAATACTATTTGGTTCTAGTTAAATGCACACACTTATGTTCTTTTTTAATAGCCCTACATTATTGCTGTATTTGCACAGAGGTGCTTAAATTTATGTCTATTTTAATAGTTATTCATCTTGATTTTCTATTGCATATTTATATTCAATTGCTGTACTCTAACTTTGCATTGCAGCCCTGAATTTTAAACTTTGTAACAAATATAAATGCTTCCCCATTTTTCTTTTTAATATATAGGACAAAATGTTCACTATATAATAATATGGGCAGGTCCTACAAAAGAGAAATTATCTGCAACTCAACTTAATACTATTAAGTAACATACTTTATACAATGTAAACCTGATTGGTGACCAGTAAAATTCAGTACCTTTATATACATTAGGAAGAGAATTTTCTGAAGTGGAAATGTCCAACGTAAAATCCTCCACTGGCAGTCGACAGTTTGCCTCCAGGCAGCGGTGCACATAGTCCACTCCAACCACAGGGATCTGATGTTTCACAATGTTACGAAGTCTGCTGGGACTCAGACTGGACACACCGCTGGCCACAACCAAAGAGCACTGGAGAGAAGAGAAGAAGGTGAAGATGATAAAAAAAAGGTCATATACTATCAATGGTAAAAGAGGTGTCTCTGTAAGTGGAACTCAATCAATGATTCTTTAAATTACAATGTTTACAACTTTATGCATCTAGTCAAAAGAATATTTCTGGCCAAACCTGTACAAATATATAGACCTATATTATACATGTATTGTATTATAATGTATTAGCAAGGCAGTCAGGAATTTGTTTGTGCAAAATGATGAGAACTTGTAAGTGTACAATAATAACAAGGAAACAAGGAAATAACGAAAATAAGTTCCTGTTGTGTTAACTTCAATGCTATGAGGGCAGACCTGTTTATTGACCACAAAAGTCATGTTTCCTCCATTATCGGTCACAGCGTACTTGATCTTCTTCTTGTCTTTGAAAGGCAGACCCTTGAGCTCAAACAGCACGGAGCAGTGCTCGAACACAGCCATGCCTGGAAGAAACGCCCACTGACCGTAAAGCAAACTCAATGTACTGAACTTACTGTAGGATTATTACCGCAATCATTTCCCGTAAAGGCAACGCGGAAGCAAATTCTGAACAACCATCCAGTGACAATATAATATATATTATACCCATATATATTATATTATATATATTCTATGGTTAACAGTTCATTGTTGTTCCGACTTTATGGATAAAAAGGTTTATAAAGGACACGTTACTGAGTTGGCAATTACAAAAGCTTAGAACTAAATCTACGTCAAATGCTTATTTCAGTGTCTTGTTACCTCTCACAAATTGTATTACTGCATAAGTGTTAACTTCTATGCTAAAGAAAAAGACAGAACAAACCTGTACTGCGACTCTCCTGTGATCAGCCTCTGACTGTTTCTCACTGTTTTTCTTCACTTGGACAGATCCACGTGATCAGAGCTCCGCCTCGTGCTGATCTAGTTCCCCAAAGCAGCACAGTGGGTAAAATCTTTTTAAGAAGGGGCTGGAGAGGAAATGAAGATGTTTCAGGCGGCGGCTGCGGATTTATTTATTTAACGATAAGCCTAAATCACTCACTAACAGATGATTCACTTAGCCTTCATTATCCACATGTTTTAATCCATGCACCTTTTTATTTGTAGAAGCGTTGCTATTTATTAAAACTCTGGGTTGTATCAAACAGTATGCTGTGTAACATTTATTACAAACGAACAGCAATTATTTTTAAAACGCCGATTTAACATACTAGCACTTCCGCATAGCCTGTCACAATAAAAGGCTCTAATGTTGGCTACATAAACTAAAGTACTCGAGAAGTGTGTCGCTCTCACTTACGCAGAGTTACAGTCAAATAGGTACAAAGCTTTGATCAATACTCCTGTTACTATATGGACCCTGTAAAATAAACCCAAACTAAACTAAACAAATTAAACTAAAAAATAAATCAGTTCAGCTGTATTCTACTTCATGACTCTTTCTAAGAATATTTGTGGGTTATCTGCAGACCCAGAGATTGATCTTCGCCTTGGCTTTTGACCGAGGTATGTAGTATTTTTTGGCACGGTTCATGAAATAATCAGAAAATTATTGTCTTTCATTGCGTTGTCAAGGTTGAAAACACAACATTACCAGAAGTGTTTTAACTGAACCCAAATGCTGCTCATTGCTTCTAGTCTCACCCTCTCTATCACATCCTCTCTCTACAACAACAGACGAAATTACTGAGGAATCTAAGACAATTGAATAAATAAATAAATAAAAACAAGACGAGAAACTAAATAGATAAAGTTTATAGTAAAATGTTAAATGGATAAAAATAAAAAGGATATCAAAGAATATTAAAAAGACTAAAACATTTAAAAAGAAAACTATAAAAAAAATAGGAAAACATGAAAAGATCATTTTGATGAAGGTAGTAAATCCGCCAATGGATGAATGAAAAAGGGGAAAAAATATTTAAATAAAAACTAAATTATGCAAATAGAAAGTCGACTATTATGAAAAAGTGAGTGACAAATAAGGGAAAAGGACAATGGGAATGAAAAACAGAATAAAAGTGAGAAAAGACAAAGAAAGGAAAAAATAAAGGAAAATTAAAAATAGAAAAAGGAAAGCCAGTACAAACAGCGCAAATTCATTTAAAGTGCAGTTGTTTGTCAGAACTGGTGAACATAATTATATTGTCTCTGTACTTTATGTAGGTCTATATAGCAGCAGGCCGTGTGTGTGTGCGTGTATGTGCGTGTGTGTGCGTGCGTGTGTGCGTGTATGTGTGTATGTGCGTGTATGTGTGTGTGCGCGTGCGTGCGCGTGTGTGTGCGTGCGTGTGTGTGTGTGTGCGCGTGTGCGTGCGTGCGTGTGGTGTGTGGGTGTGGATGTGTGTGTGTGTGTGCTGCAGCCAAGGTAACAGGGACACACAGTACCACCTTAAACAAGCCTAGCAACAGGGATTAAGTCCAAACATACTCACCAGCAGATCCTGTCAGGTAGGCTAAAAAACTCATCAATTAAAAGCATGTGCTAAGGTGTGTTATATAACGTTGTGGGCTGCTTTGTGTTACAGATTTGTAGTTGTTTCTGACAGAGAGTGATATGAAGGATTTGCCCCTATCAGTGCTGAGTCGAGGGTGTGGTCACTTTGTCCCATGTGAAGGGAAGCAAAATGGACGATTGGATGTATGCTTCACACCAGAGGTATAACTCATACACTAATCTGTCATTTATTTGAATTCACAACATAAACACTGAAGCCACAAAAGCCAGGCTTTTTTTTGTTGTTGTTTTTGTTTATTGCTCTGAGCGGGCTTGCATTTCCACAGACTTGACTTTTATCCCTAAGAGAACCTGATCCTGCTTGTTTCCATGGAAATATTCCTTTAGCTAAAATCTTCCACAGTATGGCATAAAACTTATTTATCCTTGGAAAATGGTCTTAAATATGGTATTTTATTATTTATTTTTCTATGCAACATGGCCACTTATTTTGTAACCATAACTCATTTAAAGATTTTTTAAAATCAGATTTATTGATCTATTGTTACATATACAGTAGGGGTGTGCAAAAATATTGGAATATCAATATATCGTATAGTTTAATGTGATGATGCAGTATCGATATCGTGGGCTACTGTATCGATATATCACCAAGAGTATTTTTAGGTGTGCTTTACTAGATTATTTTGTCATAGAGCTACAGTTTTGTTGCTTGTTGAGTGAAAGGAAACTCATTTATGCGACACATTTGACATTTTTGCTGTTTTGATGATTAAAATGTTTGTGTTTCATATGAATTTTGCACAAGAAGTGGTTTAACAAAGACTTTTAGTATCACAGCCACGATTTAGCCTTTATTTTTTATTGAACTGTATCGAATCAATTTGAAATATATCATATCGAATCGAAAGTTCACTGTATCGAGATATGTATCGTATCGTGGCCTGTGTATCGAGGTGTGTATCGTATTGGCAACTTCTTAATGATACCCAGCCCTAATATACAGTATGTTTTAAGTCCCTGCTGCTCCCAGTTTTTGCATTGCATGGCTCAATCTGACAGACCTCTTCAGTGATTGATGCATCAACTTCAATCTGCCACCTGGGTCTCTTCCTTCTCATTAGTGTATTGCCCTAGAGCCTGGCCAATCCTGACTTACACCTGCAGGGTCACACCTATAAAAGGACCCGCCCCCTGCCACTCACATCTGCTGTTCTGTCTGTGGACTGCATGCCACATTTGTTGTGTCTCTTGTATAGTTATTGTTGTTAACTTTGTGATTGAGACACTAATAGTCCTTGGTGACTTTTGAGTTTTGAATCTGGTTTGTTTTTCTGTTTCTGTATTCCTTTTAAATAAATAAGAACTTAAGTTTTACCATTTTACATATTGGTTCTTTTGTTACTTCCCGTGTCCCTAGCAGATCTGGGTCGTAACATTTATGATATAATTGTTTTATATTATGACTTATCTAAGCACTGAGGTTTTTTGCAGATTGTAAATGAATTAATAAAAATATATCTTACTATAGTTCTAAACTCTAATCTAACTGCAGGATTACTACATTTGGAAGGCCCGTGGTCCTTTGCTACCACTGTCTACCAGTGACTGCGTGTTCACAAGACCAGAGTCTATGCTCCCCAAAACCTTCAGCACCCGGAGAGGAGCACTGCTACTGTACTCACAGGTAATCATGTAAAGTATTTTAAATATATCAAATATATTAAAGAATAATTTAAAATAAATGAAATAGTATACAGAACTGATTGAAATGTGTACATGGTGTGCTTACAGGGTTTGGTCACTTTGACAGCATGTCCATCAAATTCATATGAAAGAAATGATTATGGAAAGTGCAGTGCTCAGCCCATCCAGCAGGGAGAAATCACCTCAATACGCTCTATTCTCAACTACAGTGGAGAAAATGTAAGAAAAAAAAAACACAAAAAAAATAAAAATTGTATATATATATATATATATATATATATATATAGTATACTATAGCAGCTGCAGTTTTATAATACTGTTCTTATTAGGAAAACAATCATGGGCTTCTCACCACCACAATTCCAACCCTTAATCATCCCCATCCTCCTGATTTAAAATACTTTGAGACTGGGCATTGTAAAGAGCCCACTTCAGAGTATCATGTGGGTATACAACTGCCACTCTCTGCTGATAGAGGCTTTCTTGTACAACAAAGTCAACATGAAGGTAAAATACCTGATACAGAATTATTCATTAGGACCAAATGTGGTTTCTATATGTTCATGGTCACTACTTACTCTGCTTCATCTCCCATGAGTAGATTATTTTTAATGTCTGCAAAGTTGTGATTTTGAAGCTTTTATATATTTAGGAATATCAAACCATAAATTTGATATTGCATTGTATTTTCAATAGGAATTATTATTTCACTGAACAGTATTTTCTTGTAGATGGGCACAAAATGAGGATAGACGTGTTTCTCCAGATGCCTTCAGCCGCTGCAGACTCTTGGAATAATATGGAAGCCTTTCCCTCTGAAGTAGACAAAGACTTAATTATGTTTGCCAAAGGTTTAATGTAAAAATACATTTTCAATTAATCTTTTCCATTAGAATCCATTAAGGACCAGTGTGGAGCAGACCGAACTAGTGGAAGGGATTGATGTTGCCAGTGGAACTGAGCCATTAGATTTAAACAGCAGTAATGATCACGGTAAAAGATATCTGGACAAGGCATCCCCTAAACAGTCAAATACAAAACGATCTAAACAAGGTAAATGTTTTCTTATACAGTATAGCTTGTGAAATAAAGCACAATCAAAACATAGCAAAACCATTTTTCTTTTGTTCCAAAAATAGGGGTGTTGCTTCCTCCTCTGAATACAGGACAACTAGTCAAGTTTGAATCTTACAGAGTGCATCCAGACCGGGTTAGGGAACCTCAAATACAAGTGACATGTGCATATTGTTATATACAAAAAGATTTATTGTGTCTCTGTTTGGGCACATCTACCTTCCTGACAGATACTTCTGTATTTTTGTAGGTAAAAGGGGAGTTTTTCAAAGAACAGTGTGCAGACCACCTACCCTCAATAGAAGAAACATTAGCAGGGAAAACAAGAGCTTTGAGTCACAAGCCATTGGATGTCCAGCCTTCAAAAAATATAAATGGACCTCTGCAGCCCTTCCTGCCTCGACTGGTGCCTGAGAAATATGAGGGTAAGAGAAAAATTTTATGAAAACTGTAAATTACTAAATTATATTATTTTTGAATCTACATAATGGGTATCAATATGCCCCTTATATTTTCTTAAATTAATAAACATATTTATTCAATTAGAAGTATGTTTATAGCATTTGATTCATAATGACTTACTTTATCCATCCACAAGAGAAATACTTGGACTTGCATTTTCGTGCATTATGAAATAATAATAATAACATAATAATAATAACTAAAGTGTAAATGTGTAACTGTTACTAAAGTTCAAAATAAGTAGCAAAAATACACAGCAAATTCAAGACTGTTAATTTAACTTGTATATTGTATTGTTAATTTTAACACTTTTACCATGTCATATGGGGTCCACAATAAAATGAGTTAAAACTACACTTTCCAACGTGTAGAAGGCTCAACGCTGGTAAAGTGATGTAACCAAACTCCTCAAAGTTTAATTTGACACTGATTAAGATTAGATTTTTTTTACACTAGTGTATAGTGAAAAACTAATAACTCTAAATTGCTGTTTTAACACTTTAAAGTTAACACTTTATGAAGTAGAAATAGTGTAGAGTCTTCTTTATGTTACACTATTCAATAGTAACTCTTTCTTCACTAAATACAGAGTAAATGCTGTCGTCATTCTAGTTCATAATCCCTTTTACAAGTGTAAAATAATGAAAACCACCACAAAATTCCATTTCAGCTTAACTTGTATTAAAACAATGCACATCATACAATCAACACAATTTAAACAAGTCATATGACACAATACTATTTTTGCAAAATCCAGCTGTCAGCAGGAATTCTCTGTGCCCTCAACCAGTTGGTCACAATGATTGTCATTTATTTTTTTAAAGTTGATTTTTCAATGCAAGCAGTCAATGGATGAATCAAGATCTTGTTTTGAATGAAATTCAGGCATGCTCATCTCCAAAAATGAGAGGCGCATGTCTGACTGTTTGAAACAAGATGTTCTCTCCATTATATAAACATAACAATGTTCACAATAGAGGCAGTCCTGCTAATTATGAAACATTAACATTGCTGAAACTTTTTACCTCAAGAGTCAGCCTTTCACTCTTGGGGTTTCTTTTGACACATCCAAAGTCCATGTTGTAGACAGTTCTTTGAATACAAATGTAAAGTTTGTGAGAGTCTGAGGACCAAGTACCTTGAAGTGTTCACCAAATTCAGCCAGGTCAATGATGACATAAAAAACCTTTGTCCTTCCCACTTCAGTCACAGGTAGAAAGGCCGTCCAGGCTCAACCAGCAAGAAATGTGTCCATACCGATCTGTAAATAAAATATAGAATAGAATAAATATAACATTCAAGTAACCAACTTGCAAAACGGGCTATGCAATATTTAATGAGCCATGAATAAAAATGTAAAAGTACATATATAGTAAATATATTATGGTGCATACAGTATATAATTATTTGTTTGTTCCTATTAAGCAGGTTATTCTGTTTTTGTATACAGGAACCATTCAAATAAATAACTTGAAGGATAATTAGAAAAAATGTAGCCCCCTAGAAAATATTATTTATAATGCAAGACCCACAAGAAACAAAACACTTAAATGCCATTAATCATGAAAATAGAATGAGATTAAGGCAAAAATTACAACTACTTACCACATATAAAAAATACAATTAGACCATTATGAAATTATTGGTGAGGTTACATTTCAGTTCTACATTTAACCATTTCATGACATACCTGCAAATATCTGATGAGATGGTTAATGAGTTGAGCCTTCACTTTCCACTGTAACCTTTAGGAGCTGGGGATGCATGTGAACCAGCAGCAAGACACCCTCACCCTAAAGAAAATACAAAAAAATAATAAATCATTTCTCTTTTTGACTAAAGGTCAAGAGCATGTTAAGACATTGCATTGGGTAAGACATCGTGTTACATACACTGAGTATAGGGCAGGCCTGCCATTAAAATTACCTAATGTATTATGCTAACACATTTACTTGAGTCACTATTTACAGATATTGTACTTTCTTCCCACTGTAAAAATACCAGACATGAGTAATATTTTATTCATCTTCGCAACTGCATTAACTTCAAATGACAAATCAGATGTTTTGTCCTGTTACTTTTGACTTAAGTTACTTGAGGAGTAGTTTCCCGAATACTTTTACTCTTAGCTACTTAACACATTTCTTGGACTTCTACTTTTTACTTAGACTTGAGAAATATATATATATATATATATATATTTTATTTTTTTTATTTTTTTTGAAGTAACGTTACTCTTAATTTAATACAATTTGTGGCTATTTTACCCAATTTTCACGGACATCAGTGCCGGCAACATTGACTGTCACAGGTAAGTTAGTTAGCTTACTACTACTCAACACTACTACTAGCATTAGACCAAATATATTTAGCATTTTTATGAATTAAATTAACTGCAGTGTCTTAAAAAGGTAAAGTAATCTGACCCGGGGCATGTGAGTGTTCAGGTGGTTGGACTTGAGGCTCAGTGAGTTCAGTTCTGCTAAAAAACAAACGCTATTAGCTGTTAGCTTAGCTTCAGACGGTGAAATGTGGCTTCTCTCTCGGACTGTAGTTCTCCCGCTAGAAACATTACAAAAGCCCAACACTGATGTAGTGTAATATTCAGAATAGACACTTTCTAAGTGTTTGACGTTAACGCTGTGAATCAACAGCTACGTATTTTACTCTACAGCACTGTCATAGTTTAAATAACTCTTGACTATGTTGATACATATCTGGATTTTCTTCACTTTACTCACAACAACAACAACAACACCATGAATTTAACACTTTTGAATTTGCTGTGTAGAGACTTGTGTGAAATAATCTACAATTATACAATTTGTTTATATACTAGAAATTATGCATGTGTGTATTTGACTTTTTGTTTCAGTTTCACAAGAAAAGGCCCAAAAGCAGAGACTGCAAAATACTGTCAATCCGCACAGCAAGCACAAGACACGGAGCTGCAGAATAACTGAGGGGCATGCAGCTGACAACTATAATATTTTACTAAATCCAAAAGAGGGTATAATACATCTATTTAAAATGCTATATTGAAGTAAATTTTACTGGGCACTGTTGTACTTCCAGAGTGTAATGTACCATTTGGGCTGCTCACTGGAAAAAGGGGCCCAGGTCATCAGAGTTCTTTAGCATTTTTACAAAAACTCTCTGATGAATATAGAGCCCCCGACAATACGGAGGTGGTGAGGGGGGTCCTGCCACTGGAGCTCAGAGGTAAAACAATTGAGAAGTCAAATTATTAGGCAAGGCAAGGCCTAATATATATAATATTTTTATTTCTGCAAGACCAAAACATAATCGTATCATTTAGATTTGAATGGTCAGTCTGTTGGGAGTCTGCTCTTGGGCCCTGATGGTGAAATTATCCAACTCTCAATGTTTGACAACATCCAGAACTGCACTCAACAACAAGGTAAAATATGTAATGATGTCACAAGTTGAATAGAAATGTACTATTGTTTAGTAGCAAGCAATCTGTTGTATTGATGTTGTTGGTTTTTTTTATAATATATTTTGGTGTTCCTGATGTGTCATTAAATATAAAATGTTAAAAGTAAAGACTAAAAGCTTAAACAGTTGTAAACATGTAGTATATGTATAAATGTATATTATTCCATTGGCTAATCACACAGCTTCCATCCCACCCTCCCCAGCACCCTCTCACATGCTGCATACTCACTTTATGCAAGTCAAGAGATACTAACAAGATGACTGTTTTTATTTTGATTAGCTCTACAGGTGGTGTCAGCAAAAGGAGAGAAACTGCCTTGGGTTGTAATGCTGCAGCCTGAACAACACATCACAAGTACTAGTACATAATAAGAAAAAAGGCTATTTTTGTATTCCTTAAACCTAACTTTAAATCACTTGGGGTAGTTTTTTTTAATTTTTTTTTCCATCTCTAACCATTTACATCTTTCTAGATAAAAATAAGAAGACAGGTTTACAAATAACTGACATTCAACCAGGTCTATCTATCAATATCAGTATGGTAAGCTTAAAATATATCTTCCAAATAAAAGTTAATGGAAATCTGCTATGGTGAAATGGTACACTGAAGAGGTGGGGCTTTTCAGTTCTGCAGTTTTAAACAGAAAGTCGGTGTTTCTATTATTATTAAGACATTTTAGATTAATATTGCAGTTTACAGTGAACACATATCTAGTTTTTTTGTAATGTAATTCTTTTATTCCTTTTTAAACTCCCAAACCCTCAGAGATCAACAGATTCTGGTCCTGGATCACTTAAGGCCTCTTGTGACTTGGGTAAGTAAGCACCATATTTGACATTGAGGTTGTTTGGGGACGTTTCCAGCCAGTTTTGATCATTTTGAAAAATTGGTCAAATTTGAGCCGAAACGACAGGGCCAGACCTGACGAAAAATGTCATTTTTGGCCATGACAGGTTTTGGCCCCAAACTGCCTTCAAATGACAAAAGATGCTCCAATATATATAATATAATATATCATTATCATCTAAGTTCACAGAAATATTCTACTTACAGATGACATGGACAATAGTGATATAAAAGATACTAAAACTTCAATAAATACAAGACTTAAGAGTCCTAAACTAGATGCATTTGAAAATATTGTCCCATGCTTGTCCACTGTGGATGGGACAGAACTTGAAACAAAGTCAAGAGAAGACACGGTGGTAAAAGACAAAAAGAACCTCTTAAGTGGACAATTGTCTTCACTACAGCAGGAGTTAGTATTATTCCATCCTCATGCATATTTGTTTATTAATACCAAGCATGAAATATATTGGAAATATTGAAGTATTTATATTGATTGTAAAGTTTTTTTTTTCTTTACAGAGATGTCACAATAAACAAACCAAATGAAATGCCAGCCACCAACATTAGCCCCAGTTATGCACCAGAACAAAATACTGTGAAAGACAGTAAGAGGCTGACAACAATAAAGGGCACTGAAGGGAGTCCTGTTTCCAAAGAGTAAATGCATAATTTCATTTTCTGAAAATGAATCTGATTGTGATTGTGCATTTCTTGATTGTAATTTTTTGACTTAGGGCAAAAAGAAAAGACTCTAGATCAACTACCAATGACCAGGAAGAAAGAAAAACATTGCATGATTCTCTACCTGATAGTGGGCCAGATAAGAATGATAGCAAACGTCATTCAGCAAACACTGTAAGAAATGTTGATTACAAGTCTGAAGACAAAACATTATTTATTGTACAAAATCTATCCCATCAGACTAAAGGAGTAAAAGGCAAAGAAGCAAAGGCAAAAGATATAAAGAAGACAAATGATAAAAGTGTGAATAAAGATACTGTTGATTCGGAGGATGCGCCCATTGACACGAACAAGAAGAAAAGAAGAGGAAAGTCAAAAGACAAAGACAATCCATCAGGTAATACAACCTGTTGGTCATTTAAATTAAATTCAAATTTAAATCAGATCCTTGCAGATAAGAAGAAGTTGTATTTTTTTCAACAAAATATTTAAAATTTTGTCAAAGAAATGGGCCATTATAGACTTTCAGAAAACTTTATTGTCTGTATATTTATTGTTGTCATGGCCATAGATCTAGGTTGCATTTGGTTTATTAATTTGCTGTAGCTCAATAGATGGATCTTGTCACAGACAGATTGCCAAAACATAGGTAACAGTTGAAACTGAATCACTGTTTCTTACCCTTTCTTCAGACAAAATTACACCTGATCTTTTAACTGACAAAATCACAAACAGCAGCCAGGATACTGAAGAGGAGGTAAATAAACAAAGAAGTATTGTTTTTTCTGCCAAACAAAAACACAAAAATACAAAGCTGAACATGATTGAAGACAGTGCAGACACAGATCATTTCATCATAAAGGAGCCTGGACTGAAAGCGGACAAACTTAGCAGGTCTATAAGGCCTCTGCGATCAGGGGCCAGTGGATCTGGTCTAAAACACAGCAGCTCTCAGAAGTCCCTGTCTTCGTCCTGTGAAGGAGGGACCTTCCAGGGGACCACCGCTCCCCTGTCCCTGTCCCACAGCCGTCTGTCCTCATGCTCCACGGTCATCATCCAGGAGGAGCGTCTTATGCTCAATCCAACCAAATCTGAGGTAAGAGTGAGACAGAGACCTAATGTTGGAATGAGTGATAAAATGTTATTTCTATGGGACAAATAAAAAAAAAACAAAAAAAACCAAAATGGGACTAAACTGAAATTAAAGCAGGACATGAAAAGAAACAAACATCAGGAGTAAACTGATGTTTACTCAAGCCAGGATCAAAGCAAAACAAATATGATTGCACCCTTATTGTCAGCTGTTACAGAAAAGTTATTCAGTCAAACAACATTACCATTCACCACAAGCGGTTTTTATATTAAGTATTAGGACTTAATCAGAATTCATGTTAAACACCGTATGGTCAACAATATTTGAGACTGAATGTAATGACAACATACCTTCATATTAACATGGCATTAAGATTATATCACTGTAATATTTCAGGTGGTCATAATAAACCAAGACGATTACGCCACAGTTCATGAAGCTGAGAAAATGAGGATCCAAGGAGAGGAGGGGGAGAGGAAGAGGAGGCAGGAAGAGGAAGAACAGAGACGGCAGCAGCAAAAAGAGGAACTGGAGCAGAGGATGAGGAGTGAGCTGCAGAATGAGAGACAGAGGAGGGCAGAGGAGAACAGGTGTGATGCTCATTCATTGTTATTTTGAAGTGTGAATATGTCTCAAATTTACTGAGATGATCTTTTAGTTTTGCTCTTAAATGCAACTTGTAATAACATTCAAGACAGAAAAACAGATCTTTCATTTTTAGATAATACACTGACATATATAAACACACATTTTTTTGTTTGTTTTATTTTTGTTTTTAGTTAACATGCTAAGTAACTTTCTGGTGGATGTCCACAATCTAGTCACATAGAAATACTATTACTTTTACTAGAATGTAGCCGAATATGTTAAATATATCTATCTTGCATGTATTAAAATACCTGTGTTAATACTGAAAAAAAACAAAAAACAAGGTGGTGGACTCTCAACTACAAAAGTTACATAATGCACCAAACTGAACTGACAAAAAATGCACTTAACTGGCTTATCCTGTCAGAAAAATGTGAATAAATGATAATCACCTAAAGACAACTGGACTTTTTTTCTTCCAGACTAAAAAAACAGGCAGAGGATGAGGAGAAACAGCAGCGAGAGGAAGAGGAGCAGAGGAGAAGGCAGAGGCAGCAGGAGCAGCGCGAACGGGAGATGGGGAGGCAACAGGAGAGAAAGCGACAGATAGAGCTTTTCCAGAGAAAGAGAGAGGAGGAGGAGCAGAGGAAGAGGGGTAAATAATACAATAAACTAATCACTGCACGAAAAAGGATGACAAAAATGTGTCTCACTCATGCATTTCAATAATAATAATGCATTGGATTTATACAGTGCTATATAGTAGTGTTTTGTTTTTCTACAGCTGAAACAGAGCATTTGAAACTGCTGGAGGAGAAAAGTCTCCAAGAAGAAAACTTAAAGCTCCAAGAAATGTCTGTGAGTGAGAGAGCAGAGTATCAGCGTAGAAAACAAGAGGAGGAAGATAAACGAGAGAGGGAAGAGGAGGAGCAGCTGAGGAGAAAGGAGGAGGCCAATTTTTTAGCTGCAGAGAAGGCCAAGATTGAAGAGGAGCTATTGGCAAGGTATAATAAAGCCAAAAATAGGTATAATAGGTATAATAATATGTATAATAAAACCAAGACAAAGAAAATGCTCATTGAACTTATAATGAGAAAATTTACTTTTTAACTTTTTGTTTTGAAGGGAGATGGCCCTCTTGCACCAGAGGTTATCTTTTAAAAGGGGCCTTGTGGTGGAATCAGAAGGTTTGGTAAAGAGCCAGGGCATCTCCAGGCCTTGGACTTATTCATACTTCACTTTGTTACAACAGCTGGATTTGTCATCTGTAGGAGAGCGCTACACCTGACCTGCAATATACAGTATATGCAAAAAATAAAAAATAAATTGCCAATAAATAATCATAGTCATTAAAAAGCTGTTATTGTGTCTCTTTTGTTGAAGTTGATAAAGATTAAGTCTATTAATAAATACAGATTATGAATAGTAGTTGGTAACGTTGTTACATTCCGCACCACTAGAGGGCAATACAAAACTACTTGTATATTGATGTAAGACTATTTTTGAGTAGAACTTTCAGCTATGATTAATTATACATCATATTTGCATTTACAGATTAAGTACTGATAAAGTGCAGAAACTGAAACAAGCAGGAGATGAGACCAGGATGAGACGAACAATTTAGATACAAGGTTAGGTTCCGAAAGCATCTGTCGTCCATCCTCTAAAGACGATCTGTGTTGACCCGGAAATACATCCACTACTGTGTTTTTGTTTTTACTGATGTGAACGGTGTAGAAAAATATTCGATCCATACCTTATCGCGCTAGAAACAGCTTTTAGAACGCTGTTTTTCGTGTTATGACTTCGTTTTTTAATTAGTTGACCCACCGTAGGATTCGGCGAGCGTTGGAGCTTTTTTTTTTTGACCAGGGCAGAGCATTTGCTTTTAACCAGGCTTCAAATTGTTGCTAGGTTCATCACGTTGCACGGTTAGTATTCAATATTGTTGTTATTTTAGTTTAATTAACACACCTTATTATTATTTATTGTCCTATTTTTAATCATATGCGACAGACTGACGGTGATCAGTGCAGTGAATCATTCAACTGGTTGCAATTTAAATTAGACTGAGCTTTGTAGTCGTTACACCTGAGGCAGTACAGCGAAATTCACCCGGGACAGTCCCAGTTTTGAGCCCTGTGTCCCCTGTCCCAGCAGATTTATCCAAAACCAGTGAGCGGTCTCAGTTTTTATACAAGAAATGTCCCAGGTGTCCCTATTTTTGACCAACCTGATCCCTGACAACAGTTAAGAGAGGCACAAACTATCATTTGTTTAGGTAAAATACGGAAAAGCTGCTTAAATGTGACAAAAACACAAAGAAAATGTGACTGTACTGACTCACATTAGTGCTGATTAGTTTCCTTAATTACGCACTCCTTTCACAATTTTATTGTTACCAACCAACCCAAACCCAGGGATGTCCCATTTTTAAATTTTTTAAAATCTGGTCACCCTAATCTAATCAGAAGTGCAAGAGAAGTAATATATTTACCCAATACAGTTAAAATGCATATAGCTTTAATGAAATACGTTGTACAAAGTTTTCATGGTACAATTGCTACACTGACATACATTTAGTAAATATGCAAGTCTGGGTCAATAATATTAAGTTATTTTTTGCTACACATACTACTAAAATGTCAATGAGTAATGGTTAGACCTAATGCGTAGTCTGGGCCTCTTACCATATTGATCTTGAATTAAGGTTTATTAATATTCCAACAAACTCATTCTATTCAAATTTGTTCCAGCCATTGGCACAATGGATGTGAGCATTGCCGTCTCGCTGATTCGGGGACAGATGGGTGCTGTGGTGGAGCGAGCGGTCAATGGAGCAGTGGAGACAGTCCTGGCTGAGATGCTCAAAGTTGTTGGTGTGAAATTTGAGGAGCTGAAATCCCAAGTAGCGGTGATGAAGAGAGACATGGAAACTTTGCAGCGAGAGAAAGTCCTCAAGGAGAAAGAGAATGATAACATAAAAGCAAAGTTGCGCTACACTGAGCTCAAATTGAAGTATTATCGACAGGGCGTAGAGGAGGAGCTACAGCAACATGTGTCTGCTGCAGCTCTGTCACACCTCTATACACCAACCGGACAGGCCACAGGACAGACCACAGGACAGGCCACAGGACAGGCCACAGGACAGGCCACAGGACAGGCCACAGGACAGAGAGCGGATTCTGAGTTTCCACAGTCAAACACAGCCCCCTCCTGCTCTGGACAGACCAGAACCAAAACCACAAGTACATCTCCTCAGACCAGTGGGCGACAGAGCGGGCGAGGGCACAGTCAATCAGATGTGTGCGGAGGCAGTTCCAGTGCATCAGGGATAATACTGTCTTTAATGAACACATCTTCTGAGTGTCTGGACAACAGTACAGGTATGCAACTGGCAGTCCAACATAAGAAAAACCTTTTAGAGATTAAATTTTCAAATGTAACTGGAAACTGAGTCATAATGGTTTTATTGCTGTAGTTAGTGAACAAAATTTTAAAAACAATACTACTATGCAAACTAGTATGGCCATATAGTCTAAGCTGCAAGGCTTATTCATTCTGCTTCATATCTATTCTCATGTAAGAAAACCTACCTAACATTTACATGAGCCTCAAAAATAACTTCAGCTAATAACAGTCTCTACCATATCTTCTGTTAAGCAGCTTTGAATCAAGATTCCTCTGTAAATAATTCAGAAGAACACAAGCTCGAATGGACCATCACTCTGCAGCCAAACACTGAAGGAGGGACCATAACAGGCATCCAAGCCCTTTCATTTGTGTCAGAACAGCAGTCGACAACAGGCTCAAGCACCTCTGAAGTTTCAGCTCATGCAGACAGTTCAACACTGCCCTGCTCCCCTCCACATGTAATATTAAATAAAATGTACCATATGCTCAATGTGTTATATTTATATGTTATATAATTGTGTCTTATTGACATAGGTGAAGCAAGAGCCACAACAGGAAGATGAGGTAATCTATATCAAAGAGGAGCCAGAGGAGGAACAAGACGTAGGTGCTATGTTTGATTGCCACTTGCTTCCAGATCGAGCACCAGAGTCAAATGTAAGATCATGATTTGAAAATGACATTGGTTTTTAGTTGGCAAATTATGCACTGGAATAATTATCTTTATTAAATTAATTCCTTTAAGTAAATCTTTTTAAATGATTCATTATATTTTTGTTGATTAACACTTTATTTTGTATTATTATTATTAGGCTACAAGAAATGGGGCAGATTGGTTAGGACCACAGACAAGTGTAAATGCAGCAGGAACCTCGTCTGGATCGGCCATCTGTGAGAATGCCTTTTAATTTCTATTGCGTATTTGAAAACTAGCCACTGCAGTCTTACCAATCCCAAGGTTGGGTAAATATAGTTAAAAACCTAGGCAAAACTATGTAGATAACGAATATTATATGATGCTATAAGAAAACCATTATTTGTTCTTTAATACTTAATGCTAAACGACTGACCTTACCCTTTTAGCTATAATGTCCCAGCTAGCTGCTTCCATGCCATCCTCTGTCTCAGCATCTTCATTCAGCACCTTCACTCAGCACCCTTGGTCGAGAAGAGCTCTCGGTTTACCTGAAGAATACAAAAAACACAGAAAGGAGCAGCAAAGGCGCAGCTGGATGAAATGTAGAGAACTGGAGAAGACTCTTCCTCAACCTCAGCTGTCTGAAGTGGTACACTATACCAAAGCCACTCGATTGTCAGTGAAGATCTAAAGCAGCAGGTTGTAACTTCTAAACACATTTGTTTTGCAGTTGCGGGAGCGTCGTGAAAAGACTAGATTAAGGGTTGCCAAATGGAGAGCAAAGAAGAAACTCCAAGAAGCAAAGGTCAGATCCAAACAAGTTCCACTTTGAAATTTCAGAGCTAAGTTCAAAACAGCACTATGTACGATTAAATAATTAGCATACAACACCAGTAAATGATCTAGATGCGCAAAACCCATATGCCATCAAAGCTGTCACTATTGTTAATTACAGTTTGCTTTTGGTTTCTATTCCAATGGTTTACATAGCCTATTGTTATTTAATCCTCTGCAGTGTCAGTGTCAGACATGTAAGCGACACTGCCTGTAACATGCGTGTAGCAGATTTCATGGTTAATACATCACTTAACAATGTAGTGGATACTGTGCAATTAAGTTTTCAATTATTCACATAGCCACAGATCTCACCAGCTCCTCACTCACTTGAAATCACCAAGTACAACTTCCCACAAAGTCACTGCATCAATTATGTACATGGAAGTGTTTTTCAGTAACCTAATGAGTGTGTTGTACCCTCTTATAGGCTCGAGGGGGCGCTGCAGGTGCATCTCAAACACCTTTACCTGGAGGAAACCAAAACCAGCAACTAGGAGCAACCTGTAGTAAGACAACAAACTTTTTTGCCCAAATAAAAATTGGTCCCCATGCTTATTTTATCCATGGAACTCAAATGCTGTGTGTTATTAATGTGGTCAGACCAGTAGATCAGCTAAAGCACATAATTACCCCAAAAAGGAAATATTTGTTATTGTCATTAAGAGAATCCAAACTCAGTTCAGTTTAGGTGTATTAGACAAAAATAATGCTTAAGAGAATTAATCGTAAATACTATTATACCTAGTAAGAACTCATATGTTGGCTGTCGTTGTAGGTTCGGTGACTGGTTCGCAGGAGCACACAGTTCATCTCCAGAACAACTTTTTCTGCAGTAACGCCACCTCAGGACAGCCCCAGCCCCCCTCACTTTCCTTTATGAGCCCCTCCTCATATTCCACAGTGTTCCCCAAAGGTCCTGGCGGAAGTTCAAACAGTGCTCAGCAAACTGTTACATCGTCTTCCTCCTCATATCCCCAGATCCAAGTAACACAGCAGAACACGCCTCTGAATGGTCCAGACATTATTGACTAATAATGACTCACTGCAGGTCACTTCTTTCACATCAGATTTACAGTTTACAAACAGTGCTATCTAATACTATCCAAACATAGTATTTTATTGTTCATTCATAATTTTACATATGTTGCTTGCATCATGAACATGTACGACATACACTGCCTTGCAAAAGTATTAGCCACATTTCAGGCTTCAAACATAAAGATATAAAATTGGAATGTTTTGTGAAGATTCAACGCCAAGTGGGACGTGAAGTGGAATGAAATTTATATGATATTTTAATCTTTTTTTTTTTTTTTTTTTAACAAATAAAAAAACTGAAAAGAAGGGCACCCCCTTTTCTAAGTGCAGCCAACTGACTGCGTCAATTCACTGATGATTTCTGAATGATCCAACGTCGACTAGAGCCCGACCGATATTATCGGCCAATATGAGCACCTGGAGACATATCGGCTATCGGCCGATATGCTTGCTGATATGGGCCGATATTTCACGTGGGCATGTTATACCTCGTTATAAAGCTTAGACTCTCTACATTATGTTCATTTAATCCAATTTACAGACAGATAATGTCCTAATATGTGGCTCCGCATCAGTATTTATCTGCGGTGTAATTTGTCTGTGTCCGTACTGTCCCTGAACACACCACCAGAGTCACTTCACTCACGTGTGTTTTGTTTACACCCGCAGCGGTGTGCAACACTGAGATTATATTCTTTTTATGGACAATCGATTTGAGTCTGGATTAAAAGGACTTTTATTAGTGCAGACTTTTGACGTGGGAGGAGCCTGTGTGAGCGGTGAGTGTTGGAAATACATCGACTTTGAAGCTAGTTTAGGTTTTGTTAGCGATTAGCTGCTGTAGCTCTCACACATAAACAGGTTGTTTTCTATTGGTCTATTGTAAAGTGACTATATTGGCCGTATATTTGTTACTGGACCTGCATTGATATGTAAATTAGCTGTGAATAGACGTGTGAATGATCCACATTTATGCATATAATTAATTACCGCGGTGCGCAGCATTTACGGCTAAAGGCTAATAGCGGTAGTTTACTAGCTAGGAGTTATGGGTCGGTCGCGATCGAAGCGGCTCTTAGAGCGAACAACGGGAGCCTGCTTCTTATTGGGAGCCGTGTTTTCTCTTTTTCCCACTTTTTTCTCTTCATGCCGCATGTAGACCTGTAGTTTGACAGCAGCAGGGGCTGAAAACGAAACTTTCAGAAATCTGCGTGTGCATAGGATAAAAAAAAAAGTGCATATTAGGCTGCAGTTCAGCATAAAATGAATAAACCAGAACTAATCTTGGGCTCGAATGAAGGAGAGAGATAGAAACCGAGTCCCGACACTCAGTCCTGGTTCAGCTCTGGTTTAGTCCTGTTTTACACATGGCTTAAATCTGTTTTAGTCCTTTTTCAGTCCTGGTTCAGTTCTGGTTTAGCCCTGCTTGCAACAAAACAATCTCAAGAGTCGCTTGGGAGCCGAAAGAGCCAGCTGCTTTAGTGAGCCGAGCCAAAAGAGCCGGTTCTCCAAAAAAAACAAAAAAAAAAAACTGGAATACCCATCACTAGTAGCTAGAATGTGATGCAAAAATGCCATTAGGCCAATCTACTGTATGTAAATATGATGTAAAGAGTCAAAATAACAATAAATGTTGCCTAAATAAACCCAATTTAGAATCCACTAGAGCCAAACCTAAGTTTTTTAATCAATTCAAGATTTACAGTCAATTTTTACATCACTAAATATATCGGCGTTTATATCGGCTATCGGCAGCTCCAACTCCCATTTTATCGGTTTCATATCAGCCACAACAAAATCCATATCGGTCGGGCTCTAATGTCGACCTAAATGTCTGATAATGATAAATAGAGTCTGCCTGTGTATAATCACTCTCAGTATAAATGCACCTGCTCTGTGATGGTCTCACAGCTCTGTTAACAGAATATTGAGGAACAAACAGCATAATGAAGACTAAGGAACACACCAGGCAGGTCTGGGATAAAGTTGTGGAGAAGTTTAAAGCAGGATTAAGATATAAAAAGATTTCACAAGCTTTAAACATCTTGCGGAGCAGTGTTTGATTAATTATACTGAAATGGAGAGAATACCTACCAGGACTCAGCCCTCTAAACTTTCAGCTCAGATAAGAAGAGCACTGACCCGAGATGGGCCAAGAGGCCCATGATCACTCTGGGTGAACTGCAGAGATCCACAGCTAAGGTGGGGGAATCTGTCCATAGAACAGCTGTTAGTTGCACACGGCACAAATCCGGCCTTTATGGAAGAGTGGCAAGAAGAAAGCCCATTTCTCAAAGAAAACCATAAAAAGTCCCATTTGAAGTTTGCCACAAGCCACCTGGGAGACACAAGAAATATTTGGAAGAAGGTGCTCTGGTCAAATGAGACCAAAATTTAACTTTTTGGCTAAATGCAGAACATTATGTTTGGCATAAAAGTAACACTGCACATCATCCTGAACACACCATCCCTACTGTCAAACATGGTGGTGGCAGCATCATGGTTTGGGGCCGCTTTTCTTTAGCAGGGACAGAAGACAGAATTGATAGGAAGATGGATGGAACCAAATACAGGGCAATTTTGGAAGGAAATCTGTTTGTCTGCAGAAGACCTGAGACTGAGACGGAGGTTTACTTTCTAACAAGACAATGATCCTAAACATAAAGCAAAATCTACAGTGGAATGGTTCAAAACTAAACATAACCATGTGTTAGAATGGCCAAGTCAAAGTCCAGACCTGAATCCAATTGAGAATCTGTGGAAAGATCTGAAAACGCACACCCTACTTTTCAGTTTTTTATTTGTAAAAGAAAAAAGTTTTAAATATCAAATACATTTTGTTCCACTTTTTGATTGTGTCCCATTTGGTGTTGATTCTTCACAAAAAAAAGCAAATTTTAAATCTTTATAATTAAAGCCTAAAATGTGGCAAAAGCTCAAAAAGTTCAAGGGGGGCTAACATGTTCGCAAGGCACTGTACATGTACATGATACAAGCAACATTATCCATCATAAAAATTGAATGCACAAACTTTTTTTTTTATTACAGACCTTTTAACAATATAGCGTGTTGTCACTTAAAACAAATGGATGTGCACACTGATTACATATTTACAAATATCTTTTGGATATATGTATCACAATTGACAAATATTGCTTTTTGTTGATTAATAATGTATTTACTTAATAATTTTGTGCTGTTGTTTTTTTTAATATATTTTACATGTTAAGCACGATGATGAGTTGTCACTATTTATGAGTTAATACATTAAATCCACCGACTGTCTAAATCCACTGCACCACAATGTAGAGTAGAATCACCAACAACTTTAGATGTCATCTTATTTTTTTCCTGATACTATCTTTGCAGAAATAGCTCCTGGTAGTGTGTAGAATAGAAGTGCCAAGAACAGTGCTGTGATCAGGATCAGCAGTCCGAGGATGATGTACTTCTTGTAACGGTTCCACACCAAATAGAAGAAGCACTTGAATGGATTGACAAACCATGAAAAAGACGTATCTGGACGACTGCAGAAAAGAACACTCTAATTAATTTTCCAAAAAAAATTATGAAATATTCCAACAGTATTTGGTCATTTAGTTTTGTTAAATGACCTAACTTGAAGATAGTCTTAACTACCTTAGTCTTACAGACTAGATTTCTACAGGAGGAACTGAATTGTAAATGCAAATTTTTTAATCAAATAAACCCCCAGGAAAATGGAATTGCATTCTTACTTTGGTTTGGGTAAGGGCTCGGGTTCATTGCGGGCTTTACCAACTGGGTTTTTCGTGGCCTCCTCTGCTGTCAAAAGATGAAATTCAGCTTCCACTTTTCCCTTTTGAAATCAGAGTATTGATCAGCATAAATTACGACACCCAGCCTTTACAACCACATTACAAGTAGATATTTTTAAATATCTAAAAATGTATTTTTACAGAAAATTTGATGTTGTGAAATGGTTGTTGTTGTCTTCAATGTTATGTGGAGTCCAAGACAAATTTCCCTTAGGAATACTTAAAGTTTGTCCTATTCAATTTTATTATTCAAACATTTTTTATTATTATTATTTTTTTAAATGATAGCTCGTATCAGCCTTTGCTACCATTATAGGTTCAACTAGCATTTCTTTCTTGGTCACATTGACACTGGCCACTGCAGATTACAATTAAAATGCAGTTTTTGAGATGCTCAGACCCAGTTGTATAGTAAGGCAACGTGTCTTGTCAGGAAAAAGAGTTTGCTTTTTTTCTTTGATTCACTTTTCCCTTGATCTTGAGGTTTATCCCCAACTACATTGCACTGGAGGTTTCTTTACCTAGCAATCACAATCACATCTCTGTGATCATCATATCATGCCTGATTAGTGTATATGATAGATCTTGTCATACTGTCAGTTCTCCACTATTGGAAAAGGGCCACCATCCTCTGGCCCTCTTCTGCTGAAAGATGGAAATATTCTCCATTCCAGCTGTTAAGAAGTCTCCTTTGCACAGCTTAGAGGACTTTGCTCCAGGAGGAAACTTGTGAAGGTCCAACTCCAATGTCCCTGAATGAGCATTAACTCATAAGTAAAGTAACCAAATACAAAGACATAGACCAAACATAACCAAAGGCAAAAATAGATATTAACTCACCGATAAAATCATCTGATGAAAGTGTTTCAAAATCCCAAACTTGAAGGATCAGAATGGCAGGAAATTTCTTTTCTGCTTTATCCAAAGAAAAAATGTGCTCTTTTTGCTGCACAACTATCATCTGATATAACAAAATCGTCAAGTAAATACAATATAATTATATAGCTCTACATTATAATGTTTTTTGAAGTACCTTCTCAGCAGGGAGATAGTTAAAAGGAAAAACAAAACGCCAGTTGAAATTCCCCTCTCCAGTGAGAGAGTTGTAGTGAACATCTGTCTCTTGTCGGTCATTCTCTAAACCTTTTAACCAACTGATAAAAAGATTTAATGAAGTAAAATTTAGCACAGTTTTAAAACAATACAAGCAAGAGTGTAGTTTTGATTATACTCGTTAGGATTAAGTAATGGAAGAAGAAAAAAGTCGAATCCAGTGTGCAATCTATATGTCTCTTCTTAAAGAGGAAGAATAGTAAGCAATACAATTTATGATACAATATCACTCTTCACCCTTTTACATAGATGTCACTGGAGCTTTGACCAGTGATTATGTTGGTGTCTTCGAGAACCACATCATCAGTGTTCCAAATGATAATCCTCAGCTCATACCTGCTCAGTTAAAATACATAATTTAAGAAACGTTAAAATATAAAACTTAAAAGTACTGCATGCAGTTTTCATAAAGGTAATTCACTCACGGTTTGGGTTTTCGGGGGCTGATGTCAACAGAAGGTCCAGGACACGGCATGTCCATTGGAAACATGTCCACCCACATCTTTAGCTGACCCTAAAAAAAAAAGATCACCAAATAAAGACTAAATTAAACAAAACATTCATCCCAAAGGTTTTATGAGCAATTGCCAGAAAATTACTATGGTGACCAGTGGGGTTTACTATACACCTTTTTGAGTTTTATACCTGGTCCATGCCGGGACGACTTTTGTGGTACAGTGTTCTAGATTCAATGTGTTCAGGAACCAAGCTATAACCCATAATGTCTGACCACTGATTGAGGACTTTAAGAGATAGATTCTCATAGCATTCTTTTGGCTCTTCTGTGCAACAGAAAATAATCCCTCATTAGACAAAATACATTCTTCAGTAAAATAAATGTACTGTTGAAATGTAAAAAAAAAAAAAAAAAGTTTATTTACCGTCATGCATGGAAACCGTATTTCCAGTAAAAACTTTTTCTCCAATAGAGATGCGTCCAGGTGCAAAATTTGGACCATGTAAACCATTTTCTCTGCACAGTTTAGACAAGATCTCTGAGGGTTTGAGGCAGTCTCTCCAGGCATTATATCCCTCTCTGTCCAAAGAAAGAAAAATATAACAAACGTTCAGTACCCTACTAGTTTTGTTTTATCTAGTTTTACTAAAATATATATATATAAACTATTTACTGGAATTGCAGAAATAATGTTATGTTTTTGGTATGTTTTTTTATTCTACAAAAAACACATTTTAAAGTTTAGCATAATTAATTCAATAAAATTGGGTCCCAAAGCAGAATTGGCAGTGAAGCGTACACACTCGCTATACTCAGTGGGGAGTCCGCAGGTGGCCCGGTGGCGGCTATAAAACCTGTTCTCCAGATCAATGAGGGTCTCTCCCATCAGGTCGTCTCCGCCCACCAGGTCAAAGTCATAGATGAGTACAGTCAGCAGCGACTCCTGGGGGAACTTGGCCTGAATCTCAAATGACCTGGGCAAAAAACATACCTTACCTATTAATCTGAAGACAGTGCTACAAATGAGTTGACAGTACCTTCCGAAAATGGGGTTGAGTTGTTTGGGGATGTAGTTGTCTCTGTCTTTGATTTCATTTTTGCCGATGCGAAGAACAATGTAGGGGTCTGCTCCACCGTCCGGGTCAGCGGGTTGCAGATTGGTGGCCTAAATAGAGAGAGGTCATATCTACACAAGTATGGAGCTCAACAGTGACCAGCCACCCCCAGTACTAGAAGTAAATTTCTCATAAATTTTTCCCATAGACTTTATATTAAAAGTTTGAAAGCTTACTCAGGCATAATCAGTTGTGTGGTGACTAATGAGCATAAAACCTATAATTTTATTTAAAATCTGCTTCTGAAATTATATAAACTGTACAGTTATTAAAGTATTTCACAGAATTTAGCATTTTAAATGTGCTTTGTGGATTTACCACATTTGCAGTATGGATATTAGTTACCACGTACCTGGTTAGCCTCCGACATGTATTTGAACTCTTAATATTTGAAAATAATGGAAAATGTACTTGTGGAACTGGTGCGGGCAGTCAGTGTAGAGCTTCATATAACTATGAGAGCATTAATGTAAGATAGAATACCATGTTACTCATTTGTAATTTCTAAGACGATAATAGATTTTTTTTTTTACCCGTTGCCCATTGTGGGAAAAAAAAAAAAAAAAAATATATATATATATATATATATATATATATATATATATATATATATATATATATATATATATATATATATATATATATATATATTAATTCTTTAATGCAATGTATTTTTGTAAGCTGCTAGTTTGCTTGTAACTATATATCTGCGCGGATAATTTGCTAGTTTAGTTAAAGAATGTAGTAGTAGACTAGACTCACAGAAACAATATAGACCCGAATAAGGACTTGGACTGAATGGTTTTGAGGGATTCCGCGATTGACTCTGAAAAAGTCAGCATCATCCTGGAAATCCTCATCCTCGTCATCAGGCACTTTATAGAGGCAAAATCGGCCCTGTGAACAAGACGTATTAAGAAAGTGAAAAAACAGTATTAACAATCTCACAAAAAGTGTGTCAAATCAGTCGTCCAGGTAAAAGAAAAGGATAATTTTTTTTTTTTTTGAGAATCCTTCCTTGAACAGAAATGGAGGACTCAAACATCATTTGTCTCCTATTTACAACCCTATCCTCAAACCTAAAGATGGGATAGTCAGGTCAGGCCCAGAGGTGTGAAAGCACTCGTTCTGGCCCTTAATAATTATGCTAATATGACCCCACACTCAGTGCAAGCTCAAGCAGGTGTGTTAGTTTCAGAGTAGTTTCAGTGTAGTTAGCTCTCCCTTCAGGCAGATATAAGGCAGTGTCCACCAGCATTTTGACCAAAACTGAAGAAGCAGCTTGGATGAGCTGCAAAACGCTTTCAACCAAAATAAACTTTTGTCCAGTTGATAAATTGAATTTCTCCTTTTGCCAATCTCACAGGAATATAGGCTATCCTTTAATACTGGACTGAATTGTATTAAATAGTGTAGACTTGCCTTAAATTTACCAACAAATCTTTCATCATCATCTTCTTTGTTAGCTTTCCCTCTGTACAACTCAAATGTGTCAACCCAGTCATTAAATTGGGCAAACTCTGACTCCAGCTCCTTTGTGTAAAGCTGTAAAAGACAAAGAGTTTAATAAAAGTTTTTTAAAAATAGTTTGTGTATTTTAAAAAATTACCTTAAGTGTAGCAATCTTGCAGTTAATTGGGGATGGAAACAGAGTGTCTTTGGCTTTACTTTTCTTTTTGTCTCCATCAATATGGCCAACTAACAAAAACACATTAGGAACTATTATGAATATCATTTAAAAGATCAATAATATAGATACAAGGCACGGTGTATATTAATGGTAATCCACACAAAACATGCAGTCAAGTGACAAGAGGGGCACCCAGGATGCCAAAATCAGGTTAACAAAAACAACAACAACACACTGCCCAGTTAAACACCAGCACTAAGTCCTTACCAAGTGAGCCTATTCCTTCACTGAGCAAGGACTGGTACGCAGAAGCTGCAATAAACAATAGTGTGTGTTGGGATGTACTTGTACATATAATGCATTTTATTTACACAACTTGGCAAGAACTTGGTGTTTTATCTGATTTGTCTTGTAACTGTTAGTTATTCCATTCTGAATGTCAATGGCAAGTCTTATACATAATACAATAAATAAATAAATAAATAAATAAATAAACAAATAAATAAATAAATAAATAATGGTAACATGACATATTTGGCCACAATTTCAATAAAAATGGGAAGGTGTTAATTATTTTTTAGAAATGATAGTAACCTACTTTTTGCAAATAAAGGTGTCAGAGTGGTACCATCATTCTGTTTAGCCTGTAAAGCAGAGATTAGAGAAGAATTTTAAAGACTGCAAAGTAAATATGCAAAAGCTAACAGGTAGTGATCGCCTACCAGTTTTTCAACAGAGGCGTAGTATTTGGACCACCAGTCAATGACACACTCTGCGGATTCATCAGCGATAGTCCTTCGCCTGTGCCGAGTGGAACGAACACGTCTGCTTGATTTAGGACCCTTAATAATAACAATGATCATTTTAACTTAATAATTTGACTCATAGAAACCACTTAAGTCATATAATTTTACTGGAAATAAGGTTCACCCTTTCCTTCTGAAGTTCAGGGGGTTTAGATGATTGATCTTCTGGTGAGTGACCATCTTCTACTAAAATTTCACAGTGGGGTCTTGGGGTGTCAACAGCAACACTTTCCTCTGCTTGTCTGCTCTGATCTAAAGTAAATAAATGAACAGCATCCAGTGGTGGTTTTAAAATCTATATTCAGATTATATAAGACGAATTTCTCACCTTCAGAGGCTAGTATAGTAATAGTTGTTGAAAATTTGGTAGTTGTGGGTGTTTTGGGAGCAATCAGTGCAGAGGTGACTGGTGGTGGCACATACGTATAAGCTTTTAAATTGCTAACAATGTGATTTCCAACCAGTGTACTGCGACCAAATGCCCGCCAGTCTACAACAGTGATAGTCAAATTGGGGTGGATGCGTTCATTCTCTGGTAACTCCTGCAAAAGAAATGAAAACATGCTGATACAGTTTGGATGTGTAATTAACAACTTCATTTGTGCTTAATTTAACTTAATTTAATATGTTATGTTGTGCATACTAGTTCAATGACATCAAGCTGTGTAGGGAAATTTGGGTTTGACTTGTATTTTGGAATGACGGAAGATCGCAGAGATTTGTTGGCACACTCTATGAAGACCTAAAGAAACAAAAGGCAAGTTAGAGATTTACTTACTTGTACAGATATACTACAAAATTAAAATACAGTTTCTTTATTTACCTGTGGCCGGTCCACTGACAGCAGCTGAACTTTTTTCAATTGTCTCAGACCCCAAAACAAAACCTGCCGATTAACATTTATATAAAAGTAAGTTTTTGATTACAGTAATGACTGGAGTTTGGTTTGTAGTATAAATGGAAACCACATAGTAATACTGAGAATAGTTTTTGATGCCACATTAAGGTAAAGTACATTACAACAGAAGTCATATAAAAACTCAAACCTCCAGCCTGTAAGTGCTGAGGACTGGACGGATGTTTCGAGGAACCACAAGAAACCCTGCTTCATTTGCTTCTAATTGTGGAAGGTTCCAACGTTTGACTTCTTGAATCTGCAGACATTATTACGACAGTTAATTTTATTCACATTGCAACATTTCAAAAACATCAGTGAATGTTACCTCCATAAGTTCAAAAGCCGCCAGCACATCTCCACCACTCAGGTTGCCACAGTGCAGTGGGAAATACTGGAGGGCTGGTGGAGTGTAATCAACAGAAGCCAGTTGGACAGTTGGTACCACCACTGTAGACCCTAGGTATTCAGGTTTACCCTAAATCACACAATAATATATCATAATAAAAGTTATATTTACAGTTCCATAGACTTCAAGATTATGTCCCGGACTGTAATGTTTATCATTACTGTTGAAAATATGCAAAACAATTTCAGAAATAAAAGCGGACAAATGAATTAACATCAATCAAAACATATTTCAAACAACACATGAAGAAAAGAAAATAAGTCTGTTACAATTATATTTAGTCGTACACCGCAGAAACTACAATGTAAATATTGAAAGTGTGAGTCAAACCGTACCAGTGCGTCATCGTCATACACCTCAATAACAATGCGTGGTGGCTCCTTCTCGATGTATTGCAGGTTTCCCCCCAACACGATCTGGTTCATTTGTAAACACTGGTCCCACGATGGACTGAGAGTTTGCTGAACTATCTGCAACAAAACAGAAATATGAGCTCAACCAGAAATGTAGCCATGCTTCCTTTTGTGATGAGTGTGGGGCTTACATTAGTGTTGTGGCTGTGTGAAATGAAGGTGACTCGAGCAAAAGGGTCGGATAAACCGGAGTTGTCTGCAGCTATCAAACCTCTGGCCTGGTACATGTGACACCTAAGCTGGAACTGATGCTGCTCTAAAGACACAAAATGACATGTTTGTGGTGCAGAAATCAGTAGTCAGTAGTTGTAATCAGAGTTGCTTAGGTCTCACCTGTGACGTGCAGATACAAAGGTGGGTTGTTTGGGTCCGCAGCTTCTGTTGCACTAAAGCCTGGAGGCAGGTTGTCTAGCATACTCCAGGCATCAGAGAAGGCCCCAAACCAAAGGTAAACATCTATCTTAGCCTGAACTGACAAGGTTAGGCCTCTCTTCGATGAGGTCTACAGAGATGGAGGCAACAGATAAGTGAGATAACATGTTTAAATCACATTTTGGACAACACTGAAAAATGTCTGATGAAGCCACATCTGTGAAGGCTGTAACAGGAAACTTCACTCAGACTGAGCGTTTGGAGACTACACTTTTGAATTTCCATTGATGCACATGTACAAACTCAGTGATTACCTTCATGAACAGCGTTTGTATTTTTCCACAGTTTATGCCACAGGTTTCTATACTGCTGGAGTACAGAATGTCTCTAGCTTTAACACGAGCATACGCAATGCGTTTATTGTTGGTCAGTAACCAGATGAACAGATCTGGGACTGTGTGCTGCGGCTGCAGAATGCAAAAGAATAACCAGGTTTAAAATATCTTCCTTTTCATAAGTCAGAAGATGAATGATGTGATCTGTACCTCTTCTACAAGGAATCGCAGTTTCTTGGTAAGTTTTCTGGCCTCCCTTAGGACATCTTTGACAGTGTCATTCTTTCTTAACCTCAAGGAAAGAGACATTGCTTCATCGACCATACTTTGCTGCAAATGAGAAGATTTGGTGTTGGTGATATTTCTTGTAGACTGACACTTATCAGGCATAACATTTGACCACACAATCAACTGATGTGTAATCAGGCATAGTTCACACAGCTCTCCAATTTTCTTGAAACACTTAATAATTACAGCAAAGAGGTTTAAATTAATTATACCTCTACACCTTTCATCGAAAATGGTCAAACTCTTGAATTATTTGACAAGCTTAGTATTTTTTTTACCACATTGGTTTTGATGACAAATTGGATTTATCTGTACTGGATCCTGTCAGATGTAATTTCATGCCTGCATGGCCAGTGAACTGAATCCATGAATTTTCTGATTAGATGTGATTTTTGAAAATATCTCACCAGTTCTTGCTTGCACATGGTGAGGCGCTTCTTGTCCAGTAATGTCAGATAGTCTGACTTCACTTCAGCTCTAACCATGGCATCGGCTGTAGTTATGAACTCTCTACAAAAATATATTGCCATTACAAAAAGTGAATTTTGTGCATTTTTATGTCCTAATTAAGATATTTCATATCAAGGAGAACAACAAAAAATAATACTTGGCATCTGTGCAAAACTCTACAAGGACTAGTCTGAGTTGAGGAATTACTCCAGGATCACACTTCCGGTGTGCACTCAGTAACAGTGTCCAAGCTCTCCTCCTTAAGACAAGATATAATAATTGATTAGTTAGACGATAAATCGGCAATGATGCCAAACCAACAATATAATGTAATCTCCACTCACAAATTGGTTGGCTATATTTTCCAGCATGTTGGAGATATAAAGTCGGTAGGTCCTCCCCTCCCACTGACTGATCAGATTGATGCATGGCTTTTGTTTCTCCAGAGGCAGATACATATAGTGCCTGAGAAATATACTGTTATATAAAACAATCAACAAAATACACTCAATTTATGTGTGAAATGGTGGAAACCTGTTGCCTTCAACTAAGTGTGTTTTTTCTGGAGTAGTGGAAGGCTTGGATGACCTTGAAAGGTCAGGGGGCTCTGTTGAGAGGAGAGAGGTTTGCGAGCTGCTGGGAGAAACACTGAAAAGGTCTGTTCCATCTGGGAAATCCAGAGCTTTTCTCCTGTGGCTCAGAACAGAACTGGGTGCAGGAATAGCTGAAGGCAATGCTGGATCAAATATATTGCCGTAATTGCCTAATGAATAGTGTCAATATAAAAGACATAACCCTTTAATAAAAACAAACACAACGTTGCACCAAGAGAAAATTCGATTACTCAAATAAGAATAATGTTCTTACCCAGAGAGAACTCAAAGCTGATTGGTTTGTCTCCAATTTTTCTGTCAATCATAGAGGCCTCAAACAAGGCTCCAAAAAGAAAAAAGTTCTCATTTTCTTCACCCTAAAGACATACAGGTATAAGAATCCTGAAATGTGACTAGTCTTGTTGTTTCCTGAGGACTTAGCACATCTGCTCTGCAGTGTTTACATTTTGAAATAAACCCTATTCATGTTGCACCTTAGAAAGAGGTTCCACAGGGAGAACCTCCGCCTTGCCTTCCTCAGCAGTGCCCCCAGTGGCGGCTGCTGGTGGTCCATCTTTGCCTGGTGCTGTCTTTTCATTCTTGATGTCCTTAATGGTTTTGATTCTGCTCTGCTTTGACTCTGAACCCCCAGATAGGATTTCAACAACTAGTTCAATGTAGATACGTCCCCTAAAACAAATAATTGTACATTTATCCATGGGTATAATCCAGGGATTTTAAATGTATTATTCACCTAAATGAAACTCCTTCTCCAATGCCCTCATTGAGTTCCACAGTGTCATCTCCCAGTGTTTGGGTCCTGGAAGAGCCGTACAGGTTGATCCAAGCAGGACCAAATGTTGGTAGAAAACCTTAGGAACATAGAAAAAGTATGATGTTGCCAGATCCTCTTTTACCAACATATAAACTGTATTTTTTTGGATTGTCAAAAATAGTATTTCAGAAGTTAAGGATGAAAGTAGTTTATCATTTGCAAACTAGAATAATTAAATTTTTGTATTTATATAGTCTTAGAATCAGTCTGCTCTTACCCCGGTCTCCATCCTGTTCATTGGAGATACGCCGGAGATCAAAGTAATGAGTACCTATTGCTACATCATTCACACTTCCTTCATCCCAAACCTAAAATTGTAAAATTGTATAACTAAAAGAACCAAATTTAATAAAATGACAAATGTTGATCCTTCAAAACTACATTCAGACCTGAATCTTCATTCTCTGACACAAAGGTGGAAACATCTCTGTGAAAACGACCTGCTCATTCCAAACAGGATCCGCTGAGGACCGCTGAGTGGATGTACGACCCTGAATTCAAGCATTATAAGACACATACTGTAGATTTGAATAAAAACATATGGCAATGATAAAAATAAAACAGCACAGAAAAGTGACTGACCACTTGTTTGAAGAAGCGAACCTCCACATAAGGGTCAATGAGCGTTGTGCGGTCTCCAATTAAGGCTTTGGTGACATTAGCCATGATGGTGGAGCTGTTTCGAGGCAGACCTTCAGCTTTATAAATCCTCACAGAGAACTGGGCCCAAGGACGCTCAGATGGAAATCCTTCAGGTAAGAGCAGATTCCTGGAGCAAAAATACAACCAACAGATCACAATAATTGACAACATTCTTTATGCTATTCACATAAGTGTATTTAAACTACTTGTCTATCTGTTCTTCTGCACTGCTGGTTTTGCTGACTTGCTCAATGGAATCTCCTTTTTCTGAGACGCTGATGTCACATTTCAGAAATCCTTTCACTCCAGTGTTTTTGTCTCTTGGATCTGTAAGTTGTGCCCATTTGTTGTTAAAGTGATGGCCTGAATAACAGAAAGAAAAGAGGGAAAACCACAGTCACATTTTTATTCATCATCACAAATGGAAAATAATCAGTTACCTGGCTGTTTGTAAACAGTCCAGACATCAAGTTTAAAAGAGCCAATGAAGAAACTACGCAGCATCTTGGAGTGAATGACCTAAACACAATGTAGATACAATTCATATTTAGGGACATAAAATAAAACAACATAATTATGTATCAACTTTTTAAAAATTTAGTATTTACAGACAGCTTGATGACTTTATCAAGGAAGACTTCTTTGTGGGCAAAAATATCAAAAACAAAATACTAATAAGAGAGAAAACACAGTTAGTAAAGGCTATATATATATATATATATATATATATATATATATATATATATATATATATATATATATATATATATATAATATACATGATAATACTTCATACTTCATTGTAAAAAGGAGCATTGGTGCTTTCTTTCACTGATGTCTGCTTCTTCTCATCTCCAATTTCTATCACAACACAGGGGTCAATGTTATCCCCGACCAGTTGACGTGCCTCTGTGATGTTAATGGTAATCTATGGGAAAATGAAAGCCACTCAATTCTCAACCAAGCTTCAATACATGGCTGAAAAATCAAACAGTTATGTTGAGTGAACACTTACCCTGAAGTTTTGGGATTTCCCTTCACTGTCCTGAATATGGGTATTAAGTTTGGACCTGTATAGTCAGTGGTTAAGCAAATAAACATTAAATGTTCTGAGCAGAATTCAAACCCCTTTCTTCTGTGTGCAAGCCTTATGTTTTATCAGTTACACCATCAGAGCTAAGAGAATATCTGCCACTGACATGTCACAAAGTAGTGACCTGCACAATGGAACAATGCTGATTTGTTCAAAAGTTAATATGTGAAAGAGGTGGAGAGGCAATTTTAAGATGACTTGAAACAAGTCAAAGGTTTGGCAAAGAGGGACAAAAATACAAAAGATAATAGTGATTGTCACTCAAAAGCCACTCAATTTTACAGTGACCCAAAGAAATGAAGAGATCAGTTTTTGTCTAAAATTTTAGGAGTAAAAATTAAAAAATGTTATGCCTTTTATAGTCAGGTCTCTCCCTTCTATGGACAAAACGCTGATTCTCATGGTCATCTTCCTCCTGACATTCATCTGAGTGACTCTCTGCTTCGGCCTCTGGAAAAAAAAAAATCTGAATTAAATGATATTGCCAAGCCATTATTATGCTCATGTGTACAGTGTCATTAAATCTTTATGACAAGACATCTGTAACTCCAGTGGTTTTCTATATTGTCTGTAACAACCTCAATTACACAATAATTATGACTGCATATCACCTCACATGTACAAGTGACTGTTTGACAAGGGTTTGTCTAAACCACACAGGAGGTAGGCCAGTGAGAGTGTTTATTTTACGGATCTTACCCAAAGCTCCCTTGTTTGCTAGGATCAGGTCTGCCTTGGTTTTCTTTTTCTTTAACTTCCTCTTGTTCTTCATTTTCAGACCAAAGAGGTTCTTGGCTATTCTGTTAATTCAAAAACGCCAGGTTAAAGATGTGTAAAATGTCCTACTATCTATATTGTTGAAGATAAGAAAAAAACAAGGAGGAAAACAAATAGAAATGATTAGTAAAAAACTAGAATAAAACAAAGACAAAAAAATCTATGGCGCAACCAAGCTGCTGTTGTACCCATGAGAGAAAGGTGGTTGTTGACAAGTGCTCAACGTATATTATATAATCATTTATTTATTTCTATAAAATGAAAATACATTAGAATATTAAAATACAAATTACTTGACAATACAATACAAAATACAGTGTAAGATGTGTGAGAAGAAAGATAGGAAAATAGTAGAAAGAAAGAATAGAAATAAAATACATTTCATAAAAAAACTTTAGATAAAGTGTATTTTAAGGAGAGACAGGATTTACAGAGAAAACATGAAAAAAATAAAATAGAAAAAACAATGGTTTACTTGAATGTTGGTTCCATTGCAGTTGACAAGAGGCAAAATCAAATCCTACAGCTTCAACCGTTTGTTCTTCCAAGCTAGACTGAATGACAGCACTTCTGCAGTTGCTTAGATATGAGGCAAGGCTAGAGGAGGAGGATGGCTCATTGGTTTTCTATGTAAACAATTAAGTAGTCTCCCTTGAAATTGTTAACGAGCCACTTAAAAAGACATATAGTTAATGTAATACTATACATGCAAACAACCAAGATTTAACAAAACTGTACAGTGGCATCACATTCTCACATCACATTAACATTCCTGAGAGGCTAATAAAATGTAATGCAGACTGGGAGCAGCTAAAATTAATATAGTTGCATGTAAACATGCAACATTATTGGAGCATGGCCCCATCACATACTAAAATCTGAAAACCAAATTGTCAGTTTAATCTTCAAAGTGATAACTATTCTGGGAAGAGTGAAGCCCTTGTATGTATGACTGTGATCACATGAGCAGGATGTGAGAGAGGCAGAGTTAACAAACCCACCTCTGGTAAACAACAGTTGGATTTAGTCTCTGAGAGGAGCCTGTCACGGAGATCACACGCACTGTTACAGCTGCAGTTTTACAGGAACCTAGTGTTCAACTCAAGCCACTGTAAAACAAATACAAAAAGTTACAGTTACAACAAAACCATGTTATAATTATAATACTTGTAATACATAAAAGAAATACTTACTTTTTGGTAACAGAGGTTTATGGCCATGAATACACTCAAATACAATATTGCAATACAATTTTATAAAACTAAAATAAACTAAAACAAAAAAAATATTATGACAAAATAAACACACTCTATTTAATCATCATTTTATTTTGAAGTCTGTTAAGTGCATTGAGTTTACATATTAATTAATGCAAAGTTTTTGCTTAAATGTAAACTGTGGAGTTCAACAACACATTTTGACACTTAATGCAAATAAAAATAAATCTTAACCCCCACCTTCTCACCCCCTCATTGTGGGAATTTATACTATCAGCACCAAACATTCCCTACAGGACTAAGGTGTGTTTTCATGTGACAGATTTATAAACTACAGACAAAATTTGTACCAAAAGTTATAAAACATTACAAAATGAAAGACAAAAAAGTGGACATTCAAATGTCATTACACAGTGATACTTTCCTACAAAAATTCTCAGATACTGACAGATACTAGCTCGTACACAAACTATGTAGAAAAGTGTTGGCTTAGCACTGATTTTGACAGTCCATTAAACATTGTTTGGTTTAATTAGACAACTATTTGCCCTTATTAAATACTTCTAATTTCCTGCTTGTCATCTTCAAAGTAGACAGGGAGTCCTCACAGCAATGTCTACAACAAAGAAAGCGCGAATGTAATCAACATACCAAAAATCAAATAACATTTAACTTATTTAAGCATAGCTTCTAATTCTATATTGTTTCCAGAGTTTACATCACATCAGTAAATAAAAATTTGTGGGTATAAAAACACAAATTTGAAGTACATTTATATAAGATAATTGACATGATGTAAACAATTACATGCAATATAAACCCATCTTGTAAATTACATTTCTAGTATTGCATATTGTTCAAACGGTAAGTTGTATGAAGCTATATTGGTTAAAAGTTTTCAAGGTGCTGTATGTTTCTATACACCTAATATACACCTTGTAGTAATATTCTGTAACATTCATGGCATAGGAAACTTATGGTAATATGGACTGTATATAAATGAGAGCAAAATGAAGAAAGAAGAAAATGAGAGGAGCCAATATGCCTTGTACTTTTCTCTATAATTCATATACAGTCTCTGGTAGTATCACATCAATTCTATGAAAAACAACAAGAATCAACTATAAACTAACAGACTAAGTTGTTGCCTCTTTTATTCAGCGAGGAATGCAGGATAACAATACTGACCAAAGCAGGCAGCATTAGGGTGGAATGTGCAAACCGCCTCTCCTACCTGAGTTTGTGGGACATGAGAGAATGAGGTCTTAGGAGCAGCAGCCTTAAAGATTGGCTGAACTGGAGAAGTTTAAAACATTGTGTTGGACTTTAAAAGTACAGAGCATGTCAAATGATGCTTCAGTAGACTTACTTCTGCAGACACCACTAGGGAAGCACTAATAATGGTGAAACAAATTAATTAAATGTTCCAGGTAAGGCTTGAAGTAGTTAAGTACAAAATGTAGCTTGACTGATGGAGGGGCTGCTTGATTCTTTATGGAAATGTTATGGAATTTTCACAGTATGGCACTGAACTTATCCATCACCATGGAGACAAGCAAGAAACATCACAAGGCCAAGTTACAGGTAAGGTCTCTGAAGCAGCTCCCCATCCACAGTAAGAACATATGTTTGTCAAGGTAGTTTTAGCAATAAAAACTGAATAAATGCAAGATAGATGGTTTAATGCCATACTGTGGAACATTGCAGCCAAAGCAATGACATATCCATGGAGACAATCAGACGGCGTACCAGAAAAGTTACATGGTGAGCCTTAAAATAATATAACAAGAAAAAAAGGTGACTAGTCCAGTTACAAAAGTGGAAGTGTGAAATCTTCATAGTCCATAACAGAGTAAAAAAAAACAGCTGGATAAAACTAGATGAATAGAAAAGGTGGAAAGGTTGAACCCTAAAAGGCAGTTCTAACCTGTAAGAGCATTAATACCTGCAGGAGACAGTATGAGGGCTTGTAGGATGTCAGACAAAGACACTATCCCCCTAACCACCTCTTCACAATCCACCAACACCAAACGATGCACCTGACAAACAGACAACCATAGTTCATATTAAGAAACATTTAGTGAAATAACAATGCAAATTACCTCAGCCTTAGCAATGCGGTTCATAATGGTCTCTAGAGTTTCATAGGGGTAACATTTAAGTACACCCTCCACCCAACAGGTCCTGGAAGAAAGGGCTTCTCGCATTGTCATGTTTAAGTTGTTGTAGTTCTTTTGAGCAGCAAGGTTCTGAAACAAAACACCAAAATGAATACAATATATCTTTTACATACATATAAGTGTATCATTAACTATGAATGAACTTACAATTACATCAAACCTGGAATACAGAGCCACCACTTTGCCTAGAGAGTATGACACTTAAATGTAAACCAGACTTTTTCTAACTGAATGCAAAAGGTTTTGCAGAAGAATCAAACCTTGATCATTGACCACTGGTAAAGCTGATACTCTTCTTTCTACAAAAATGGTTAGTGCATCATAGACAGAGGCGGATTCCTGCACAGTAGCAATCTCTCTAAAGGTTCCAATCCCCACTTCACTGATGCGTCTTTGCAAAAATCTAGGTTTAGGAATCAAGTCACCCTGATGAAGAGGGAAGAAAGAAATAGATGTAGATTAAAGTGCATTGAGAACAGTACATAGAATAGTACCTCAACTTACAAAAATATAAAGAAATTTGAGAATTCGCTTGTGAGTGAGGATATGAAGGACATTTCCTGATGCGGGATCAATGATGGGCAATCGATGGATCTTATTTTTCAACAGCGAATAAACTGCTTCAAACAGACTACAAAGGAAACAGAAAAACCCTAATGTAAACACTGAGATATGCTTCTTCTAAAGATCTTGCTCTTTGTATATTTATGATCCTGTATCATGCAATATTGACTCCTGTGCTGTTCTTTTAGCCATGTTGGAGCATTGTTAGCTCATCCAAAACATACAAGAGTTTTGTTTTCCATTGATACATGTTTGAGTAATCCTAAATATCTTCAAAGCTCAAAATGCTGTTTTGTTTTGATGTCATTCAGTGGTAGTTTTAAACTTATCAACTATTTCTAACCAAAATTGACCAGATATATACCACAGTACACTATAATAACTATACATTATTGCCCTTCCTAAAAATTATTTTGTTTTACCTTTTGTTCAGTTGAGATTACCACAGAATGTCTACAAAATCTCCTGGTGCACCAAAAAGCTGTTGAAGATGTTTCGACAAGTGTTTGAGAGAACACTGCCAAAATATGCAAGATTTGTTTGCTAAACATGTGCGAATGAAACTAAACATAACTCCATGTATGTTTTTGATGAGGAAAGTTGAATAAAAATAACTTAAAATAGGCTCTTTAGCATATTTTTCACCTGCACTCAGGAGTGATGCTGATCAGCTTATTAGAAGCATATTCGAGGTAGATCTCTGACAAAGAGAGTCACAAAACAACTTATAATGGTTTGGAATTAATAATAATAATAATAATAATTTAAAAAAAAATCTAATAATTTTCATTTGCATTTTAGTACTAACCTCTCCAAGTCTCTATTTTATGTTCTTCCAGCTCATAAATCTGAACCTGCACACAAAGTACATAAACTACATAATACAACAGTCAACAATGTTTTATGATAAAACAGCCAAAGTTTAAATTCTTGTAAGTTTGTAGTTAGGTACAGCCATTCAATATTAACCGGATCAAACTTTTGTGACACCAATGTGCTCACCAGAGGAGACTTGTAGTAGCGATGAAGAATGTTGATAAAGTCAGTGATTGTCAACATGCCTAAGTAAGATCAGATAGGAAAAGCATTGTTGTTACTACACATTTTACAAAAACAAGCAGCATCAGCAGCATCAGCAGCATGCGGGCATTGTGTAAAAGATTAGCTTTGGAAACTACTACAAGTCTTTGATAGGGAGTTCCAACAGGCCTAAAGTGATCCCAAGCCTGGCGTTCCTGTTATGTAACACAGCTGAGGTTGTAATGGCCTTTGAGCAAAGTTTAATGTCTAACCTGCTAAATGCAGACCCACACGACTGCTCTCACTTGAAACCTCTGATCCACAACTGAGAAACTTAAACCAGGACGTGCCTAAAACCAGAGAGCTCCTCAAAATAGGTCAGAAGCTGAAACAAATCCTACCATTTATTCAATCTAATAATGTTATTGTTAATGTTATGTAACAGCCCATTAATGAAATAAGATGAAAAATGTTGTGAAAGAAGTGATCAGCAACTTCACTCATATATAACTAAATTAGTTTCCTTAAAGAGGACATTTTATGAGCTTTAATTTAACTGAGCTGTTATATTTCAATTGATTCATGCATGTTTGAGTAATCCTGTATTGTTCTGCACTGAAGGTTTGAATAAATGTGTTTATTAGCTAGCGCTACCCACTTCTCTGTTATCACTTGCATTTAAAAAAAATAAAATCAGATTGTGGGTCATACAGCAACGGTTTAAAAATCTTGTGTGACCCTTTTTAATTTTTTCTATGAAGTTGTTTTTGATTAACTTTTAACAATATAATACAGAACATAAAATATACGATAAAAGCATGTTGCCTTTTTAAATAATAGTGTAAAACTTTAATAATAATTTTTGTGGTGTTCAAGACTATGTGATACAACAGTAAGTACTTGAATATTTCAAGTATCTACTGGTTTCCATTTGTCTCTCAAATGTAGTTCCAGAGTATAGCATAACTTACCTACAAAACACTGAAGCTTGTTGTCCCAAAGTGGTGCTGCTCGAACACCATTTGCCACTAAAGCAAAGAAGGCCTTTTTTACCTGACAAAAATACAAAGATCTTCACTAATATGCAACTAGAATGATTAAATGCAGACCATTATTGATTGTTGATGATGGGACAGCTCTTACTTGCAGGGTTGTGTCGAAAATGACCAATTTGGAACTGGTGGGGATGGCATCGTAGCAACAGTGGCTTTTCATAAAGTTCATATAAATAAAGGTGTCTGGGCCTGCGGTGTCGCATGATGAAAGTGCATGCGTGGCATATGGACATTTACCTAAACACAAACACTTCAGGATTGTGTTACATCTCAGGGGCATGTCTTCAAGACTTTAGTCCTAAGGTTACAGCTACTCCACAGTTCTGGCAGTTCCTAAACATTTAACACATGGCTAAACACATAACTTGTTCATACCACTGGTCTCTGTAGAAAAACTGGACTCCTCTACATCTTCATCATCATCATCAAACTCAAATAATGGAATCTGAAAGAGAAATCTGTAATTGAAAACTCATGTACAGTACTTAGGTAAACCTCACTACGTCAATACACCACAATCAAATTAAAACATTTAATAAATGTTGACCAGTAGGTTAGTAGGTTAGCTTATTTGCTTAGGTGTTTATTTCTGATTTTCAATGTGCGACAAAAGAGATCCTTGAAAAGAGCAGAAGGAAATAGCGGCTTCTCTGGTATGGCAGCCTTTGTTGCTGTTTACATTGTGCAGACAAGAACATGCTGTAGGGTACAAGGCATAGTATTGTGTAAAGTACTTTTTGGTTTATTTAGTGAATTAGTCTACATGCACAAGTGTTTCTCTGCCTTACCTCAGCAAGAGGCTCCATGGCTGGGAGAGCAGTCTTTGTGGAGACAGAGCAGCTAAAGACGCTTCAGGCAAAACAGCACTTGAAGACAACCTGCTAACTGTCAAACCAAACTATATAAAGAGCCATCCAGGTCAAAGAGACCAGACCAAGACATGACAAGAAGTTTGTCAAAATGAATGATGCAGAGAGAAGAATTCAGAGACAAAAGCTCAGTATGAGAATCTGTGTTGGACTGGCCTGAGCGAGCTGGGTGTGAAAGTGTGGAAGAGACGAGGTCTAAATCTGGACTGAGGGGCGAGAGGCCTGAGCTATTCTCTCTCTCTCACTCACACACACACACACGCACGCACACGCACGCACACACACACGCACACACACACACACGCGCACACACACACGCACACACACACGCACGCACACACACACAAGGAGAGGGAGAAAAAGGGAGAGTGAGAAGGGAGAGGGTGGGGGATTGAGGGAGACGTTAAGTTTATAAACATCACGGCCCACAGGCAACACGCCTAGGCAAAGAACTGTATCTGCATCCATCTCATGATATACACCATTTAAGTGCAGAAGCCCAGTGTTTAGTTTTTAACTGTTCATTCTAACATATGTTTTTAACTTCAACATAAAAACTACCTTATATAGTTAAATAATGGTATCACTTAGCAAACATGGAAGTTTAGGGGAGCACTAAGCTCAAAACAAGGCACAAATAAAGTTAATTTCTTCACATTTTGTCATATTTAAGTTTATGGCTTTGCACAACGTTCAAGTTTCATTGGGCCATTACATGTTGGACTATTTTTAGATTGAGGCTGCAGTCAACTAACCCTTCCTTAAGTTATGACCGCAGCTGTAAAATCTACGGGCAAGTTGAAAGGCATTTACTGAATATAAGAAATCTAATAACTTTAAAAAAGAGCTGGTATTTTTTTCCCCTTGCAGACGGACAGTTGATTTACTGTAATCCCACAGAAGCACTCAATGCTGACAGAGGACCCCCGTAATAATACATGCACATCTAAGGCTACTGTCACTGCTTAATATAGAGAAAGATATTAATAGTTCACAATTACACTTCAAAAATGTCATAAACTGTGCTGACTAGCCATACATTTCCACAATGTTTACATATTGGACAAACCCTACACATGCAAAATCAAGAGAAAAAAATAATACCCAGAAACCAGATTTTTGATTGTATCACAAATAACTTTTATTTTGGAGGCACACCCTCAGTTTGAATAGGCTTTAAAGATAACAATGCACAATAAAGTTAGTAAAAATATAACAATATTATTAATACTTACAACCGGGTAATGGCAGCCTCACATGCCAATGTTAAGGCCAGACTTTTACTATACTTTTCAATAGCTTTAGCATCTTCAGACAAACATGAACATAGCAATAGAGTACCCACTTTATGCCATCTACCTTTAACCCTAATGTAACACATCAATCAACAGGTCTAATAACTACCAGCTATCCATTTGGCATCTGTTATCCAGCTGCTTACAATCTTGCCTGTAAACAATAACAATATTCACAACTGCTGCGCCAATGCACAATTCAAATACAATATAGGAACTTCAGAGTTATGGCAAAAACAATCTGGTGGTAAAAGATGTCATGAAGGCATACTTATTTTCACATATTTAAATGTTTTTTCAAGTAACAATTTCAGAAAAGGCCAGTAGTCCTATAGCTTTTCAGCATTGTGCCTAAACTAAAAAAAAAAATAAATTCAAGTATTTCCATCTGTATTGTTAAATGAATCATACTTCCTGTGCACCCACTGAACAGACACTTAACTGCAGAAATCCTTACAACCCACTACAGCATCTGTTGCAATGCAAATCACCTAGCTAATTCACACAAAAATCTAGAACAGTTTGAGCCACAAGAGGGCAGTGTATGCATTCCAACTTTAGTTTTGTAATTTCATAGGTGTCCAAGTGAAATGTATGAAATGTATATTGGCTGAGGGATGTCATATAATTTTATATGAAGGTTAACTTTATAATAGTGACCCTTGTTTGGTTGTGTTGTTATAAAAGTGTTTATGGTAGGTGGATAAATGCCTGGAAGACTGTATATAAGCACCAGATTTTAGTAAATGGAAGCTCAAGTATGAATGTTTTTCTTAGCACCACAATATTGTAGTTCAAGATTAACTCCTTATGTTACATTTAGTCTAAAATCACCTGTCTGGTACGTGGCAAGAATAACTTGTGTGCTCATTGGAATTGTAGCTATGGTTCTAACATTTGAAGTTGCTTGGGTATTGAAGGAAAGCTTCAATTTGCTCCTAAACTATGGTCAAACCAAATCTCAGAGTGAGGCAAACTGTTGTGGCAGCAAGCTGTGGGAGAGGCTGGGCTGAGGGCTGACACAGGCGCTGCTCGTCACACTGGAGCAAGGACTTGGGGAGAAGGGAGCACTGGAAACAGAGGCTATTTCACCATCTGAGCCTTCATCTCCCTCAAACGAATGCTGAGTATGTGTGACCACCACCCTGAGGAGCAACAAAAATATTAGTGTACACTATATCTAATACCGACCCAGCATACAGACAATGTTCAGTTATAAAATAATTGGCAATAAAAAGTAGACGCATACCGGGATGGACTGCCAAAATCTTGCTTCTGAGGTTCAATTCTTGATATGTAACTACACTTGGACCACTAAGACACACAAGATAAGCCATTACACTAAATCTATATATTATGTCAGCACTAAAAAGTAAGAAATTAATTTCAATAATTACAATGTGAGCACAGTCATTGGTCCCGAGATGCACTCCTTTCTGACACAAAGTCATCAACAAATTTATTCCTAATGAAAGAATGACATCATTATAAAAAGTTCTGCAGCTTATTTGTGTTTTAAACACTGGATGCAAACCTTTGGTCCTGTTGCTCCAGTGCCTCTGTTCCCACTGGTCTAATAAAATGTTGAGGTATCTGGGACACTCAAAGAAACGCAGGTATCGAGATGATGACACTGAAGGAAAGATGCGCTCAAAGTCTCCTCTGCGCATCAGCTCGTCCTCACTCTCAGCCAAGACACGCACATCCTCTGGAGTCAACACATCCAGCAATGTGGAGAAAAAGTCCTGCAGAAAGCATACAACATGTCATTTACAAAGCAACATAACAAGAGAAGGTGATTTGTGATGGGCTGTGGCACAGTTAATACCTGGTCAGCAAATCGTTGAGTGAGGTAAAAGGCCCGTTTCACCTTTTCATCAGCAGATAAATCAGTTTTGCTCCTCTCTCTGTGACCTCCACACAAACTATTGAACAAAATAAAATAATAAAAAACAGTATGTATTGTAAAAGTTCATAAGGGACATGTTTTTGCTACATCTCATAAAGACGTAACACATATTTCTTGTATTTTTGTGTCTTACATCACAACATTTTCTTACCTGCCAGTGGAACTGGAGGGACTACAGTTTGCAGTAGACATAACTTCTTTTTGGGGAATATGAAAACCTGCCAGGTTGAGGAGATCTCTGATCATTTGACCCTTGATGGCAATGTCCAGTGCACTATTGGAATGAAGACTGCACCAGACAAGCAGCAGAGTTACACGAGTAATCAATAACTATGCTCCTATGTACTACAGTACTACCTGGGTGATATGTTGACTTCCAGTATCCATGGTTTGAGTTTCTCATCCAACATGATGTCAAAGCCAAACAGCTCATGACAGCTGTATGGGGTTTTGAGGTGCATCTTCAGCAGGCTGGTCACATAGGGCTCCGACCTAAACACAACAGAGCACTGTAACTATCTGGTTCAGTTTTACTGGCCTTTCTCATAGATTCAAAACTTACGCTATGATAGTTTTGATCACAATGTCTTTGATCTTCTCCCATAGCAGTGTGGTGTTGATCCCTTTTGCACCAAGATACTGCCACAAAGCCTTCAAAGCCCTGTTAACAAAATCAAATAAAAATAAGAAATAAGACTGAAAACTGACCAACAGTAGAAAAGAAGGCAAGAAGGACATACCATTTGTGACCCTGACAAGCTTTGTCATCACTGTTTGCCTGATATTCAGAGTTTTTCTTGTTCACGCTATAGTTGGTTAGATGCATGAACTTATTACCCAGTGTCTTCATGGAGGAAGAATACCTAAAGAAATATACATTTAAAAATTAAATCATGTAAAAGTAACCATTAATTAAACTAAAACTCTAGAACCGACTTGCAGCTGGCAAATCGAACAAGCCCATCAGAAAAGATGTAGATCCTCAGCGGGTCATAGGAAGTCACATAAGCGTAGATACGAAGGTCAAATTTGTTACCACTGATGAGGTAAGGCTTGTGTAGGTACCTAAGAGACACAACAACACAGTAAGAAAGACAACTAAGCCCTGATGAAGACCAGGTTGGTCAAAACATGTTGGCTTTGGCCATTTAAATAAAGGCCTTTTAACTATATTTTTCCTCATGCGATTTTTTTTCTTTATTTCTTTGGAGTGCCTGAAGTCGTTGTGTTTTAAGTAAGAAAGACATGCCAGAAGATTCCATTACAGCACCTCAAACATAAAAAATTAGCTGGTTTAAATGAGCACACAGCTTTTAATGGGTTGATGCAAAGAACAACAATCTACTTTTGGACTAGGAGAGGTCTCTTCCGGGGCATCTGACTCCACTTGTGAATGACCTGAATGCCCATTCCTCGAGCAGAAGCAGGCTGGTGAGGAAAAAAAAAAAAAAATGTTTATTACAAATGCTTTTTATTTTTTTATCCTGAATATCACATTATAAAATACATACTGGTTTGATGATCCATTTTTGCTTGGTACCACCATCCTCCCAGGCTTTTCTGAGCTGTTTAATGTCCTGAGGAAGAATAAACGTGCGAGGGAAGAAGTTGAATTCTTGTTTTCCAAAGCGAACTGCCATTTTAGACAAATTCCTCCACAGTCGATCTTTTCTGCCAATTTGGAAAGTCCCTGGGAAGTGATTCAGCTGTGACAGGAATACAGCCAACAAGTTATTACATTTACACCAAAAATGTATAACCCCGGTGTTAAACCCCTGTTACCTTCTGGTGTTCCCCTAGGGTCTTAAAACAGACAGACTTCATGTGGTGACCCCAACAGCCCAACCAGTCATGGCTTTCTACAATACATAAAACAGTAAATGTAGCACAGTCCTTTTATAGTCTTACTCACTTTTCCTACATTGAAAAAGTACTTTTTGTGACTTTGAAGTGGGATCTAGCTATAGTATTTTTGACAATATTTGGTGTGACCGTGCTCATCTTCCATTTCAGCAACCTCCTCTGTTCAATGGGCAGCAGCTCCACTGCAGAAACAAACAGAAAAGAGATTAAAGGCTGTAATTCAACACAAAAAGATAGTATTAGCATATAAATATTCTTAGACATATTATATCATCATCATATTCTGTTAAATTGGTGTAGCATTACCTTTCTCATTAGCAGTGCTGAAGTAGAGAGTTGGTGGAAAAAAGGGGAACAAACTGGGAACAAGAGCAGGTTTCTCCTCGCGGTCATCTTCAGCCCCCAGTAACATTGGCTCCTCAACACTAAAAAACAAGCACATATATAAATCACAAATGACACATAAGAGAGACATACATCAGCGGTATGTCACCATGCACAAGCACAGCTTATACGGTTGGTGGCTCAATCCAAATCAAGTATAGGACCCAGTGCTCTACTTAAATTATTCATCCTCACTTTGCATCACATCTCTCTTTCACCACTAGCAAGTTTCAAAGATATTTTAGACTTATGTGGCTAAAGTATGTATGTTTAGTACCATATGTATCGTGTAGCCATTTTCAGGGAAACAGTTTGATGAGTTTCTAAAAATTTACAGTAAACAATTCCATTTTATAAATTAGTTGAGGCAAACAGCAAGTCAGGTAAAAAAAAAAAAAAAAAAAACACCTGTTAATATATTTCACTCATCTACAACAAGAACAACTCCTGATTCTGCTATTCTGCTTAGTGACTATAAATAAGACACTTAACTCTGCTGTCTACATTAGCTAATGTTGTTTTAAGTTCGCCAACTTCTAAATAACAGAAGCTGGGATCAGCTATCTGTCAAGTTGGTAACAAGAGTGGACTATGGTCTGTACAGATGATCGTTTGCACTCTGTACCAGTAACATGACACTTCTGTTTGAATTTGGGGTCAGCTAAATCACACACCTTTGACAGCAACAAAGCCCTCAACTATAGTTTACAAAAAAGCAACTAACTAATAAAAAAAAAAAAAAAGTAATTACTCACATGATAGGCATAAAGACTCAAAGATGGGTAATCATGAATTGACTCAGGTCTCTCCTCTATGAGAAAATCCTTCAACACTACTAGGTTAACGATGGCATCTTTGGGTCCTCGGATGCACTATGCTTACCAGACAGAAATTAGCTAGGAGGGGTGTGGGGTAGAAAACCACAAATAGCAGCCCCTTTTCAGGCTATTTTTTGCAGAGAATCAGCTCCCAGTCTTTGGTGGTGACTTCTACTGTGGAGGCCATTAATGCAGAGTACAATACATGTCACAAAGCAGCCGACCTTTCCACCATGCTCTGCTGCTTTCAGCTGCATTCACAAAGCCTCCAACATCCCACAGCATCTGACTGTATGGTAATATAATGTAAGTTACACCTGTGAAGGGGGGAACTGTTGACTATGTTAAAGGATCATAACACATTTTGTTACGTAGTTGTATAAATGACTGATCAATAAACAAAATTTTAAAAACAAGTTTTGAAGAAAAATGTACAGGGCTGAAGTGGAGGAGTGACCTGAGCAGGTGTCAATCTCACCTGTAGTGGTCAGGATTTTGTATGGACAATGAACAGCTACAATACTGGGAATAATGAGTTGTACCTTGAAAGTATCGCAAGAGATGATGTAGATGAGGCACCATTGACCGATGAGCAATCTGAGCCATCTACAAAATATGAGAAAAATTTTAAATAACTTATCTTGGGAAAATGTATACACTGTAAAACAATCTATAACATCTAAACGAAATGTGCAATAGTTCAATTTAGATACATTTTAAATAATACCATCATCGCTGCAGGCATTTTCCAGTTCATCAGGTAGGTCCTCTTCAGCCCCGTCAACTTGCATGTCACTTTCAGGGCTGGGGGCACAAATATTGTAAATTTTACATAAATTAAAAAATAGACAAGTTTCTGTATGTACTCACTCATTGAGGAATGGCCCTCCCACAGCACACTCCTCTGAAGAAGAGGAAGGGGTTAGAGATGATGGGTAAGAGGATGCAGCTTCACTGTCTTTAGTTAGATGAATGGATGAGATCTGGTTTGTGACAGAGCCTACCAGAACCCCTGTTGAACCACAAAAATATAAAAGATTTTAACAATATTGCATTTAGTCAAATTACTGATTTCTTATTTGGTCTGCTTACTAGAGTTTATATCTAGTGCTAGGGTCTGGTCTTTCTGAGTGGGTTCTGGTTTAGTTGCAATGTTGTCATTTGAAGTTGTTGAATCTGCCAGAGGACTGACTGTGAAAGGACCATCACCCTCACAAAAACGTAGATTCACCACAGCTGGGCTCTTCTCTTGGGGATTATTATTAGTGAGATCTGCAGTTTTACTCTGTTTGGAAGACACTTTATTTGTGCACTTCCCTTCGACTTTGGGGATTTTGTTGATGGAACAGTCAGTCGTCACAGCAGTTGCCTGTGGCTTAAAGGTGCTAAGGCATAGAGGTTGTCCTGAAGGCAATGAAGTTAAAGAGCCAACCTAAAATGCCAACAGCGGGATAGAAATAACATTTGGTTATAAGACATTATAGCATTATTATACTACATTTTTAAAAATCATTATTCTAATAATACCCACCAAATGTCCGATACTTTTTTGCAGTGTTTGTTTTCCTCTTACGAAAAGATCCTGGTGATCAACTGATAAAAGATGGCTGAGCTTCAAAGGTGCATCACCACTTGTCTCCACTTCTCCACGGGTTTGTAAACAGTTTCCAGGAAGTTTCCGGTGTTTCTGCATAGTAACCGTGACTTGGTTTTCCTTTTTAGGATTAGAAGATTTAGTTGGGCTCCCATTGAGCTGTGGCAGGACTGGAGGTACACCTGGATCAATGGTAATTTGACTCTTGGCAGTAGGTTTACTTCTGTCCCCACACCCCAGTTCTGAAGATGCCTTTAAGTGTCTCATGAAAGAAGCATCTAAACAACTATTTAAACAAGGTGAGCGATTGTCTAAATCTCTTCTCTTTGTCTCATCTACAGATGATTGACTACAAGGCACTTTTACAACAGTCTTGGCATTTGTACTAACAGAGTTGGTGGTACAATTAGCACCAGAGGAGGATAAAGGCTGGCCCCCACCCCAAAGGTACGATTGGTTGGTGGGCATGGTACAGCTTTAGAGCAATAAATTGGGCGGTAATGGTCGAGTAAATGACTACTCCAGACTAACTTAATGTGCTGTTGTAGATTGTCAGCTCCAACAGTGTCTTGGAAATCCTGGAAATTCCTGGATTGGTAAAGCTTGAGAAAAAGTTCTTGCTATAACTTGACCAGATGTAATCATAGCTGCAAATATAATGATCGCCAAATAACTCAGCATCTCAACATTTTCCCTGCAGCTGGAAGTTTTGACGGCACTGGAGCCACATGAAAAAAATGCTTCATTCAAATTGTGTTCAGTGCCTCATGTAACAAGACCTGACCGGCTCTTTTATGCAGAAGAGGGCGCACACAGACTTGATCTCTTAATAGTGATGAGGACTGGAATGACTTCTAGAGTTGCTTCATTCTTCGTTTTGACTTTACAGGCTTCTCCCAACACTGTAACAAAGCACCAGACAAAACGAGAACATAATTTAACTGTAGCAAGCTCTTCAGTTTAGACATTTCCTGAGTTATTTTCCGACTTTGAATGACGTTTGTTTCCCATCTTGAATAGAAAGAAACGTTGCACATGTCATACCATGTGCCTTCCACAACTGTGGCTGAAAATGTCCACCTTTAGCATAATGAAAAACAAAATTAAAACGGGATACTGTGCGTATTTCATAAAATAAACAGGTGAAGCGAAAATTAAACTGACTTGGATCACCCAAACGAGGCTGTCAGAGAGAGTGACCTGATCTGTGTCTTCTCTTCTGTGTTTACCGCGACACGTTCAGTGATCTTAGCCATTAGCTTAGCAACAACTAAACAGCGCCAAGTGTCCAGTGACTAGACCATAGCACCGACACAAAACAAGGACAGCAGAACAGGGCCTTACACACATATACCCACCTCGTCGGGTGATTTCTACGCGGAATAATATGTCCCCGTATTTTGGCGTGTCCTGTGTGCACTTTATCCCATCAGATTGGCGCTAAATAAAGTCTATGGCCTCCGGAGATCGTGTATGAATAGGAGGTTCACTCCAGTGTCGGATTTCCCCCTCACAAATCACAGAGCGGTCCTGAGCATAAAGCGCCCTCTACCGGCGTTGTGCGGGTGACACAATCTAAGTCAACTGTGACGAAGAACATGATATATTTTATGGCTATTAATCACGTGTAACTCGTAATAATAGGTAGTAAGTCTTCATAATATAATGCCCATAGTCTAATGTTCTTAGCCCAGAGGTCCAAGTTACTTGCACATAACTCATTATGCCACTAGAGGGCTTACTCTGAGACTAAAACGTCCTGCTACATTCGTACCTGCCATCCTACGGCCCTTACAGGTCTGATTACATCAGTCAGTGTAACACTGATGCACTAGGCCTATTACTACTGTAACGTTAGGTGATAAAGGATTCACAAGTATTGTGAAGTATTATTTTTCTTAAAAAAAAAAAAAGGCGGGTACTACTTTTGTGCATAATCTAGACACATGTTTAAGTATAATTTATTTTTTTATTCTATTTGTACAAATACACATCTGAATATTTGTGTATGGTATTTGACACTAGATGCTTATGACAATTTGACTACTTTTTATTAAATGCATTACTATACATTTTTGCTTTGTTATTCTGTTATAACGTGTAAGATATAGTGTCCAAGTAATTTCCCTCATAAAGTTTGTCTAATTAACCTTGGATATGTCATACTCACTCACATGTCCATCATTCTGTCCTGCCTCTGCTTTGATGCACGTTGTCTTCTCTATTCCCTTATCTCAATCTCATTTTACTGTGGCAAGTTGGTGCTCGCAGACAGATGGAGCAGAAGTCAATGTGGGAGGGAGGGACCATTAAGGAGGAGAGAGAGAGGGAGGGAAAGAGAGGGAGGGGAAGGTGATAAAGTGACTGGAATAGAGAGACCCAGCGCAGACTGAAGCTGTGCAGAGCACCAGGACTCTTTACCAAAGCTGTGGACCTTTCTTTAGGACCTTCTTTTAAACTTTTCACAGGAGCAAATGGATTACTGATATTAAGGAGATTTTTTTACTTAAAAGAAGGAAAAACACACATAGAAGGACAAAACAGACAATACCAATTAGTTCATTAGGTAGTATGGATGCAGAAACCAAGAGTAAGAGCAATCAAAATTAGAAGAACATTTTGAAATTCTTATTGCATAACTATTTTTTCAGTAAAAAGATCTATATGCATCCTTTCTCAAAGTTGTTACAAATTGTGGTCAAGATAATACAGAAATATCAATTCATTATAAGACAAGAAGAGGAAAGAAAAGTATTACATGATATACTGAAGATAATGCACCAAAATCTGAAGTGAAACAAAGTGAACTGTAACAATTACAAACTGACCTATTTATAAAAAGCACCATTGAACTCACCATGGGCTTTCAGACTCTCTTGGCAGCCCCTCTGTACCTCCTTGCTCTCCAGACCCTGATGGTGGTCCCGGGTGGGTCTTTGGCTCTGGGGAGACTGGAGCGCTGGGTCCGGTCTGGTCTTCAGTCACTACAGTGGAACCAGTTGAACCGTTGTCTCCGGACATCCTCACTTTCTGAGGCTGAGTGCAGGAGGCTGTCCCATCTCCCATTATCCTCTGTGGCTGTGTATGTGTCAGAGCCACACACCGGAATAGGTGAGTCAATTTCTGCAGAACTACGACTATTGTGTCCTTATATCTTTTTTAACCTGTTTCATAGATTTTCACTGAATCCTAAATAACTTGCAATTTTGTGGAAGTCTTACTCTTTTCCATAGCACTCAAAAGACAAAAGAGCTGTTATCTTTTTGGTGGTGATGAAGTATTTTTCATTAAGTAGACCTAAACCATCACAAGTGATAAAAATCTGTGACATCTCAAGTAATTAATGTAATTTTGAGTTCACTTTGAACTGAATTAAATATTTATTTTGTAGGTTTTGTTGATACTTTTGGAAAATGCAATATCTGCAATTGCACCATTATGCATTTTTAAACAAATTGAGTAAACCTCTCAGTAGGCTATATGAAACATTACTCTGTGATTTGGTGGCGGTATTTTATGATATATAACTTATTTAACATAAATAAAACCAACCTATTTGTCTCCAGGATATTCCGACAAGGTGATGGCCCTTCTCCCTGACACATCAGTCCCGCTGGGGTACAAAGCGCGGGGCAGTTACAGTGTGGTGAATGCAGGACACAGCCCCCACAGACACCAGGCTCTCTCCAGCTCCACAGCCCATGATGCTGTGCTGGTCCTAGACCCAAGTCCAGGGGAGAATTTTGGACACCCAGTAGTTCTCTTCTATGTGGACATGAACGTGACTAAGAAGAGGTGCTCTCATATGGATGGCATTTACCTGGGTGAGTTAACAGCAACATTCATTATATATTGTTATTACTAGTGTGGCAAGAGAACGAGGGGCAATGTAGAAAAAAGCACACAAAACTTGGCATTTGCTTGCAAAATATGTAAGAACTAAATACAAATGTTGCAATGAAATGTTACAAGTAAAAATAAAATAAAATAAATAAATAAATAAAGCAATAATTATTTGCAGCATAATATACTAACAAAAATGTAGCAACATGTCTCAGTAAACATACTGAACTGTGCATTGATTAAAATGCTACACTTATAAATGCATTGGTAGTTGCTAAAGAAAAAAATTGAATCTTTTTAAAATCCTCAATACACCCACAATTTAATTGTTCTTAACTTTTATTAGTATAAAAAAGAAAATATATAATCTCTTACGAATAAATAATGCTGCCACTACTGTCTTAATCAAACATTTAAGAACATTGCAGTGCTTAGTTATTACATGCTTTTTTTTTTATAAAGGGTGCAGAAAGTAAGAGTTAGCGCTGACCTTTTAAAGTTCCATTTATAGCTAACTCATCCTGCTTTATAACCCTAGACACACCTGCCCTTCGTATGCACACAACCTAAGGACAATTACTTATTACCAAAAAATCTAAAGAATAGATTTTAGTTACATGAATTGAAATGAAACCTCACACATAACAGGTCTTAATGAGTGGGCTGCTGGGGTGCCCCTGTGGTGCCCCTGTGAGCTGGGTGAGGGCCAGATGTGGAGGTGAACGCACACCTGTCAATTATTTATACACACACATGCAGTGCTGTGCCTCTTGCTGGCTATACAGGAGGGGCTTGTACCTTGTTTAACCTAACAAAAGGAAAGAAGAAGAATTTTATGAATAGACTTTTAAACAATGTAATTTCATGACTTTCAACTAAATAGAAAACATTTAGAGACAGACATCTTGTATGTGTATAAATATATTGGAATGGTGTTTAACTGGATCAAAAGGCAAGTAAAAAAAATTTAAGCAGCATCTTTTTGCTATTTCAATCCCTCACACAACCAAGTCTACCCCTTTCGATATTATAAAATGAAAGATATGGTACAACAACCAGAATAGACATAACCAACAAGACATTTACCATTGAAGCACACATATTTCTACCAACAAAAACATGAGATGTAAAACTATATCTGTTTTATTTTAGGAGAGGAGTGTTTAACACTTGCTTTGAAAGGTCAGTGTCAGAACCAGCTAAAGCGGCGTCTTCGGGCTGGCCTGATCAGTGGCTCCAGTCGGATGGTGGAGCGGACCATTGGAGGGCTCTGTGAGGTCCACTTCCTCCCACTAGTGGTCGGTGTGGGGGACAGCAACCGCACCCAGAGACTGAAATGTGTGGGTAAGTCCAAACATGCTCTTATGGGCAGAAGTTTCCCAGATTCCAAATTGCGTAGCTGCATTTGACTCATTCTCATTGTCCCATGTTTCAAATTGGACTCCCACAAACAATAAATAAACATAAGACAACCTATTACCCTTTCAGCGGAGCATCTGGCAATATCTTTCTTGTTCCTTTAATTTCTAAATCAAATAAGGAAATCTGGAGAGCAATGATGTTATGAACACACATAATGCTTCAACTTGCCCGCCAGTAAGACAACCATCTAATCTAATATTGATGCCATTTGGTTGCACAGAACTCCTAATGGGGATATAGTCAATTCCACCAACTAAAGGATCAAACGTAAAATGGGATCATAGTAATAGCCACATTTGGTTGTAAAATGTTAATAACTTTTTTGGTACTTTGTAAAGTAGAATTATTCTCATCTTCTGCCAAGGCCGCCCACTTCTTCAGTATCTGCCAGCCACCTGGGGCTTGTAATCGAAACTGTTTACAAGGATTCAGTTTTTCCATGTAGTTACAACAAAGTTTTAAACATCCCACCTACAGGTTCAATTATCCTCAAATTTAATGTCCCATAGCCTCAGCCCAATATTATAACCTCATTTTCTAGTCCAATTTCTCTGTCCATTTTCATAAACATGCCTGTGCTTTCATTTCATTTTTTATTTGTTCTTTTTGTTCTATTGTATGGAAATGTATTGTCTACTTAACATCTACCCCTTTCTGAACACAATAAGACATAAACATAGATTACCTCATATTTGGATTAAATTAAGAATGATTCAAGGATTACTAACACAATTTTGCTAATTTAATTTACACTTTTTTGTATTTGAACAGTTTGAACAGTAGACTGTTCCATTGCTTTACACCAATACATTTATTTAAGTGTAGTTCTTGCAAAAGGCAGGCAAAGTTTAAAGTCATGTCTTCTAATTTCACTATTTACTGTTGTCAGATAACACAGAGTTTGCACCGTGCCCTCCGATGCTACCTTTGAGTATGCCCAGTTTACCTGTCTCTAGCTGTGAACTGAACAAAAATACAAGAAGGTGCCATCAGCAGCCTCTGGCCACACACCTGTCCTGCCGACTGTACCAGACCTGTGACCATGCTGTGCTCCTGTCAGGTGGGGCTCAAGTTTGTGATTGCTTCAAATACTGACTTGCATTCATAGACAGTTAAGATGGGAGACAGGAAAAGGATTTAACATCTATGTTGCATATTAAATTACATGTGTTTTACATCAGAAGAAAGCATGCCTTCTTACTAAGAACAGGGTTCCCTTTCCACAGATATGACATGTCGCTATGCATGGTGGTGTACCTGATTGGTGCTGTAAAAGTAGATTTAAACACAACATTACCAGAAAAGCAACACTTGAAACACGCAGGTGTTACATTTTCTACCAAAAAAAGTTACATAGTGCAGCTTTAATTTAGAGGTTATAGCACAAGTCACAGTAAATTACTTTAGTAAATGTGAATGATTATCAATATGTTACGCTGTCAGTTCATAAAGAATCTGGCTATTGTCTGGTCCACCATAGGCACATAGTTGTTAAGCCTGCAACCCCTAATAAGGTTAAGTGGAGAATAATGAAAGTGATTTATTGTGTATGTTACCCTTGCTAATACAGTTGTATACTTTTCTGTAGGTGGATGGCAACAACAGGTTACTTTCCAGCACCATGTACAAAACCTTCAGATGTTTTATCACATGCTTCGCAACAATGGTTTTCATAAAAATCATATTAGAACCTTCTTTGCCAACAGTGGACAATTTCTAGGTACTGAAATTCAACACAAGTGAACACTTCCATATTTCTGGCAGCTTCAGTAAAATTAGTATCTGATCTTTCTTTTCACAATGTTTACATATTCCCACAGAGGAAATAGAGGGTGTGTACCCTGCTACAGAGAAGGCAGTGATCCGTAACCATGTGTCATACATCTGTCGAAAGCAGCACTGTGCGGACACGTTGGTGCTGTACTTGAACTCACCCACGCGCAGTGACGGGACCATGTTGCTGTGGGACACCAACCTTGATGGCATTGTAAGTGCATTTGTGTATAGAAATCTTAAGTCATCTTAAGTTAAACAGTGATGCAAAGTTTTTTTTCACTAATTCAGTGTATTCATTCTGACATACCATTTACATTTTGATTTACTAAATTACTACATCCGCATGTATGTGAATGACCCTTAAACAACATATTGTCTTTTTTCATTAACCTTTATCTTATCTATTTTAAAAATATAAAAGAAACCCTTTTTGCTATGTATCTGACTTATGCATGGTTTGCAGGCTGACTTAAAGGAGCGATACTCTGTGAACGAATTGCTGACTGACCTGGCAGGCTGCAAAGCCACCAGGGTTCTGCTCTTTGTGGATCAAAGCTACAGTGGGGTGTTGTACAAAAGGCTGAGAGGATCCCCAAAACACACAAATGTGGTTCTGATCCAGAGCCCATCTAAACAGTCCCACAAGTACCAGAGGGGCAACCCAGACTGGGACCAGAACAACTGGGCATACATCAGCCCCCCCATGTGTCTCCTGGACCATTTAGGAAAGGTGCCCATCTTATTATTATTATTATTTTTTTTTTTCAGTTTTTACAATCATTTATTGTTTATTCAGAAACCTTAGTGACTCTTAGTGACTCCTCCTCTTCTTCTCTCAGGGTGCTGGGACGTCCCATCTGCTGGAGCCTTGGGCTGGTCTTCTGAATGTGACACTGGCTGGAGCTCCTTGTAATGTCACCCCTCCTTTGACAGACAGTGAGTTGCAGAGGGAGTACCAGGGCTGCCAAAACCTGCCCACTGCCCTATGGCACCAGAAACTACGGAGAGTCAACTAGAAAGGGAACACAGACACAGGGACAATAATGTATGTAAATCAAGGATATTAGATAGAAGTGGACCCAAATTTGTAAGAATAGAAGGAAATAATTACAGGGCAAATAAGTAAGGTCACAAATAAAAACAGGCTTCATATAGGTTTATGTTGCTTGCTGTAAATATTAATGATTGACTGCACTATTAGATACAATAGGTGAAAGCGATGAACAAAGACTTTTATAAATCATACACCGTGGAGTTCCTTGTAAAGCTATAGTACAGTATAGTAATAGAGTATGCCCACTATGTGGGGTAGTCCCTGGTTATTTACACCTCATGTAACCTAAAGACTATATGATCTGGCTAAAGGGATCCGTGAAATACTCCCAGCAGCAGTTCCCTGTGTCTAAGTCTACATCCAGGACTCAGAGTTTTATTAGGCCAACTGCATGTCCCAAGAAGAGCGTTCAAAACTATGTGAACACTGTGTGTGTGTGTGTGTGTGTGCGCGTGTGTGTGTGCGTGTGTGTGTGTGGGAGAGTTCAACAAGAGGACATCCCACTCTAAGACCACTGCAGTTACACTGGGGTCAATCTGATGAATGTGTGTGTGTGAACAACAAGTCTCCTGGGCTCTTAAACATTTCAGAACCAATCAACTGTGTCTATTTTTGTCTTTGCCTGATCTTCTCTGTACCATCTTCATCCTGTCCTCTGCTTCACCTTCTGTCTGTTACTTTCTTGTCATCGACTTGACTTTTCTCTCTTAGAGACTTCCTATCTTAAGAAAGGTTGTTTGAGGTACATTACGTGTGTAACATATGACCTTATTTCACCTTGCTTGGAAAGCAGACCACCAATGACACAAGAACACGTGTTGCTGCATATCCCCACCAAACGCAAAAGCAAAAAAGATTAACAGGGCTTAACACAAGAAATTTGTGAATTATGTACATAATCTCCTTTTATGTTGTTCAACAAAAATCATATTGGGAACTTTAATTTTATATTTAATTTCATATTATTACAAATTTCATATATACTACTTGAATCTTCTCAGTCTTAAGATGAGAAGACACACCAGCCAATAAAGTCTGTCCTTTCTGCCACACAAAGTGGCTTTTAAGAAAGCATTTAACTGAAGTAAAAGTAGTGAAGCTCTGTATGAACAGTATGTATAGTCAGTTCCATAAAATTAACATGAACACATTTTAGTATTTATTTCATAAAGCGTTCATGCTTTTCCAGAGTATATGTGTTAGCCAACACAGTAACTCTTACTTTTTTCACTTTACTGAGGTTTATTCAAACTGATGTTGAAAACACATGTATGTATGTATTGCTAATGTTAAAAAAAGTGTATTCATGTGTCTGCATTTACTGTATTGGTTGACTGTGTTAAGGAGCTATATACTACTTGCTGTTTTGTAACAAACTGTACATAAATATGATTCTGTTGTATGCATGGGTGTCTAGTAAATAAAGTACTTTTATAAAACATTTTAAGTAGAGAATGGTGAAGTGTAACCATTAAGATGCTCAGCAAAAGTTCATATCTGAATTCCTTATATTTTGTTATTGATTATTTTCTTCTTAAAAGGTGTTTGGTTGAAAAAAGCCAGCCAAGGATCTTAACCCTCAGGGTTCTCATATAGGCTCACACAATCGCTGACCCTTGGCTTGGGTACTTTGGCTCATCCAGGATTTTTCACCACAACAACAGAACAACAATCAGTCATTACAGACTCCTGCTTTAAAGGAACAGGGCTGAATCCTAAGTACCTGCCTCTGAGTGGGATTTGACCCCCTCCTAAATCACCTGTGGACCACACATTAATATCACAACTGCCAACAGTATAATTCTTATTGGTTTCTTCATAGAAATACAGGTACCTACTTTTAGTCTGTGTGGAGAGTCCTTTGTTGTTTGGTCCACATGGATGCATACAGTCCTCTCTGGGTCAGCAGTTCTTCATGTCTAAAGAAAGAGTACAGCACATGACCACTTTTCCTTGATAATTCTGGCACAACTAACAGCATATATTTATCTACCTTTCTTAATTTGTTTTTAAAAACACATTCTGCAGATCCTATTTTGAATTAACAGACTTTGACAACAGTGTTGATACCAAAGCCCAATACTCATAGGAGTTAATTTGGTACAATGCACATAGTGTATATGACCAGGACACAATACACCAATCATACAAAGCTCCTATTGTACATAAACAGTATGTAAGACAGTATCATGACAGTAGTAGCAGTGATGCAGGCTGGCTTAGTGTAGATCATAATCCTTCATGATGTAAAAATGCTCTTCAACTAACTTCACTATAAATTAATGAAAGTTAGAGATGTGACTGTCTGGACCTAAGGACAAATGAGGAGAGTGAGTCTTAGACAAGATGAAGAACACATACAGGTCAACAGGAATATATGGTGGCAGAAGTTAGGGCTAGTTCCACTTTGAATGACTTTGTGTTGCATGTATCTAATTGAATGGAAAATCTATGGATTGTTATTTGCATGAATTCATCTCTGTTATTTTGTTTTTGTGACAGTGAGGACAAGCACCTGTAAAACGTTAATGAATGCATCATTTTCACTCGTAAACCATTCTGAGAATTAGAAGTATTTGTGCATGAAGCATGTTGGGCATATGGAGTGCCTGAGGAGGAGGCCTCTTCCTGTCTATGTGGTAAGAGACACTCCCACAAGCAAGCCGGGCCAGAGAGTGGCTGTATTCTGACACCGGACGCTAAATGGGCCCGTCTTGTTTACATCACAATGCCACTCTAAAGATGAATGGGTTATGGACTGTTCTCCTGTGAGTGGCTCCAGGGCATGGCCAGATCTCCAGATTAAAATAAATCAGATGTGACCTATTAGACATATGCCATCTTTTATTATGGTATTTCAACATTCCTTGGTAAACGTACCATAATACATTACGGCAGTTAAAATTATGTACTGCTTTTTTGTTACATAGAAATATATCAATATTGTTCCACAAATCTAGTTGTTTCATTATTTATTTAAAGTATTAACAACTTATATGAATGAGTTTCAGCTTCCTGTCAAGCCTTGGGTTGTACATTTCCTTGGGCTGTACATTTAAAAGTTTGATAAACTTCAGTTAACCCTTTAAAAGTTTATTCAACATCATCAGAAGTAATGCCCTACTAATATTTTAGTCTTCTTGTGTTCTAATGTCTCTAGTTTGTTACATGTTGGAGGCCTAAAAGCATTCTTAAAATGTGTGAGAAAGGAAGTTTTCCAGCCCAGCTCCTATATCAAAGGATTTTATGCATGGGTGGTAAAGTGGCAGCTCTATGGTGTGTGCGTTCCTCCCTCTGGGCATAAGACTGATACCAGTGCGTTTAAGGGTCACACACATAATGGTTGTGATGCAGAGATAACTAATTAGCCCACACTTAACAGACGAACAGTCACTCAGGAATTACAGCACACATACATTTCACACACTCACCAAAGGTGGAGTAAAAATAGGGATGTCAATATTATTTGATCAGTTTATAATTGTGATTATTCAGGTTACAATATAATCACAAGAAAAAAATAAAAATAAAAATGAATAATTGTGGGAATTTCAGAAACTCAAAAACTAGCCACTTAATTAGTGATAAACAACTAGAGGTGCCCAGATCTTTTTCCTGAATGGGTCAAAATGAATATGCGTATGAATGACTAACCTTTTGCATGTAATCACCTTAAAGATCTTATATTACACAAAATTGACTGTTGTGAACTTTAAACCATGTCAGTAGCAGTGTTTTATTTCATTCACACATGGTGGAATAATTCTGCATTATTAGTCTGTCTACATCTCCAAAGGTCTGTTTCACCTTGTGACGTCACAAAGCATTTTTCAAGTTAACAGCTACCTTTTACCTATAGTTTAGCAGAGACATTTCCAGGGCTAAAATCATCCAAATCATTCTTGTGAAGGTGTATGGAGACACAGTGGAGCAGTTCCTGTGTCACCATATGACATCACAAGGTGGAGAAGAGTGTTTTCTGTTTCAATGAAGAACCTTTAAATCAAAATAGATAGCACTCAACACTGCATTGTGAGAAAAACTACAAGTAGATCCTCTGCAAGCTCTAGTGTTGGTGCCCCTGGTCTAGAAGGGTTCATGTGCAAACTCGGATTGTATGTAATTTTGTAATGTGTAATTCAAAATTTATTGGAAACATACTGAATCAATGGACACCTAAATTAACTCTCTTACCTTCCTCTTTCAGCTATTTGGCCAGCATGAAGCACTAGAATCTGGTCTGCTTCTACAATAGTGGACAACCTGCAACAGATTTTCATTGTCATTGATGGGTTTCAGATGACATCACAACATTCTATCGTATAGCCAATAAGATTTCATACAGATGGGGGATGGGGCAGCTGAAAAGAATGTTATTAAAAAGCAGATTTTTGATGTAATATAATATAATGGTTTAGTCATTAATATAAATTATCAGGTTCAACTATTGTGAATCATCTATTTAGATATTACCTTCTTATGATATCATACAATCAATATAGCATTGTCATTGTCACATGAGAAGATTTTCCCACATATTTTCCCAGGGCTTTTGATTCTCAGATTTGTTTTCCATATAAAATATGCATAATAATAAGATAAAGGAAATAAACCAATTTGTATGTTACAAAAATTCAAATGTCAAATGAAGGTAAAAGACAGGGTTGTCCTGCAAGGATAAGTTAAAAAGACATATCTGAGTTGTGTCATTACTGTCAGTGAGTTTCAGCACACACTAACACACATATGCGCATCCAGCTGAGAGGGTTGCTCTGGGCTGGAGAACTCTGAGTGAACCTGTCTGTGAATTATTAAAGTCAGTATTTATGATGAGCGCCTGATTAAAGCCACACTCAGCGATCTAAGTGGCTCTATACTCCAAGTCAGGAAGGCCAGGACAGGGCTGAACAGACAAACAGATCAAAGAATGCAGAGGAACATGTTATCATTTTATTTTTAGTGTTTTGCAATGCACATTCCTGCAATAACATGTTTTTCCTTTCAAAAGAACTTGAAGACCTCTGGTTTAAGATATGAGGCAAGGGAGACTTTGGGCAGCTAATCCAATCCCTACTCTCCAATGGGCTTAAGTTGGGCCACACCTAGGCAGTAAGTTTCTTCAGTTAATTAGGCAATTTTCACCCAGGGTAAGATGCAATTTATTATATTATAAACTGTATTTTATGCTAAATATTATAAGGTAAATAAAACTGCAACATTTTTACATGTGAAAAGAAACAGACGCCCAGCCAGCTGGTTGTATGTCCTGGTTGTCCCAAAGCTGAAAGTATCTTTAAGCTCCTGCAGCGCACCACTTATAAAGACTATCTTTGGATGTCCACCTTCAATATTTGATGGAAAACCTGGGTCACAGGTAGGAGTATCTCCCTCTAGAGACTGCTGACGTCAGCTGCACTCATTCAGGCTTTTCTCTGTCACCGTGTCCACTGCAGTACAGATGTGGGCTATTGCTCACGTCCCATTTACTGTGACGTCCTAGTTAAACCTTGTTTGACTCACCACATACCTTAGCTGACATGTAGTCGAGGTAAACTTGTTATCTCTGAATATTGGTTACGTAAATGAAAAGATGCAAGGTAAGGGTGAAACAATTTGGATGTTTTTGTGTTGACGCCACACAATACACCATCTAAGGTCTTAGTCAGAGATATATTTATGTCAGAACTAAAAGATCTTCCATTCCAGGATCGGACACTACACCTTAACCAATGCAAGACAGGGACAATGTCTTTATTAAGACTCATTTATTCTGAGTGCTTTTAGACTGTGTTTAACCCAAGCTTATTCAAAGTAAAAACTAGATCAGTGTTACGGCCCCAGGCCTTAGATTGTCATTTGTTCTGTGTGTTCAAAATTATTCTGCTGGACACCTGGATTCCTGCTGTAGGAGTCCTGGTTTGTGATTGGTGGGGGAGGTCAACGCCCACCTCACCTGCAGCCACCTCCCCCTATTTAAGGAAATTTCCAGCACCTGATTGGGGCTGCTGGCCTTGGTAGCCAGTATGCCATTTTGTGTTCATGTGTGTAGTTTAGTTTAGTTCTGTTTTGTGCCTTTTTTGATTTGGTCACTTGATTCTGTTTGTGGGCTTATGTGGTTTAATTTGGGGAACTTGCGTTTAGTTTAGTGTGTGTCCCTCAGTTTTACCACTCGTTATTGTGTAAGCCTGCGTGACCCCTTTTGTGGAACGAAACCCTGTTTATTCTGTTGTTCTGTTTAGGTTGTTTTCTGTATAGTTTTAGTCTTTTGTTAATTTACCTTTTACATTCCTGTTAATTAAACATTTTTAATTTATTCCATTTTACATATTGGTTTTATTTGTTACTTCCCTGTCCCTAGCTGAACTGGGTCGTAACAATCAGTTTCATCAATCTAAATAAAATTATGTTGATCTTTCATATAGAGGTTTAACCAATGTAGATGTTAAGCCCAATCCATATGCTCCATTGTCTGGATGTCCTGTTTAATTTATTAAAAATGGCTTGGATATAAGAAGAAGAAGAAGCAACAATGGAGAGAAGTCAAATTTTCAAAGGTAGCACTGGGTGGTGCTGTTTGAACCATTAGGATTATTTTGAAAAGAAAATACATTTCTTAATTAGAAATTATATTCAAAATGGTTTTATGTCATATTGATATTTTACATAGAAAATAGTTAACACTATTGCTAACCATGAACTTTTTATGAAGTTGACAGAAGACTTTGTTCTTGAAGTTAATTTCATGACATTTGACCCTTGACATGTTTTAACATCAGCAAGAGTCAGAGACTTTTAAATTCACTCTATCTGATGAAAAAACAGACCCATGTATCGTTCCTTTTGTTGAACTGTCACTCCATGTTGTCACATACTTTTCAATCAGCTTATCATTTAAGCTCTCAAACCCTTTCTTTGTGTCCATTTTAATCCTGTTTTCTTTTACCATGACCCTGCCATTCCTTTCATCTATCGTGCTTATGTTTTTGATGTAGACATTAATTATTACAAGCTCCATCAGCCTTGACAGAGCAGTAAACTATGCCTTGCTTAATATTTGGATTTAAAACTTAGTGGTTTCACCTGTGTGCCACAACAATAGTGGTCCTCTTGGTGCAGATCTTAGCCAAAGAAGCCTGGATGTTTCTTTCTGTTTGAGTGTCCAAGGAGGAGGTGGCCTGGAAAATGAAGTATACCCATTTATTTAAAGGTTCACAGTGTAACGTTTCTGCTGGAGGGTCCACCACTTTCTTGTTTTCATGGAGATGCACTGATTTCCCCCATTTAATGAATTCTAGGTGATTCTATTGCAAAAAATACATTGTAAAACGTACATTATTACTGAGAGCATGCTCTCCACAGATCCGACCTGTATATTGGCCTGATGGTGTAACCCGCTTATCTCCATGGAGAAAGATAAGTTAAAGACATATTGTGGAACATTACAGATGTGATGGAGAGAAACAGTGGTGGACCCTTCACCTGAAAAGATGCATGATGCACCTTTGCACAAACAACATAGTGAATAACATGTGACTCACAAAATAACCCCTCATCCAAAGTGTAAGTGCGTGTCTCTAACCTCATCCAGCAGGATGATCTGCGGATTCTTGAGGATTGTTCGAGCTATGGCCACTCTCTGCTTCTCACCTCCACTGAGCTTCAAGCCCCGCTCTCCCACCTCTGTCTCATAACCTAATCATGATTCATGATCAAAACCAACATTATAAACATGACTCACATCCCACACAAAATAAAAAAGTAACAGAGCAGTATGTGGACAGCCTGACCCTGAGGCAGCTCCAGTATCCGTGAGTGTATGTCTGCTGCCCTTGCCGCCTGCTCCACCTCCTGCTGGGTTGCTGTGATCCGGCTGTACCTGATGTTGTTTCCAATGGTGTCACTGAAAAGCACTGTGTCCTGAGGAACTACTCCAATACACCCTCTCAGAGAAGACAGGTAAACCTAATCACAAACAACACAAAAAATGTATACCTAAATGCATAATATGACCTAAATCAATCAACAAATATGAAAGAATATAATTTCATTTCTAATTACACCGTAACATTGTGTTTTGTTCAGGCAAAAAGACCAATGTGTTTTACCATATATAAAAAAATCCAATATAAATGATTTGCTTTAAGCTTTATCTGATCCAATATAGGCTTTGAAATTGAATGCGTTCACACATAAGGACACACATGTACATCAATGTTGCATGGCATAATTTATAATGTACTATATAATGCATGCTGCCCCAGGTCACAGACTTCTGTATGTAATTTCCTGTCTCCTGACGTCAACTCTTAATGTAGTTTATGATAAACCACCACAGATGATAACCTGGATAAACAGACTGCCCCACTGTAAAACAGATGTAGTTATTAGTCTAACTGTTACTATTTCCTTCTCATTCACAAAATACTGTCTAAGCTTCATTTGTTGTACTAACCAATTTTTCCAACAATGATTCACAGGCCCTAATTTGATCTGCTTCATTTTAGTACTTGTTCCGTTCTTCCCTAAACTGCATGTGCGTTTGATTTTAAAGGAGGAAAAAGCCAAGATTAGAGTTCAAAATGCTGTATATTAAAGACTTGGAACACTTTAAGGAAATGTTCTCTAATAACTATTGAACCAGCTGCCCTCTGAAACAGAGAGGTCTTGCTTTTTCAAAGTTTTCTGGCCAAAATGCTGCAATACAATCCAGTCTTATTGTCAGGGGATATCGTGCGATTAGTATTGATGTCTAGGAGTTTTTTTAGGCAGTCCATCATTTTCACTCAAACTTTTCTGAGTACCACCTAAGGAAATATTTGGCCTTCCAAGTATCACCTGATCAAAAACAGAACTATTCTAGGTGCGACCTCCACTACTTTAGATAATATTACCATAATGTTGCTATCCTTTTTATCAGGGTTTAGGAATGATATAATGAATGAATGAATACATTTGCTTATGACAATCTGAGGATAAATATTTTTCACAGGTACTGCTGGAGAATTAACACAGCTCACAGCAATAAAAACCCCTTTACGGACATGACATTAAAATGATCTTTCCTAAAAAGCCGATGACTCATTTAATCAGATGTTGAAGTAGCATCGAACTGAGCTTAAGTCCATCTGGTGGCCATATGAGGACAAACATAGTCAGCTAAGCAAATAAAAACCTTGTAGCCAATTAGAGAAATGGGTTCAAGGAAAAGGGCTTTGGTGTGTCACAAGTAAGCACCGAAAGTTGGATTAAATGAGTACAACCTTACATATAATTATTGTCTAGTGATGCAAGGCTCAAATTAAGAACAGAGAAATAATTAGAGAGATTTCAGTTTGATGTCTGACTGAATATAAGAGCATCCTGTTCTCTGTACTGTGACAGGTGCAGTGTTTTTTACAGGTCATTGAAACATATTATCCCATCACAACTAAACACACTGACTTTAACAAGGCTCAGAGACAAATGATACATGATTATTCCTTTAATAGTGGTATGAGTAAAAGCATTCATAGTGAATGAAACTGTTCTTAAACACACTAATGATCTGAGGCATGAGACTTATATCAAGTGTGTGGACAATTAAATTAATATCCTATGTCTTATAGCCATAACATGTCCCAAAAGGCCTTGACATTTTTTGCTTTCCATCTTTCTGGAAAAGGTGTCTGCCACCTCATTGTCTCCTTAAAGATGGCATTTCCTTGTGTGGAATGTTATATAGCTCAGCATTAAATATCCACCGATAGGGGACACCACCATGGCAAGGAACAGGTCAGATTTGTGAGAGAGGTAACCCCAATCCCGGTAATGTAAAGTTTTTCATGGTATTTTTAATGCAATGAAAAATACAACACCTATAACTGAATAAATGTAAGATGTTTGATGAGTATTATGGGAAAGCAATAACATCTCTATGGAGACAGCTGAACCCTCCACCAAAAAGTTAGATAATGTACCTTTTATTTAACATTTCTAATATGTTCTAAAAACATTTAAAATATACTTGCAAATACATTACTCTACTAGATTTAATCAAGATGTTGGGACAGTATATTTCCTTTGTAAGTTACAGATAATTACTCTCTCTCTTTATTTATCTATTTTAGCACATCCCATTTCTCTGCCTCTTGGCTGGGTTTACAAAGATCTCAGTGACTAAGAGAATGAATCTAATAAACCAAAATGTGTACATACGTGTATTTTAAATGTTCTCCTGCTGTTATAATTACAGGAACATACTCTTGTAATTATGGCTTGTCGTAACCCACACTCCTCTGTCATAGTCAAACAGGTGTGCAGTAGAGCTGTTAATACTGCAATATTCACACTAACTTAAGCTTGCAACTACAATAACAGGGCTATCCATACACAGAGACGCACATCTGGTGTCTGGACCCCCTGTTACATTATTCAAAAACCTTTTACTATGATTTATTCACAGCATGACCAAAGCTGACACACTAAACCTGCTAAGTCTTTGAACTAGAAGATAGAGAAAGTGGAAGTCAATGTGTGGGAGAAAAAGCAGGAAGAAGCCCTGACCACAAAAGACAACTCAAATGCAAAAAGAGGATGAATCAGATACCACAAATAAAATTTTTGGACCTGGGCCAGCTGAAATGACTGGTTATCTAATGCTATGTTTCCTTTGTCATTTGTGACTAAAATATTTAAATTCAGTTTAAATATATAAATGATTGTTTAAGTAAATACAGAGCTGTGTACGTCTGGCACTTTCTTAAACAAGTTTAAGAATAAGTAATATGCAATACATGTCCAGTCGTATTGGTCAGACTTTGTAGGGGTATATAAAATATATTTTAAATATTATATATTTTATATAATAATAATAAAAAATAAGTGCCACAATTTTCTTGGGGCCAGATGCCAATTTCACTATTGGCACTAGGTATTTTTCTATAGTTAAATAAAGTCATCTGCTTTTTCTGAAAGTTACAAGTGTAACTATGGGTCTATGAGCCCCAGATAAACACGCATGCATTAGGGAATGCTTTCAGCACCATTCCGTCAGTGGAAAACCAGAACCAGCTAAACAGCATGTTGTGAGTACCTTGGAAATGTCTTGACCATCTATATGAATAGAGCCACTCTGAAGATCATAAAATCTAAACAACAGACGAAGTATGGAGGTCTTCCCCGATCCTGAAGGACCAACCTGCACACAAATACATGAATTTACTAGTATGTATGTTTCAGAGGGATTATCATCTCAAACAGTAGTCTCTAAATGTGTAATATTTCAAAGTGATGCATGCTGAGGGGTACAAGTCAGACAAACATACCAGAGCCACTGTCTGTCCAGGTTCAACTGTAAAGGTCACTTCATTTAAAACCTCCAGTCTACAGAGTAAAACAATCATGTAATCTAGACAGAAAATAAAGTCTTAAATGAATAGTGAAACTATTATTATTATTATTTAACTAATTTTATATAGTGCATATAAGGTTTTGCACAAATAGTGTTACTTGTATATAAACAGAGGTCTACTTGGAGATGGACTGGATAGATTTGTACCCTGGCACATAGCTGAAACAGATTTTGTCAAATTGTACTCGTCCTGCAGTGAGGTGCAAGTCCTGGGCATCAGCAGCATCCTGTACCTACAAATGAGAAGAATTACAGGGATGCTCATGAGAACCTCAATAACTGTGAACTGTGGAAAAAAAAAAAAAATCTCTATAGTATGTAATTTAAGAATGTCTAATAACCTTACCATTTAAGACCACTTCAAATAAACACACATTTTATTCATCTAACAGCTATTAATGACACTGTATAGACAAAGAACACAAACAAGAAACAAATTTAGAATACTTTTTAGTTCAATATTTATTTAACCTCCACATTTATCATTATCTTTCCCTTGACCTTCCGCATCTCCTCCTCTCTTTTCACCCAATCCGTCTGCTGCTTCCCAAGCCAAAGAAAAAGGGGTGCTGTGTTTTTAAGGTGCTCTAATGTCTTTGTGCACATTCATGCGCCTGTTTACCATATCAAGGGCCTGTGACTGTAGAGGACTTTAGTGAGGCAGTCGGAGGACGCCTTTTTCCCACCAAAACACACACATTTGGACATGGCACGCACTGACACACACACACACACACGGACACAGTGCAGACACACAAAGACACACAGCGCAGACACACAAACACTTGTTGACCTCATAATCCATTGAGCCATGGCTGCGGGTTACCAGAAAGACTTAAGCGGCCTGACAAAGTGACTGTGGGCACAAACTCACACCTGCTGCTGAATATTTGAATGTGATTCTAGCAAAAGAGAGCTTACGTTTGAACTATTTAAATTTAAAGATGCTCCACTTTGTTTTTAAACTCCATACACCTTCATTAGAAAAATGTGGGTAATTTTTGTCCTGGAATTACAATCACTACTAAACAAAAGGCAACCTGAAACCTACCACTTCATGACATCAAAAGATGGAACAGAGCATTTTGAGCTTTAGAGATGTAGACAGACTAATAATTAACAGTTACTCAGACAAGTGTGAATGAAACAAAACAAAAAAATGTTGGTTTCCATTTGTTTATTATTGTGGCTATTTCCTCATTCTGTAACCCAAGGATAACTGTAAGTATATGAGAATAGTAATTAAATACTTCAGGTGCTAGACTGCCCAAAATAAAACCAAAAACACAAATAACAATGACAAAAGCTAATGAGGTGGTTTGTTCCCAGCCTAACTAATGGAAATAGGCCAGCAAGTAAAAAAAAAAAAAAAAAAAAATCAGTCACTGACCTCCACCTGCTCAGTTAGCAGATCCAACATGTTCTCCATGTCAACAAAGGCACTTTGAATCAATCTGAAAAAGAGCAGTAAATACCAAATCTGCAAAAGTGTTGTATTCCAACCTGTATACCTGTAGTAGGTCCCAAACCAGTTGAGTGGAGTGTAGAGCTGAATAATGTATGTCCCAAATAAAACATAGTCTCCCACCTTTAGAGATAATAGTAAAAACTATGAATGATCTCTAAATGTGAAAATATAACACTACATATTACCTGAAACTGCCCCTCAGAGACCAAGTGAGCACACAGCAGTGATCCGGCCAGCAGACCCGAGCCTATGATTACATTCTGAGTTTGATTTAATAGAGCTAAAGATGCTGAGGTCTTCCATTCACATTGCTGCAGACATATTCAGAGAAAGTATAAAAAAATAAATAAAATAAATATATTATATATAATATATATATATATATATATATATATATATATATATATATATATATATATATATATATATATATATATATATATATATATATATATATATATATATATTATATATTATTATTATATATATATATATATATATATATATATATATAGTCTTACTTGAAATCTAAGAATAGCCTTTTCAAAAGAGTGGACCTCATATGTCTCAGCACTGTAATATTTTACCTGAGAAGAGAGTTAAAATTATGAATTTAAATGTAAAATTACATTGGTTATCTTTTAATTGTAACATATTTTAATATCAATTACAGTCTCAAAGTTGAGCAGAGAGTCCACAGCTCGACTTTTGGCATTGTTGTCCTGAATGTTCATCTCCCTCCTATATTTGGTTCTCCACTCAGTAATGAGAATTGTACATGCTGCAGAAAAACCATACATCAGTTTATATGAAATTACCTTTAATTTTGATATAACTGAAGCAATGCTGTACTAATAAGGACAGATCTATGGTGGATCTTCTACATAGTCTATGAAGTAAATCCTTCATTATTAGATCAACAACGTGGTTGAGATATAGGTTAACTTAGGCTATGTTAAAAGTAGTAATTATAAATGGTAAATTATCATATTTTGTTATGATTAAGATTTGTATTAGTAAAGCCAATGTCATATCAAAGTATGGCAACTCAAAATGTATGTTTATCTCTGATGGATCAGTGTGAAAATGCAATATAAATCCATGGACATACTGAGATAAAGGACCATGCAGGTCAAAACTATGAGGCCAAACCAAAGGTTGAAATAAGAGCTGAAGTAGACAATGGCGATGATGATGTCACAGATGGTGGGGAGGATGCTGAACAGGATGTAGCTAAAGACAAAAACAAACATTAGCTCTGATAGTTATAAGGCTTCTCCATCTCTACGGCCTTGGGCGCACCTCAGTAGGTTGTTAATGGACGATGTGCCCCGGTCAATGCTCCTCAAAACATCTCCAGTTTTCCGGTCCAGGTGCCACCGAAGAGATAGAGCATGCAGGTGAGAAAACAAGCGCACCTTAAAAGAAGAAAGGAAGACCATTGCTCAAGCTTAATCACGTGTAATGAAGCTCTTAGCACTGCTAGATTCTGAGGATGGTACCTGTACACCTCTGCTGGTAAATTGCTGCACTTTAATCCACAAAAACTGACGGAGATTACTAATAAAACCAGAGGTGCCTGATAATAAGGAGTTTCAGTTCAGTTTTAGTTTTAGTTTAGACATACGCTCTTTGTTTTGAATGATTACTCACCAGCGCCCCCTCCCTGCAGAAACTTTAGCAGTGTGTAGATGCACACAGAGGCAACAACTGAAGTCCAGTTACTTCCAGCAGATAAATCATTTACTGAAATGACAAACAAAATAGAAAAAAAATGAATGGATGGACAAAACCACACTCAAGGTTATCAGCTAAATAAACACAGAAACACCACAACTGCTTGAATGGAAACGTAATATAAAAGGTGACCATAATGTTGCATTTTAGAATCCTTTCTATTAAGAGTGTGTGATTAAAATGGGGCCTCGCACACTTGGCAGATGGAGTTTTGGGGGCGGGAATCGGTCCCTGAGACAAAATGCCCGTTGTAGAGCAGTGTTAACTCCACCAAAAGGCCGCTAATGCCCGTTAAGCATGACTGGCAGGAGAGGTGAGCTCCCATAGAAAATAGCAAGTACACATACACAAACACAATGACACACACTTAGACATAGACACTCCCTTTACCATTTCCCCATCCAAGGACGCACTTGGCCCCACTCTCCCTGCCCTGCACTTTCATGTCACTCCAAAAGCAGAACAAATGGTTTCTTAAAGAATTGTGACTTCTGTCAAGGGGCTACATAAGGTTAGACCAAGTGGTGGGGATTCTTAGCAGAGCATCAAATCAGACTTTTACCTAGCTTTCTAGTATTTTTGTTCTTTAATGTTTATTTTTAGGTGAAGTATAACAATGTGTAACAATTTTATTTATTTTTTAATCATAACTCCATTTACTTAGTTTGAAATACTACAACGTACTATTTTATTCAATTTCTTTGAGTACAGTTTCTAAATTAGGCAATTTCCTTTTTATTTTGCATGATTGTTTATTTAATCTTTTCGTTTTATAATGTAATATTGATTATTAATTATTTGCCTTGCAGTTTGCCTGTGTATCCCTCTCCTTTAGCAGTTCAGTTCCAAAAGTTTGAGAACACCGCCATCTACTGTTCAAAATGGAAACACCCCCCTAAATGAGTCAAGAACATAGTTTGTCCAACGTGAGAAGGCTTGCGTACCGATATTTTTTGAGTACAGAGGAACCAGGACGTTAACGAGGCGCTCGGTTAACAGCAGCCCCGTACACAGCAACACGAGTCCCTGCAGACACACCGAGCCGCGGGGCCAGACATACGGCAGCAGCAGACTCACTTTCCTCCGGATGCCCTGCCACAAGGGCAGTGAGGTGGGAGTCTGCACCAGGAGACAACGTTAAAACTGACATATGCCGTCTTTGGTGATTAAGAACAACGTAATAATTTACCTACAAGCTACAGTTAGCCTACATTAATTCTAACGAAGAAAGGTTTCAAAATGAGGAGAAATTAGGACCGTTGCCATAGCAATTAATTAGCCTAACTAATTTAGATTATATGTTGAATTAATTTAGTCTAGCAGATGTTTAGATGTAATGGAACTGCACTTACCGCAACATTAGCGACTCTGTGCCTCTCTCTTTTGTTAAAAACTCCAGCCATACCATCCACATTTTCGTAACTAGGATTAGCTTCAGTGGGTAGTAGGTTTAGAGATTAGTCACATGCTTCTTGTAAAACTACATTCTAAAATTTGACCCAGAGGAACTATTTGGTTATAAGACCAGTCAGTTACCCACACTGGCGTTTAGCTTTGCTTTCAATAAAAATGATGCATCAGCATTTCCTTTACGCCATTCATCCTTTTGTTTGACTATTGTGTTACCAAAAATAAAGGCTGAAGCTTCATTTCTACAGTAAACTTTTCTGAAAAACTGTGCCCTAACACAACAGTAACTTTTTAAAATGTATTTTAAAATTAAATGTGCACATTTCTTGTAAAATGGATGCAAATCTAAAGTCTCAACTACAAAAGAACAGAATAAACAAAATAACTAAATGAAAAATAGTGTTATTATGGCAAATAAACGGTACATTTTATTTTATGGTCTTGGCAGGTCTTCGAAAAAAATAAACATTTATCAGTGTCATTTGGTCAAATCAGAAATGAAGACCCCATAGAAACAAGCAGGTTGTTTATTAGTAAATAGTAACAAACATGGGTTTGATCGGGGGGGGCCTTATACTACAGCAGCATCTACGGACAGATCAGCATGAACAGCACTTTACAGTAATCCTAGAAATGCATCAATGGACTTGGAAAACACAAAAAAAGCCACATTAGAAGTGCATGTTTGAAAAAGAAATGAACATAAAAATAAGACAATAAAGTCACAATAAATATATCATTACAAGTTTTAAATTAAACACTTTAATACTAGTATTTACGGTCCACATTTTTCCAGACTGTAGAAGTAAATTAGAGTTCAATTAAGCTAAATTCTGGAGCAACATTCAAAGATTTGAATGGATTGTATGGAGCAAAGCTTTGAATATATTGGACTTTACAGTAGCTACTGTACATTCAGCTCTTCTAACTTTGTTCTTTTTTTCTATGTAGTAGTCTTTAAGTTAACATACTTACAGGCAACTATTAGGAGCCAAAAACTCACTCCTGGTCTGTCTTATTTTTTGTGATAAAATAGATTCTTAACTTGTGTGATAATTGCCAATGGGGTTAACTTAATAATGTATACATAAACTGATAAACATATTGATAATTTTGACTTATTGCATGCCGTGTTATTTAAACCAAACTTTATACTTTTTATGTGAATCATGATGCCACCTCTCCAGTTCGTATTTTGTTTGTTGCCATGAATATTGTCCATTTGAAACCACCAGTGGCACATAAAAGCGTGCTATTGTACATCGCAAAATGTCAGTTTGAGCAGTAAAGCAGCACAATAACAGCTAAAGAGTCGATCTGTGAGAAGTCAGTATTGAGCAGACAGCACTTTGGATGGAAACACATTCTACAAATTACAAAAGACTTACATTCATCAGTAAAAAGATGCAGGAGACAGAGGAGTGCTTGTGTCCTCCCCAGTAAAAGTTACATAATCTGAATGAATGGCAGCCACTAATATACAAGCAAGTCCACATTACTAAGCTTTAGCTCAAAAGAATGACTGTATTTTCTAACCTGAATTCTAAACATCCCTGGTGAGTTCACATGCAGGTTTCCCTGATTAGTCTACTGTACATGACAATGATTATTGTACAAAGTTTCTGTAAACAACAAACAAGTTCTTGTATCTTCTTTTGCAACAATCCTGTGCTCATTCCTACTCTTGCAAATCCAGTGATTTCAGGGATTTGTTGTTGTTAATGTTGTTAGTAGTCCAGCACGGTTCAGATGTTAACACCAAGCCATCAACATTTTGTATAACATGATTGCTGCTGCACAGTGCAGTCAACAGTCTATCTGCTAAAGATATCCAGTGTTCTTGAGTATTCAAGATGCAACAGAAAAGAAAATACGTGATGTTCAAAAGGCATCTAAGGAAATGTTGCTATGGCTTTACCTATAGATTCAAGCTTTATATATGTACAGTTAAACTCTAATGATATTAGGTAATGAATTTGACATTGCATTGATTGAAATTGGACTAAATAAAAAAGGGGATTACAGTTTCAACTGGTTCAAATAGGATGCGTCAAGGCACAGCCTCAACTTACACAAAGAATTGGTTCTCGTACGGAAGAGATCCATCATACTTTTAATGTCAGCAGATTGGTTCAAAAGATGGCTCATGAATTTTCCAATTCTTTCTAATCGATAAATATGAAAACATAATTTAAGATAAATATAATTACAAATGTCTTAAGAACATTCACAGTGTGTTGCCCATACTGCTGCTGACCAGACCTTTAATATTAGTGACAGGTCGGACATCATGCAATTGCTTTCTTCTGTCTATAAAAGTGGACAAGCGTGTTGTGTCCAGAGGAGTCTTAGAGTACTCTCCACCATGGACACCCCCTCGGCCCACCCATGGGTGCTGCAAACAGGATGTGGCACTGGGCCGTTTTCTGGGATCCTGTTGGAGCACGGACGTAACAAAATCCTTGGCAGCCTGACTCACATCCCGGAAGTACTCGTCCGGGAAGCAAAAATCCAGGCGGCAGATGTTGACACAGGTTTCCTCTGGAGACTCGTCCAGGAAAGGGGAGACTCCGCTGAGCAGGACATAGGCCAGGACCCCTATACTCCACACATCAGTGGACACAGAGACGGGGGTCCCACGGATCAGTTCTGGGGCTGCGAACTCTGGATTCCCCAGCAGCAGGTGAACGTATCGCCGATGAGCGATCAGATGCACGGCATCACCAAAGTCTATGAGCTTCACACCTGGAGTCTGGGAGTGCAAATCCACCATGATGTTCTCGGGCTAAAAGGGTATAGAAGAGAGATTCATTTACATTCAAACTGTTACAGCAGACTATAATACATAAAATGCAAAAGCCCACAAATAAGCCATCCAATTAAACAGGATTCTAAAAGTCCTAACAAATATTATATTTACAGAAATAAGTGGAGTTAACCTTTAAATCGAGGTGGGCAACTCTACAGGTGTGAAGGTGCTGCAGTGCCTCCAGTGTTTCTCTGATGAAGAAGGCAACTTTCTCTTCCATCAACTCATCATGAGCAACCAGATAGTCCAATAAACGGCCATCTTCCAGTCTTAAGTGTACACATTGAATTTTATTTTAGTGTGTGTTGGATCAATGAAAAATGTTAATTGTTAAATCTAAATGTTCCAATATATAAATAATAGTTAAATGTGACTTACAACTCTAAGACCAGCATGAGATATGTGGAGGACTCATATGCATCCAACAGCGCCACCACCTGGTGACTCTGTACCTGACGCAAGATGTCCGCTTCATGAGCCACCTGCTCTTTTTTCAGCATTTTCTTGCTGACAAATTTAACAGCAACCTGGGAAAAATACTTAAAATAAAAGCTGGACTATTTAACATTGCCTTAATTAATAATATTCTTTACCTCTTTCTTTGTAGATTTGTTATGACATTTTCGGACCACAGAAAATCTTCCCCTAAAAATAAATAAATAAATAAAAAACTACTACTAATATATTTTTTCAATATTTTTTATTCAGTGAGTAATAAACACTACTAGTAATAATTTCTATATCATTGATATAAACTTGGACTGATATTTCTTGGGAAACAAAGGGTTAATATAATGGAATGGAAATGGACAGATCACAAATTTTCTTCCAATGGCATCTGGTTAAATCAGTGACTCCTCCTGCGGCACTGAACTAAAACACCTGCGGGGACTTTGGTGGCTGGGACGAAGTTTGAGATTGACAGTTGTCTTAACCAATCATATTTCATTGAGTTATGGGCGGGATCATATCATGAAATCTTCCGGACTTTCACAAATACCCTGTGATAGAATTATGTAAGCGAGACCGAAGCAACGAAAACTGCACTGGACACCTTCTATTTGTACGGAGAAGAATGAGAAAGACCCTTGAACCGGAGCCCGCGGAAGCCCAGAAGCCACGGCTGGTCCGAGCCCGCTGCCAGAGCTGAAGCCCGCGGCCGGGCCAGCGGCCGGAGCCCACGGCTCGGACACGCTGCATCTCACGTGGTCAGAAAAAAGTGAAAAAAGGGTAAAGAAAAGACGTCAAACTTAAAGAAACGCTCGCGGTGGCCTTTTTCAAAATAAAAGCCAGTGAGCGACAGACGTTTACAATAAAATAAAGAATAAAAACTGCGTTAACGGCTTTAAAATTATTGTTGGCGATAATGAATTAGTTAACGCAAAATTAACGGACTTTGAAAAAGTCCACCGCGAAGGTTTCTTTAAGTTTGACGTCTTTTCTTTACACTTTTTTCTGACCACATGAGATGCAACATGTCCGAGACTCTGCGGGCCGCGGGCTCCGGCTCCAGCCGGGCCGGACCAGACGTGGGCTCTGAGCTTCCGCGGGGTCTGAGCTCCGACCCGTCTTTCTCCTCTTCTTCTTCCAGACGTCCCTGAGGCGTCCAGATAGAGGTATCCAGTGCGGTTTTTGTCGCTGCGGTCTCGCTTACATAATGCTATTTCAGGGTATTCGCGAAGGCTCAGAAGATCTCGTGATATGATCCCGCCCATAACTCAGTCACTGATTTACCCAGGTGTCCACTGGAAGAAAAATTGTGATTAATCCATTTTCATTCCTTTATATTACCCCTTTGTTTCCCAAGAAATATCAGTCCAGGTTTATAACAATGATCTAGAAATTATTACTAGTAGTAGTGTTTATTACTCACTGAGTAAAAAAATATATTTGTAGTACAAAAAAATCATTCAATATTTTTTCTTGACCCTTCAGAATACTTTGAAGGTTCTGAGGGTTGCCCTCTGAAAGAAATGCTGTTTGCACAACAAATGTATGGCTCTTTCATTTACATTTCCAATAAAAGTGCACTATACGCTACTTTTTAATTCATTAATTGGTTTTGCGTATAACATGCGATTGCACTCAACATGCACTCAAACTCATGCGATTAATGAGATTAATATTTTTTATTTTTGCCCAGCCCTAATTATATATGTGTATATGTGTGTGTGTGTATGTGTATATATATATATATTAGTAGTGTCTTATCAAAAATATTTGTAGTTAATTTGTGTAAATTACCTGCCAATTTCTGAGATTTCAGAAAACGATGTCTCAAAGTTTTCTTTCCATTGAATTGCAGCTCCATCATAAGTAGCATCTAAATCAACATTTGTTTTTACATAGTATGTTGATTCAAGTGCAAATAAATACAAGTAAAAATAAATTAAAAATAAATTCAAGGATAAGTTTCTTACTTCCACTGGGTAATGTGACCATATTTGAGGGCTCAGATGGAGGTCCAACTCCCCAACGATTTGAGGCACGCACTCTGAACTGATAATGTCCACCTGGGATCAGTGTGTCTATTTGAACGCACTCCTCTCGACTGCTGGCCACCTGCTGCCATAAAAACGAGTCTAAGGGAAGAACAAAACAAAAGGGATCATTATGCCTCACTGTTTTTAGTCAACAATACATTTCACTACAATGTAATTTTACTCCAAGGTTGGATATTGGACAAGAGTGATATGATAAATGTATAGGTAACTGTATAACTGTTACTTGGTAATAACTTGACAAATAAAATAAAATAAATATATAGCACTGTTATTTTCTGAAATGTATGTTTAAACACGGGAGGAGCTCGGAGTAGAGCGGCTGCTCCTCCACGTCCAGAGGAGCCAGTTGAGGTGGCTCGGGCATCTGTTCTGGATGCCTCCCTCGGGAGGTGTTCCGGGCATGTCCCACCAGGAGGAGGCCCTGGGGAAGACCCAGGACACGCTGGAGGGACTATGTCTCTTGGCTGGCCTAGGAATGCTTCGGGGTTCCCCCGGAGGAGCTGGAGGACGTGTCTGGGGTGAAGGAAGTCTGGGAGTCCCTGCTTAGACGGCTGCCCCCACAACCCGGCTCCGGATAAGCGGAAGAAAATGGATGGATGTTTAAATATAGATGGAGGGATTCCTTTTTAAACCCAGCTCCAGGTTTCTGTAATTTTATTGTTCCTGTAATTGTAAGTAAGTGGTTTATTCATATCCATACCCTCTTGGCGGTACTCTACATTGTAGCTGCTCACAGCACTGTGGGCAGATGAAGCTGGTGGAGGCCAGTGCAGCATGACTGAGGTGCTGCTTGCCTCCTGTGCCACGGGTCTCCCTGGGGCTGCTGGGATACCTTCAAACAAAAAAAAAAAAGTTCTGGTTATAATAAAAAGTGGTAAACATCATGCTTAATAACACTTGATTACATTATACCTTGAACTTTAATGGAGGCAGAAGATGAGGCCGAACCATGATCGTTGACTGCGACACATGTGTAAATGCCTGTGTCTTGAGGCATCAGGTTACACACTTTTAAGAGGATATCCCCAGTGTCCCTAAACAAATAGGAAAGTGCAACAATAAAGCAAATAGAAAGGTAGATAAAAAATCGATTTTACATTATAATCCTAATTTTGTGGGCCTTGCCTTATTTCAATAGTGAATCGGCTGTTGCTGGTGACTGGGCTTTGGTCAGGGCCCTTCAATGTGATGGTAGGTTTGGGACGCCCACACACTTTACAACAGAGAACCACCGTCTCTCCGAACGCACACACCACATCGGACAAAGGCACCAGGAACTCAGGGGCCACTGGAAACAAGTTGTATAGTAAATACCTTTTTAATAAATTGTTTTAAAAACATGACAGCATACACGTGAACATCTTACCTTTCTGAATGAAGTTGGGGTTGAGAAGCTAAAAAGAGAGCAGAGATTAACACAAGGTTTGTTGATTCTAACTTGTAAAACAGTTAACATTTTGGAATATGTTCCTACCTCCATGCCTGTTTTTGGGTCAAGGTCATCTTCACAATCTGACTCATCTGATGTATGAACATCCTGGTGGAGGAGGGTGGAAATGGGAGAGAGGATCGGAGGGAAAATATGAAGAGTATGAAGGAAAGTGACGAAAAGAAGAAAGGAGTGGAGGGAAGCAAAAAACAACAAGCAGGATTTCTGACAATATGTGCAGTATCAGGTCTTCAAACCCTAACAATGTGAAACAAGCACAGAAGCATCTCACCAGTTCAAAGGTTTAGCTTCATGTTAGTGCACAAAACAAGAAAATCTATGCAAACATACAATCTATCCATGCACTACAAATAAATCGAGGACAAATAAGCATTTCATCACAAAAACAAAGAGTTAGTGAAAATTAAAAATGACTCAAGGGTACAAAAATAGGTTCTCAACCCCTTAGTATAAAGATTATGCTGAACTATGGTTTAGTGTGTGGTGTGGTATGCACAAAGGACAGTTACACTGTATTTCAGAAGTCTAAACCTGACCTATTTCATTTTGTAAATGTGCTTTAATGTAAGTTCCAAATGAGTTGTGTGCAGGTTGAGAACCACTAACACACAAAAATAAAACTGGGAGGAGGCTGCCAGGTTCGGGCACACGTCGTCAACCTGCTCTACTCACTTTGCCCTTGGCCTTGGTGGCGGGAGACCCCATTGACGAAGGGGGTGTGGTTTCTTTGGGTTTACGGACAAGTCCGTTCTCTTGACCCCTCACCCCCAGAGGAGCAACATCTTTGGCTTCGGCGCGCTTCCTGGCGCGCAGTGTGTTCCATGATAATGACTTTCTGTGCAGTACAGGAACAACAAAGATCAACTGACCAATGAGAGACAGACTCGGGAGCAGAAGCTGGCTGCAGAGGCAACACAGTGTTTCAACATACCTTGGGCAATTATGTTACAATAATACATGTTGTTCATATACATTTGAAATTATTCTTTTATATATAACCATATGGTACATCTAAAATGTGCATTTTGATTTTAATGCTTTAGCAATATATTGAATATTTCCTAAACTATTTTAAATACTTTCACATACATGCTTTATATGTTGTTTTAGAAAGCAAAATGCCATCAGACTCTTCAGGTGCATGAAGTGACAGGAGAGGAAAAAAGGCCACCATTTATTCAGAGACAAAAACACAACTCAAAGGAGGACACACATACTGTAACATAACAGTATGATGCTTCTATCACATCCAGATACTGAACATTTATGAGCTTTGAGTTTTTGAAAGCAGCTGCTGAGTCATTTGATCAGTTAAATCAAATTAATAAAAAAGGTTTTAGATTCACATGGTGTATGGAGTGTGAACCATCAGTGTTAGTACAACTTAAAACAAACTCAACAGAGAATCAAAATACATACAGAAAGGGCAAAGACCACACAGCTACATCCAAATATTGCTTCAGGTATAAATATTAGTGCAAGTAATTCACTATCATTGAATTCAATCAATTTACTTTAAGTATTTTCTTAAATATGACATGTAATTTAAAGCATCCAAATTAGCACACAGAAGTAGCAATGTTTATGTTTACTGTTGTAGTTTATTTACAAATATTAAAACTACAAACATAACGCAGAACAACTTAACCTTCACGTTGCATTGCTAAGCCATGCTCGAGTCCAAAAGATTTATTGTACATATTTAAAATAACATTTAAAATCAATATTAATAGACTATCAACAGTACATTGCAGTACGTTGTGTTTTAATCAAACATATTGCACACTTAATTCATTCATATTTTTTCTTAAATAGTGCAAAAGGATTTTTAACAGGAATGTTCTAGAGCCTCAGTCAAAGCTGTACAGTGAAGTGTCAAAAATATGAACAAAATCAACACCAAGAGGGGAAAATAAAAATAACAGGAAAAAAACATAAATTTGTATAAAATTGCCACAGACAATAACATAAATCTCCAGTTCGGAGAAGAAGGCTGAGACCACTTGAATGCCCCAGCTGCATGGATCATTATTTCATTATTTTACAAAAAAAAAAGAAGAAGAAGAAAAAAAAAAAACATTAATAAGGACTAAAATACAAAAGGAGAAAAGGCAGGTGTTAGAAACTGAAATAAGAGTCCGGTTTTAGCTCCACACTCAAGTTCTCTGTTTTACGTTTATAAGTTTTACCCAGCCTAATGCTGCACAGCTCTGCTCAGTGTTTGTGTTTATTGTGAATCCAAAGTTACTTCATGTAGTTGCCAAAATGTACTGTGACAATGGCTCAGTAATGACGCTGTCTACGCAGCAGATTGACAGACTGGTTTTGTACCTCAAAGAGCAACAAATCAGTAACAAAAAAACAAAAATGTCCCCTGTGAGGTCCAATAGTTCATTTTTAAATAAGGATATTTGAATAGTCTTTAAAAAAGGGATTTGAGCACTCTCAGTTTGTCTCCAGTTTGAGCACTCAAACCCAAACAGAAGTGCTGGTGGAGGTGGGCGGGACTTACTTGATATTGTTTGCGTCGGCCACTGCTGTGGAGAAGGAACAGGCAGAAGAAGAGTCTCTGAGGGGCTTGGTGACCGGGCCGAGCACATGTCCTGGGACCCAGCCCTCCGCAGCGGGGGACTGGCTATTGGCAGGACGATAAACCAGGTACATGTTCTGCTGGTTAGTAGCCAAGACTTGGACCACCTCTCCTTGAGTCACATTGATCTCATTCTCCTTGAGTGCAGAGTAATCCTGAGTGACCAACATGGTGGACGAGACGCCATTACAGCCGCCATCACTGTCCTGAGAGGGGAGAGGGTGTTACAGGTCGGAGAGGAAAGAGAAAAAACAAAACCAAGGTAACAGGAAAAGAGGAGGAAACATGGGGAGAGGATGGAGACATGAGTGGACAAAGTTAGGAGTGTTCATGAGGGCTGGATCACAGTCCTGCTGATTGTGATACCATCAAGTACGACCTGAGGAACATCAGGGTGCGACCAAAGAGGAAAGGAGGGGGCGACAACAGGTTCAGGAATTAGAATGTGAAGAAACCAAGTATTTGCACCTAATTTTTAAGATGTTTTATTAATAGGTCATTTATTTTGCATTTCTGACTATGAATTTTGTATTTTTGACTTTGAAAACTATACCGTTTCTTTGAGTTAGACTTCTGAAGTCTAGAACAAGTGATTAGATTCATGGCGATACTTGAAGGATGTATATATTAGAGCAAAAACAGTTAACATTGCTTAAACTATTTTTTAATAATAATTTCTTTACAACATCCAACCTAAACTTACCAAAGAATAATTCACATTATAAAGTAGTTATAGTAACCCATTTTTGCTTGATTCAGCATTTTTATTTGAAGTGAACACTTGATAGACAACAGATTGCAATAATTTACAGTAGTTCAAAGTGCTTTGATGTTGTAAAGCACATGGCAAAAAGTGCAAGTGCCAAAATTGTGGGGCTAAAGTCGGTTGGAAAGAAAAAAAAAAAAAAGAGTATAAAACTGAAGTAACATTTACCTGCAGTGGCCCAGATTTTACCCTTGGTTTTTAAGGACAATGTGAAAAGTATCTACAGTCACTAGAATGCAAACAGACCCGAAAGCATCTCTTACCCTGGGAGTGAAACACGAGCCCCCGTTGGAGGTAGACAGTTTGATCTGGCTCTTGCCCCTGTCCACGTCTTTGTCACTAAGGCCCACTGCAGACGAGGGGCGGCTGTGGGAGCCCTGTTGACTGCTGGAGGTCGAGCGATTTCTGTTTAGAGAGCCCTTCTCATTCTGGTACGTAAGGGGGAACTGTAGTGCTGCATTGAAAGACAGAAAACTAATTATCAGTTTGTCAAATGGGGTTCTTTACACCAAGCTTTAAGGCCTTCTCTATGGTCAGCTCTAATCTCTGTTTTTTAATGCCAGATGTTACCCTGTCACCTGTGAATCTTATTAATTTGATTTAATTGGTGCTTTGTTATTAAAATAGATATTTTATATGAATCTTTATTTCTTATGATGACCTACAAATTACATAATACCTAGATTTCTTGTGTATTCAAAAAATACTCTTACCATTTAGCAATGAGATTTGATATTCCAAGCGCTCTTTTATGTGCTGGACCCAGACCTGCTTGATTTCAACATTAGCTGCCTGAAGAGTGAAGCGCTCAGATGTCCCACGACACAATAGCACAAACTTACAAGGGTCATTATCCACACTCTCCTCCAAACCCAAGTAAGACACCTATGAAAGAACAATGTAATGCAAGTTTGACACAGACAGACTGTTAGGGTATCAAAGAACCTTTTCTATAAAAACAAAACAAAAACAAAAACAGGCACCTCGTCTGAACCTCTCCATGAAAAACGACATAATAGTGGACATAAACTGTATCATGCTGAATAATACTACAAATGAATAACAATAAGTAGGTGTTTTTTAGCCTTTTTTTTACATTTAGAATTTATTGGTATTGGTATTATTGGTATTACAGTACCTATTGTGAACAGAACTGGAATTCTAGTTATGGTATCATATAACAAGGCCAATATAACCGTTGTCCCTGCAGTACCTTAATGCTCTTTTTGAACAGGTATCCAGGTATGGAGGAGCCTTTCCGGAGCAACTCACTGAAGATGACGATCTGCTCAAAGAGGAAAACACGGCGTTCTTTGGAGCGGGACAGTACCCCAGTGTCCTGCTCTGTCACAAAGAAGGTCTCCTGTTGCAGCAGTTTGCCCTGATTGGTAAGTTTGCCCTGAAGAAAGATGTCACTTATTAACAAACCACTGCTTGTTTAAAAAGAAAATACATGATAGTTAATTCACAACTTGTTTTACCTCATAACCTTGCAGTCGACCCAAATTCATCATGTCATTGCAAAGTTTAGGAACCTGGGACATTATGTCTACAGCTTTCTGCAGGGGAATTAGATGTCAGATAAAGCAAAATGGAAAAGCTAAAGAACAATGGCATAGAAAACAAAATATTATTTTACCTCAGTTTGTTCACAGTCCATTCCAGCCTTTAAGCTATACTTTAGAAAGTCCTTGGAATGAAACGCAGAATACAGTTTTTTAAAAATACCAGAAACAGCCTGCACCACTATCTGGATATGGGTATTAACAAATTACATACCTTTAATAGCAGCTGATATTTAGTGATTCTTTGGATGGGTTTTATAAGAAAATCACTGATGCTTAACCTTGACTGGATATCTTGCTGGATTCCCTATAGATAAACAAAACAATTTAATACACACATTACTGGAGAGACCATTATAGAATTTAGGTGTCACAGTGTCTTAACTTACATCAAAATAGGTATCATATTCTGCTACAATAAATTCTGACTTGGGTTTATTCTGGCAGTAGATTACATACATGTGAAGCCGTCTCTCCTGGAAACAAATAAATAATAAACAGTAATTATGGTTGTTATGCAAATAAGGGGCACTGTTTGGAGGTTGATATTGACAAAACAAGTGCTCACGTGTTTGATAAAGAGTTCAGCAAGGTGGTCATGGTCATCCAAACATTTTTCCAACTCTCCCACAAAATAGCTACAAAAGCAGATACTGGTTAGCATTTGACCAAACAACTAATGATCCACTTTCGTTTTTGCTTTATATGTATTAAACGTCAGGCTTACTCTTTGTGCCACTCGTAGATTTGGTGGATGTTCCCAAAAACAATCTTATCTTTGCCTTCCATGTTTTCAGGAACACCTTTCTCCTTTATCCTCTTCATGAAGCCCTGTGGAATGAGGAAAACAGGGTTATCCAACACTATTCTAAGATATACGTTTCTGAAATACATTTTTTCTTAAGGGATTAGTACTTGGGATAATTATCTTAGTAATGGCACACTACAGCCACTGCATTGGTGGCTAAGATTGAAATTTATTTGTCCGAAATAATTATATAGTTATTTCACTATCAGGTTATGGTTATGACAAAAGATTAGATTTATTAGATTTTTTTGGAATAGATATGCTGGACGGGTCTTGGCGGAACTATGTTGTGAAGAAAATGATGCATATTCACTTACCTCCACTACTGTTCCAAGGTCTTTGACATAGTCCTTTTCTGTTTGAACAAGCTCATTCAAGACAAACCTATGAAAATGAGAGAGATAGTGACTGTTAGAAACCCAAAGAAGCACACCAGTATTTTGAACATATCTTGGTACTCACATTCGCCCCCTCATGGCCTTGGCTCTCTGCTCCAGCTCAGGATTTCGAGGCTGGACTGGTGTAGTCTGTTCTGGAGGTGACAGGGATGGGAAAACCGGGTATGATCCTGACTCCAGGGGCTGTGGACAAAAGGATGTGTTAGGATATGGATTATAATTCAGTTATTTTGTGGTATGGTAGTTCTGTATTGCTATATAGCTCTGGTGTAAATTTATGCAATCAGATTAAATTCAAGTCATTAATTAACACAATAATTGCATAATAATGACTGAAACCAATGCAATTCTTGATATTTGGCTTAGTGACAATGGGACACATGCAGGTGAATAGTGGAGTTTGCTCTTCAATTACAAAACTACACAAAACTCACTTGAAAATGGACAGCTAACTGAATAAACCTGAACTCACCATTTTGGTTTTAACCAGTTTTTCTATGGCGCTAACCAGCTCAGCAGCACTGGGGACCTCAGAGGAGGGCTGCATGGATGTGAGTAGGGTGGAGGACTGAGAGCACAGGTGGACCAGAGGAAAAGGTTTGAGACAGTGGACAGAGTTAAACCCAAAAGGAATGACACAGAGGAAAAGCCACAGAGATTTGCAGTAACGAAAAGGTACATTGTAAAAAGATATTAGTAGAAGGAGGTTTTTTGCTCTTGAAAGTTTTGCCCCATCTACCCACCTTGTCATCTGGGGCAGAAGGGTCTTTGATTATGTCCATAGGGGGAGGCAGTGGGGTGGCTGTCTCTTCATCCTGGTCCTCCTCTCCACCGCTCTGCATCCCAGACTTCGACAAATTAGCCTCTTTGGCCGTCTACAGAGGAGAGACAACAATTATAATAATATATTTTTATATAGTATTAACTAAATTATTGTAATCCTCCCAGGCCAAGCTTAAACGTCCACGATGGAGCAATGAAGAGCTTGGTATGGTATGAAAATTGAGGATGTACTACATAGTAAGAATCATATAATAAAGCAACACCACAAAATTTGGATTGATTCACAAAAAAGGCTCAAAAATGGGTACATGACAGCTAACATAATGTTCTTGAACTTCACATATGTGCAAATGAATACTTCAGCTGTCAGATTTGGCCTTTTAGCTGAACATACGGTCATTAAACCAGTGTCAACTCTGTTATAACTGTTACATCACATTTCAAATGATTCACTGCTAACTGCTGAATAAAAAGTATGCTAACTTTCAGTCATGGAACCATGTCCCTTGAAGCCCTGATTTTTTAAGTAGTTAGTTCAAACTACTTCAAGCTTTGAATAAAGAAAAGACGCAGCATTTTTCCCCTAAGGTTGATTTTTCGAAAGCTCTTATTCATGTTGAGTGCGTCTGCTTACCTCATCGATAATATCATCCTGCAGAGCAATATTCTGTCTGTGCTCAAAGCCCTCGTTACCAATGCCTGTACCTAGGACATAAAACAGCAGATCAATCACAAAGAAACAACGCATGCATTATCTACAAAAACAGACAGAATAATATTGGCTATGTTTATTGATCATGTTATATGGCCTTTGTCTTACCAGTCTTCTTCTGTTTGTTGTTGGGTAGTTTCTTGACAGAGCTACTGCTGAGACGTCGTACCGGGCTGAACCATTTCTTCAGAGTGTTCCCTGAGCGTTTGGGCCCTGGAGAGCTGGAGTGCAGAGAGCTGAGGGACGGCTGGGGCTGTAGGTTGGCCACAGATTCAGTCTTCACATCGGATGGATAGTTTTCTGAAAGACAAAATGTAAATACCAAATAAATAATTTTATTCCTCTGGCTTTAATATGCATAATAATTTCAGTTATTACATGTCATAAAACATTGCAACAACAACACTGGCATTTTAATGTAGGTTGGTGCAATTACAGGAGTAATTTTGTCGATCGTCAGTACCCATTTGACATTTACGGTTTGATTTAATCAGTGGCAGTAACTGCAGTGCTCAAACCCACAGCGAATCATAATTAAATGATTGCCATCGATCAAGCTGTCTGCCTTTACAGATTTTCATAAGATCAACATTGTGCAATCTTTTACATAAACTAAAATTTTACACTCAGATGATTTCAGTGGGAATCTTTATATTTGTTGTCTTGAATCTGGACAATGTGTTTGACTCTTAACCTGTTTTGGAAACAATAAAACCAATTAAGAGCACTGAAAACCATACAACAGCAGACAAGATGTTTATTACATTGGTGGAACACAAAGGGGCTGGTTCATATGATTCTATTTATAGCAGATCAGTACATGTAGCTTTTATCTGAGTGTCTGAACGGCCTGAGTGTGTGAAAGGAGGAACTGGCGTCATGAGTTGGCATGTGGTGGATCAGCTGGGCTAAAATGAAGCTGGGAGCTGCACACTGTGGCGTCTGTGGCTTTATATCTGTTTTTGACAGGGTATCAAAGGTCAAAGGTTCAAGTGACTCTCCATTGGTGCACCACAACACTTCCCTCAATATGTTTCTATTACTAATAAAGGGTCCAGAATATGTAATAATTATGACAATCAAGATCATTGATGAGATGTTAAATGTAATTTACATTTAATAGCAATTAGATGGATTTAGAAAGGTACATGTCTCCCATAATGGAACAAATTATCAGGAGAAAAGATGAAAGGTTACTCCTATCTGCTGCACTCAATATATCTTTTTGCTAATTATTACAAAAGGAAAAAAAAAAAGCAAGCAAAATGGCAGAACACCTCCAATCAAATTGAGACATGTTTTGGTTCTTACCATCATAATAACTGTTTTTAAATGTATTTTGAAAGCAATGACCTACTGGAGGCCATTCACCTATAGACCATCTGACTTTTGTTCTGTGGCTTTAACTGTGGGTGTTATCAGGCAGCACAGATAAAGCTCTGACCACAAACCAAGGTCAGGTAGGATTTGAAACTTTTTCAGTCTTGTGACACAAAATTCCTGACACAATATGACAAATATATGTGCAGGGAAGGAGTCAGATGAACAGTGTATCATAATAAAGCATGTGAAAAACAGGATGCCTCAACAAACCATAAATGTGCATTTGTAATAATTCTTTGAGAGCAGCTGTTTCCCTTGACACTGACCACAGATAATAGATGCATCACCAGAGACATTTTGTAAATCTGCTAAATATTTCTACCACTGAATATTTTAGATGGGCATTTCTATACAAAAGAGCCAGTGGGTTTGAGTGGGTTTGGTATTATTTAGGTTATTTAAAGTACATAATATATTACGTATATTTTAGTAGAGATGTGAAATAAGTGTAAATCATGCTATAAAAAGTTTTTTGTGCTTTCCATGTGGTGTGTCAGTGGGTTTTGCCTCTTAGAAAATCCTTATGTACAGTAATTCTGAGGAAACTACTTGAAGAAAAATCTCCTTATATGAACACTGAGGCAGAAAGGTCAAAGCTTACAATGATGGACAGGTGCTTAGAAGTTCCCCTGTATAACGTAAGGGATTTTAACATGTGGCTGACCACACCATCTCATTAAGCTCTGAAGTACAGGGAGCTGTGACGTCAGAGAGCCAATAGTTCTACTACATGAACTGAAGTATCATCAAGTGGTTTATGATTGTTTTGGACCATTATGAAAGTAATAATAGTTAAGGTCTTAAGAAACACAAACAGATTAGAACTGAATGTCTGTTATGTCAGTTTGCTTAAAGGTACACTATGTAATTCTGGTGAAGGAACAGCCACCTGCTTGTCTCCATGGGGATGTTATTGCTTTGCTCAGTATAAACTTATCTAAATTTAAAGATACACAGTGTGCCTTTTAACGTAGGGAGAGAGATTAAAATTATGTGTATTAGTACTAAAATCTACAGCATACAATTTACATGTGTTTTGGAGTGGATTCTATAAAATTATACCAAATATCTTCCCTTTTGAAAAGAGATGTGCATACTCAGCACTACTGCAAGAGAAAGTACCTTTACCCTACATGCGCTTTGCAAGTTTTGTTTTTCATTATTGCTACAAATGAGCAAAAACAATTACACATTCCAATCTTATCTCAGAAGGAAGCTGATAATATACCAAAATATTATCATGACTTAAATAAATATATATTTACTGTACAGGCACAGTCAAAACATACAAGGTATAAAACAATACTGAATTAATTTGCAAATACATTGTAAATACCATGTTTTTCTATTATTATGCCAACTATGCATATGTCAAGTTTGAAAAACTAAAAATTCCAGTGGCAGAAGTACTTTGTGAATGCACTGGAAAAAGGATAATGCAGTATCAATTTGAGAATGCTGAAGTCAGGTGAGACCCAACAAGGGAACTTTTGTTGTGCTGCCTAAAGCAAAGACAGACTGTCCACTGTTAAAGTCCACATCACTCAGTATCTTTAATCACACACACTCAAGTGACGAGCAGGCTGCATTCACTGTACCACTGTCAGAGAGGCGACAGAGCCAGGCTTTGTTCAACTCCACAGCTATAAGGAAATAATGCATAACATGTGCTAAATGTTTACTTAACAAAAAGAGCACAAAGAGATCACTGCAAAACACAACACTGAGGAAGGTGTTCAAGGATACGTTTAGTCTAGTGTATCTGCACTATTCTGAGACATGGAAAATATACAAATTCAACAAAATGACTATTTGCAAGGAGTTGCTCCAGGTTTTGAGTGGTAGAAAGACAGCACATCATCACCATTAAACTGAGGAAACAGTCAGTCAAAACATTTTCGTAATAGTTTAAATTACAATTTTAAATGCACAGCCCTAGTTAATATGAATGTAATGATGAAACCTATTGTCTTATATTTGCTAAACATTTGAATTCGGGCAGCACTATGAACAGACACGATCCCTAAAATTGCATTTGTGTTAGTAATGAGAAAATTCATTTGTATTTGTTGATCTTTGCAATAGTCCACTGCCGTCCACAATTGCAATTGTGCACGGCTCTCCTCTCTTTGTGCATTGTAGTCAATGACAGGAGAGACAGTAATCTGGGAAGATCACATTCCTATCATACCTCCCATACTCTGACTCCTGTCTTTACAGCTTTACAAAACCATACTTACTGAATCAGTCATACTTACAGATATGTTGTTATTTTGCCTAAAATGTATTCTACACCTGGTAACAAGAGTATGGTTCTGAACCCAACTAAAAACTAGTTTCCCTTTATGGTAGAAAGTGGTATATACAGTTGAGTCCAGGGCATAACAGGGCAGACTGTATCAGTGCTAATGAGGGAGCACATGGGAGATTTGTCTATGGGTACCCTCCATTATAAGAGCTGGCACTGGGTCAAAGCAGTTTCCTGTCCATCCTCAGGTCTAATGAGCAGTAGAGGCCACACAGAATCACTTTACACTCCCAGCAGACAAGTACTCTCTACTTCACTGTGTACAACATTGCTACAACAATTTCAAATATTTGAGAGCATTTACATGCCTATGCTAGAGACTGTATAAAGACGTAGAATGTGGCATCACCCATAGGCTTTGGCTCTAGTCAAACGAAGTTCATGAGGCTAGCAGTTATAGGAGCAAATTTGGAACTGACATCTATATTATAAATGGGTATTTTTAACTGATAAATAGCTAAATTAAAAACACTGGGATCATGTAGAGAAGGTTCACACGAATTTTTCATGACCAAATGACAAAGTTCACCGCAGCAGTTACAGAGAGAAGGGTGCAAATTTTCAATGTAAAGTCAATAGGAACCAGATTTGATGGAGCCGGAAGCACCCTCAGCTACTAGCTTTTATGTCCATTTATACAGTCTATATCCATTTATACAGTCTTAGGTTTGCTCGCAAAAATGAGGAACATAAGGCCTGCAGTTGCTTTAACAGGCTTCAGGCCATGACCTGTCATCTCTTATGGAGGATAAATTAACAAAAGAATTTGACAAACCTGTTTAGATCATTGCATCATGACAGGCCTCCAATAACTGCCACCATTCCTTAAAAAAATGAGTCTCATTGTATTTGCTGTAATGTAAGAAAAGTACTGATTACATTTTAACAACACAAAAGGCTCATTCAAACTTGCATAATAAGTCAGGTTAATGATTAAAATACTATGTTTACTTAATCAAAAATGATCAAAGAAAAAAACAAACAGTTGTATTAATTGAAACAGAAGTTTTCAAAAAAACATAATAAAAACAAATTGAAAATAAAGCGCATGTTGGTACAAAAATGCCAAATCATTCAAATTTTAAAGAAACTATTGGTATCAAGTAAGATTCAAATACCAGTCTGACCAGTCCACCCACATGCAAATGCACAAAAAACAGAATACCAAGCTAGTATATGAATATTAATGACACTGTGGTCAAAGTCTATTTTTATATCTTTAAATACAAATTCTCCAGGTAACACAGGTGAAAAGAGTAGTAACACAAGCAACCTGAAATATGACTGTAATGGAATGGATGGACACAAGCCAAAACTTAATCTGTCAGAACTAATCTCTAACCAAACACAGAACAACTTATATTTCAAGAAGCCTGTAACTTTTACTCTTGTTACCAGGTGCATACTGTATGGATACTTTTTGGCTCAAATAAATTAGCAGATACCTCTAAAAAGTTACAGTATAAGTCTCTAGCTTGAGTCAACGTCTACTAAGACACTGGTCCCATCTTACAGAACTGCAGTCTATGATCAAAATTATTCTTGTTTTGTCTAATTTTACTATAGTATAACTGCATGCTTTATTCTACATAGTAATATTAATTTAACATAGGTCTAATGCAATAAATAACAAAAATAAGCAGAAGGAGAAGAGCAAAGTTTTAACAGAAACCATAGAGTGTTTGCTGAGTTAGATTTTAATTGTGAATTGCGCAATCATTCCTGCATGTTCACAGAGTTAGTCAATAACATGTGTCACCGACCAATACACACCCCATAATAACACACCCGAATGGCAGCTAACACCATGAGCAGCACAAGAACTTGACCAAACAAACATATGATTTTACACAAAGATAAAAAGCATGCCTTCTCTCTTCCTTCTCTGTGTGACAAATTGACTTCCACAGTCATGGCTCATAGGTAAATTTTCCACTGAACGCTGCAAACAAATGGCAAATCATGTGTTCCCTACAGATATATTCTTTTTGTCATTTCAAGATGCACATGAGCCATTAAATAATACAGCCATGAAAAATACATTCTCACAGATGTTTAGTTTGTATCCCACCTGTGCCATTGTAACAGCAGCAACAACATCGAGTCAGGATCCAGTCACTGCAACGCCAACCTCGTTTCATCTTGTCTTGTCTTATAAAAACATCCCATTGACCTCCTCTTTCAAACTTTAAAACAAACTACAAAAATATAGACACAGAAAAGCTCCAAGTCCACACAGTTGAGATTCACTAACTGGGACAGAGAGAGTGGAGAGAGGAGGAGAGAGGAGCAGAGCAGAACAGGGAGAGGACAGAGGGGGAGGAGCCTTGTATTCAAACTGCTCTGACTTTCCCAGACACACAAGTTGGGTTTCTCAATCACACTTCACTGATCCTGAACAGAAGTCAGGGCAAGTTAATGGTCTCTACAATAACATGTGGACTCACAGCACAGGAAGGGACGGCTGACAGAATTATATTCACAAAATGAAAAGGGTAGTTCAAATTGTTCAAGTTAAATTTTGTATAACTGTGATAATTAGCCTCAACAAAGATCTACCAGCAGATTGTGCCAAACAATACACACATGCATGCATGCTTTTCTTGATCACTGTTCCCACAACATAAAATACTATAAACATGAAATTAATAATAAGTAAGTAATATTAAGTAATATTAAAACTATACTTAAAAGTCATAACCAGTTTCAACTGTCTGCAATTGCAATTGTGATATTATCTAATCGCAGTAGGCAGTACCCGGCAGACTCCACTTATCCTTTCACACAAAGGCCACAGTGGCAAAATTCTGTACATAAATTCTGATTTTGTTCCTTTTTCTGTTTGTGACTTAGATTATTGCCTTCAGCTCTTTATGCCACAATTAGCTAAAATCTTAAGAATTATCCCATGAGTTTGTAGTTGTTTTTAGAAGACTTTAGGCACTAAACAATAAAACATTATGTAGTAGAATTAATATTTTTTAGCTAGTAAGTTAACTCTGTCAGAGAGTATTATGTTAATTCTGACAGTCATTAAAATTAGTTCCATTAAGGCCAATGTCATTCAAATAATTGTAAACTATAAAAAGCATACAATTTGTGAGGCAACTTGATAACAATGTGCACACTTCACTGCAGCAGTTAAGTGCCTCTAGCAACTACAGTTTTCCTGCAGTGTCCCATTTATTCAGAAATTACGAGACATGATACTAAATAACAAACTTGCTCCAGCCGAAAACAGACTTCCCAAGGTCCTTTCACCAGAAACTGCATCATCACCTAAGTTCAGATAAAGGCCAGCTATTGCAGAACTTTTAAACTGTGCACTGCATATTCAAGTGTAAATTCATGTACATTCATACTGTGTTTCAATAGAGTGTACAGTTATTGAAAAGGACATGGAGACCTACTTTCACAGTCACAAGACACGGGAGAGACAGAGGCATGTGGTGCAGTAACCAAAATGCAGCTCAATTCTAACGATGGATCAGAAAACTCAAGACAGAACATGGAGATAAAATACTGCGTTGTCTTTTAAATGCCAGTTGTTAGTTAACAAGGTAAAACATGTACATTGTTTTGTATTAACAGTGTATAAATATGTTTTGTAAAAGAAAAGTCCAGTAAACTGCGAATTCAGATCACTGATAAGATACAAGTGTTACAAGAGGGATTTTTATATTTTCTGAGGGTATAGATTAAATGAAACAATACTAGTAAAACTTTTTAATCATATATTTTATTTATATTTCTTGGTCCTTCCATATTTGCTTATAACCTGTTGCTAACACTAGCGGGATCTTGGGGAACGCAGGCACCAGATGGTTCTGTTACTACTGTTCATATCTTGATTTAAAGAGAAAATAAAAACACCAGGATCATGCAGAGCAGGCCAATATGAACATTTTAAGACCAAAATGATGAGCCTGACAGCAGCAGTTACAGGGAATATTTTTCAAGAGAAACTGAATTACAACCAGAGCTCGAAGAACTACTTCATGCCCATGTTCACTTCCTACTTGGAACGCAGTGGCTATTGTATTAACTATGTCCATTTTTCTACACAGTCTATGGCGTGGGCAGCCAGTGAAGGAAGGACAAAATCAGGGTAATGTTCTCACATTGTTCGTGGCTTTTTAACAAGGACAACACATCAAAATGAAATGATGCAATTACTTGAGGCTGTTTGATGGTTGCTATAAATACATACCATATTATCTGATATGCTTGGGTGCTACAATAATCTCTTCCTAATAACTAGAACACTAAATGCATGTATTGTCACTTCATGGGTAGCAGAACTGTCTGGATTTGCATCTGTTCTGACAAACACAAGTGCTTCTTTTCATGAGTCAGAGAGGAAACTCCATGTGGCCACAGCAGGCAAATCAGATGATGCGCCGCTGTTCACATGCACATTAGTGTCAATACAGCCCAGCGCAGCTCCACTCCCACACAGCAGCAGCAGCCTCAGGCCTGACCTGTGTGTGAGCTGGAGGAAGCTTTTTCACTTTTACATCAAGTGGTGATAAGATGTATGGGCGGTGTTTTCCTCCGCTCATGGACTTTGATCAAATAATAAATGCAATAATACCTGCAGGAAAAAGTGGTGCTTGACTAATAAGGAGATTCAAATATATTCAATTAACACTTGAATACAAGGTATCTAGGGTTTATGAAAAGCCTTACTTTTTGACAATAACACAAATTTTTTAAAAATTATTTTATTGTGTTTTCCTTTGTATAAAAAAAAAAATTATCAGGAGCTCCACAAAAAATATACAATACTATAGCTCCCCCTATTGGACTTTACCTTGATTTTTAAAATATTTTTTTGTCATGTTGCTGACGTGTTAAAAGGGTGTAAATAACTACGTTACTGATATGAGGGCATTCATAAGTGATAGACTATAATGTGTGTCTGTGAGTGAATGATCATTGTATCAGTGTATGAACAAAGGTAAATGTCAGGTGCAATGATGACATCTCACCAATAGAGGACAATATAGGTCCAGTTATACAAAATAACTGACCTCACTTTTACTTTGACCAGAAACACCGTCTGTTGACCTTGGCTGTGGATAATCAATCTAAGTGCATATTGAATACAGTAGTGTGCATGTACCTTTTCCTGAGAAGAAGCAGTCCATCTCCACACTGGAGCGTGAGTGGGACACACAGAGGGCGGAGCTGGGCACCAGTCCCTCCTGAGGGGGGCTGCGGTCAGTGGTCCGCACCAGACACCAGCCGGGTCGCTCACTGGGCCGCTCCAGCAGCTCCACAGTCTGACCTGGACACAAAGAGAAGGTGTCAGTAACTGTACACAAACACATGAGACCTATAAAGGCTCATGTGACAATCGAAACGGCATAGCCTACCTGTGCTGACAGACATCTCTGTGCTGCAACCGGCTGTGAAGTCCTGAAGAACCACTGTCAACTCACAACCTCCAGAGAGCTACAAACAAAACACACACATCATGCATTATTTAAAGCAACATATTTAAATTCATGCCAAAGACAACACATTTCTGTAAGCAGTGAATATCACAGGATTGGGAAAAACACTGACAAAACAATTCCACTGATGATTACAATAGATGGTGTAAATGATTGGTGTATATGCTAATCAACTGTAGTCATCACTGGGACAAAGGCTTTTAAAATAATTTTATTTAACGGTGTCATGTTACAATGTGTCTTTAAATCCACAGAAACCGAGAAATTGACTGGAGATTTGGAGCGTGTGCCAATGAGTGAAAGCCTGTCCAGAAGAACAGGATGAGCAGGGCCCATGTGGACACAGGTTGTTGCTGTTCTTTTGCTTCCAATGAATCTGATTGGACCGTGTTTAGACAAAACATTTTGTGGAATTTCAAACACTGTCTTTTTTGACACATACATCTCCTGGAGTTTTACACTGTCTCTGACCAAAGTATTTTAATCTTTACAAACAAAGCTATGTCACACTTGAAATACTGTATGAGTATGTCATACACATTAAAATACATTTTAATACAACTGTATTGCCTTATATTCAGCCTTTCAGACTTTTTTTTTTTTTTAAACAATTAATTATTAAATAAATTATTAACATAAACACTGTGAGAATAATTTGAAATATGTTGTTAACAGAGGAAAAAATAATGTAAACAGAGGTAACAGACATCAAAAGATGTGGAGAGAAAACACAAAGGTCACTGATAAGACTTCCTGGACACCTGTTTGCTGTCAAAACACCAGTTTGATTGGGGACCTCCAGGTAATGGAGGTGACAGTTACTACAACAGTCTTACAGTGCCATGTCCTGTGTCTATTAACCCTTCTCCCTGTGTAATGCACCAATACTAGTATTTACCAAACAAAGCAGAGTCGATTTTGGAGTAGCTTTACAGTGTTGTAGTCTGTAATTAGGGCTATAGTTGCCCACAACAAAGTGATAAATTAATTGTAAACCACAAAGTTGTGTACATAATATGAAGCACCTAAAATAACTCTCCTAGTTGCATTTAAAGCTGTGTTTCCAATTGTCTTCTTGGAAAATGTTAGCAGGCGTGCGTAAGCAGACACTTTTAGCTGGGCTGAAGATCTCCTAGCAACAAAGACCCTGTTTCTGTACAGGTCCAGGTGACTTTATACCTGACAGATGGCCAATCGCTTACACAGGCGCACAAATCCAATCAAGATAGTCTAAGGGAGAGCAGTTCTACATGGAAAAATATTGATAAGACACAAACTGTTTCTTTGTTTATTAAAGAATACTGTGGTTTTGTCTACTATATAGTTATAATCTAAAACATATGTGAATCATGTTATAATATTAATTTAAAATTGCAATATTGCCGAATCATATGTTTATCACCAATTAAGAACATAAAATTGGAAAATGAAGTACAGAGAAGTGAGGACAGAAAAATAGGAATTGATCAGCAATATCGCTTCTTGAAAATAAGTGACTACAAATTGCTCAAAGATGCACTGCGAATACAATTTACAAGAGTGCAACTGGTGAGGGAAACAAGTATAACATGGTTAAAAGCTTTAAATTGCAAAAGCTCTAATAGCTCAATTTTGCATAATAGGTCTGCTTTAATAGTGGGAGAGGCAGCCACATATGCTGTCCCAAACAAAAAATATAACACAATTAAGTTTGAATGGTGAGAGAAAAACATTAGGCATGGTGTACATGTAAGTATATTCTACAGAGAAAGTGGCAGTAGTTTTGGCTCAAAGTCCAAAATTAATGTGTGCTAATGGACACAATATGAACACACCCAACATCTGATGACGTGAGTAAGTAATCAAAGTTGATGTGATAACAGTTAATGCAAAGCGATTGCTGATATTACATGAGAAGCAAGATGAAAAAAAATGCAACTATTGTAGTCATCTCTATAAGTTTTGAACAATATAGGAGCAATTAGTGGTTGTTTTAGAAAATCAAAGATCCAGTCACCCAGTATTGTTCCTAAAAAGGCTACAGAACATAAACATCCTTGGAAGATCCACTTTTTGTATTTTGTATGAGTGCTACTGTTAATGGGTGTGTCCTGTGGCCTGTTGGCTCCTGTCATATGACCATAGCCGAGTAATGAAAAAACACAAGCGCGCTCACGCGCACACGCACACGTACACACACACACGCAGCTGTGGCTTGTGATGGTCATATGTTTGAGAAAAATTGACATCATCGAGTTCAGAACTTCAGCATCCTACAAAAACTCAAGAAATATGAACTGTACCTCAACAATGCAAAGAGGATATCGGCAGCTGTATTTGCTTTTGCCTGAGCATATGGTTCTGTGGTGTATGGTCACTACAATTGGTTCAGTTACAATTTGATAACTACACCTTAATTATTACTATACTATAAAGCATGAAGCAATGAAGAAAGTCTTGAAACATAAAGACCAAATTGTTTTATTAAGTATTAAGTAAGTGGTTACTTAGGTGTAGTTATTATAAAGTGTTACCAATGGTTCTACTGGTGCTACTCAACAGCAAATGTTTAGCTATAGTAGTCATACAACACACAAAGTCTTAAAGTGGGACTAAACATGTAAATTCCACCCACAGACACAGTCCAAATGAGCTGTTAAACGGGGCAGTGCCTGGAGGACTAAAGGGGTTACTGAGGGGGGAGGAGGGGGCGGGATCTAGACCAACAAGGAACTCAAATACCGCCCCTGCAGGTGTGTCTGTTGCATATTTGAAAAATTCAAAGATCCAGCCTTTAACTCTGTTTGGGATTGGTTGACATCGTGGGAGAGGAATTTGTTTTATACACACTAACAATTGCACAGGGCCCATTTGGACACAGGTTGTTGCTGTTCTTTTGCTTCCACTGAATCTGAATGGACAGTGTTTAGGCAAAACATTTTGAGGAATCTCAGATCAAGTTTTTCTTGACACATACACACACTGACTCTAACCACACCATTGTAATGTATGTCACTCTTCAATTCATATACTATAAAAGACAAGCCCAGTGTCTGGCAGGATAGACATTTTCATATAATACAACAATAAAAATATAACCTTTAGCCTATTCGGTCTTTAAAAAAAAAAAAAAAAAACCTACATTGGCCATGTGACTCTTTGCTGGATTAACAAAGGTAAAGGTTTCAACAATCATGACAACTTAAACAGACACTGAGAGAGGAAAAAAATAATATATCATAATATAAAAACAATGGTACATCTCATCTCTTGCTTTAAAATGACAGTCCAGAAATCTGGACATAGGACCTCATTTCCTAGTTAGCCAGCGTGTTGAAGATGTATGGAGACACTTTTTTAAATATTCCATCCAGTCCTTGTATTTGCAAAGGTCACTGGTGCTAGGGCTAGCGCATGTCAATGGCCATAGTTAACCTGCCACTAAAAACAGTCTTACCCACTCCACAAAACACCCGAGGCAAACCTATTATCAGACTGTGGATGTGAATGTCTGTGTCAATAGAATAATGTTTGAAATAAAAAGAAACTTTGCATCCCATGAATCATCTCACGTTGAGGGACTATTTTCTCAGCAGCAGTGGAATTTTACTGCCGGTAAGATAGGTGCAAGGTGACATCAGGATGTACATATAAACATATAAAGTGTTCAAATGCAAGGTTGGCTTTACTTCTAAAATTATTCTAATCGACACAGACATTCACATCAACATTCTGGCGTTATAATTGTTTTGCCACAGGTGCTTTGTAGAGTGGGTTTTTAGTGGCAGGCTAACTATGGCCATTGACATGCGCTAGCATAGCACCAGCGACCTCTGCAAATACAAGGACTGGATGGAATATTTTAAAGTGTCTCCACACGTCTCCAGCACTCTGGCCAAGTAGGAAATTAGGTCCTATGTCCAAAATTCCTGACTGTCTCTTTAAAACACTTTAAATATAACTAGTCAGACTGCCTTGACCAACTGAATGACTTTTAGACTTTAATAGACCAAAAATACTAAAGTTGCAAATTAACCTTGTTTGCACTAAAAATGAGGTGACTGATGCTACAAGTCACCAAAATGCTACAAAAATTTACATAGTTTAGTATGAGTGAAATAACACAGAAGAAGCTACTTGATTGTGCACTGCCAAAGCACACTCAAATGCTGTATGGCACATTGGTAAAATAATGCACTAAAACTAGATCATAATACTCCATTTTATACATATATACATACATACATACACACATATATATATACATATATATATATATACACACACACACATATATATATATATACATATATATATATATATTTTTAATATATACGAAATTAAAGCACATTTTTATTTGAAAGATTTTTTCTTTTTGCGCAGTCATACGACTCCAATGGTGATGAATGAAATTTGCTTCAGTAAGCATCAATGGAAAATATTTGATTGTTATGAACCACAAACTCTATAACTGACTAAGTACACTAAGTAGTATAAGTCACACTTTGGACATTTGGTTCTAATAAGCAACACTTGTGCAAATCGATCATTAATTGAGCCACAAGTGCAGCAATTATGCCATTCTGGCATTATAACTTAAGGGAAGATACATGTTTAATATTTGTGTTAAGACAACAGACTAATTCTATAAAAGTTGTAAAATAAACAATATGAATTTAAGTGAAATTAATAATTGCCCAAGATATTCACTAAGAAAATACACAGAGAAAAGTGTTGTGCCATTAATCAAATTATAACTGAGATCAAGATTCAATCATTTGTAATTGTTAAATATTAAAAAAGAAAAAAAAAAAAGATCTACTTTAAATCTTCTGTTCATAAACTATGTAGTTTGGAACAGATGTTGTTTTGACTAAGACCAAATAAAGGAGAAGAAAAATTTTTTGTTGTTGTTGTTGTTGTCATATCGATAAATCAGAAATGCTTAATTGTACAGTGCAAGAATGGAATAAAAGTAGTGAGGAATCTATGTAGCAGTACACAGTGTTGGGGAGTAACAGATTACATGTACCAGAGTACAGATTATGAGTAACTGTATTCAGTTACTGTTTAAGTGAGTGGTAATTAGATTATAGTTACTTTGTTGAAATAAATGGATTACAGAGGTATTTTCCTGTTTTCACATTTTGGGCTATATCCCTTTTTTTTTTTTTTTTTTTTTTTCTCGCTAATTCCACTTATTGCCAGACATTAAATCAGGTCCAAACCAGGTCTAAACCAGGTCTAAACTAGGACTAAACCAGGACTAAACCAGGACTAAACCAAGACTAAACCAGGACTAAAACCAGGTCTAAACTATGTCTCAAACAGGATTTAACTGGACTAAATCATGCTGTGCAGACCGTGTCTCCTCGTCTTCTATCAATACTATTTTTAATTTGGTTAAATAAAGTCTGGGCTTTTTATTTTCATTTATCAGACAAAACATCTCGTGAAGATTTCCTCGTCTTTGCTTCTCTCCAGCAAATCAAGTAATCCAAAGTATTCAGATTACGTTACTCACTTTAAGTAATTTAATGGATTACATTACAAACTACATTTTTGGGTATGTAATCTGTAATCTGTAGGGGAATACATTTTAAAAGTAACCTTCCCAACAGTGGCAGTACATGAGCAACAATTTGACAATGCCCACATGATGTTCATTTGCTAACCAACTTCAAGCTCGACTCCACTTTCAAAATAATAGAAGTTACTTGAAATTTTAACCACGTGTGTTAAACTTTAAACATGTGATTATGGACAAGTAGCACAAACAAAAAAAGGTATTCATATTAAAAACAAATCTAAAATTCACTGCGAGTGTACTTCCAACTGCTTAAACCAGGGTCGTTATGAAACACAGTCACTATATTGACAGTAATACCATGCAGTCACAGTTGAGTGAATGCATGATGAGAAGGTCTTGTTTTATATTTCCAAGCAAAAAATGTCAAAATGTTTCAATTGCAAACCAAAATTAAACATCGCCCCATAGCTGTCCTGTGCTGTGTCGCTTGGACACTCAGCACAACTGTGTGGCAGCTAATCACCAGTTTCCTGTTTCTCTGTCTGTCTGTCTGCCTGGCACACTCACTGCTGTTTAACCATTAATCTTCACTATAACACCGTGCAGCTTGACAACACGGTAAGTAAAAGTCAGCATAACACATATGAGCTGCTTAAGCATTTGTGTTAGTACCTGAAGCAATGGAAACTAAAGTATACCAAGCCAACATGTTCTAAACTAAAACTCAAGAGGCAAATGCAGAATAAAGTTGTATAAGCAAGGTCACTATTGCACCATCTTAAGTAGTCTTGACAGCTCACTCACTGCTCTAGTTATTCTTTAATCAAGTTGTCATAGAACTCAAGACAGCAAAGTTAACAAAATGACAACATATAATCATAGCACCACTAAATGGCACGCACTACTTGTTTTTCATCAGATGACAAAATTTTTGTCCAATGACAAGTCAATGTATTTTGTAGTTTACCTTATAGAAAAAAGGACACAACAGAGCCATAAATCGCTTCATAGTTGCAATCTAACAAAACAAGCAAAGTGCAAAGGGAGCCACTTATAGTTATAGTACCCTGACAAAAGTTGCACAATTGTGTCCCAACCCGAGTGACAGTATTAGAACTACTTGACAGAAACTACTGCAGTAATAGTGAATGGATACTCACACGACTGCTCTCTTTGAACAACTTAAAGCTCATCCACTTGGACATGTCTCCTGTGATCCTCAGTGTCCCTCTGCCTGTGTCTCTGCCTTGCTCTTTGACAACTCCCTCATTTGTGCGTCCGCCACACACACAAACACACAAGCACACAAACACACAAACACGCACACACGCACACACGCACACACGCCCTCACTCTCTCTCCACGCTCTGAACAAACAGCCCCAGTTTTGGGTTGCATGGGAACAGTGTGTAGTTGTGTGTGCAGTTGTGTGCATGGGACAGGCAGGGCGCTCAACCACTACAGCGTGCTCCAAAGCCAGGGCAGATGTCATATGATCCGCAGATGCTGACTGTATGGCTACATTATGAAGGATACATTTGACAGAGAGAAAGCACATGTCAAATCAGCTGTATGTACAATGTACTGTATGTTCTTAAATGACTGTAAATGTGAAGGTTCAACAACAGAGACAAAGTGGTGCATATTTACTGTAACGCGATCCAGCTTGCTACTTCCATCAAATTCATCTGCTCTATCTAGTAATGGCATAATACAAGGTCTGGACTTGAGCAGACATAAAAGGGAACATTGAGTTTTGAGGTATGTGAAAATTCCATACTAAAACAATGCTGCTTGCATTGCCAGCACCTTGTTACGGTAGTATATTGGATCTCAACTTGATTATTACATTAGGAGACTTTTGAATCATGTCATCATATGTGGCATAAATATTCCTTCCTTCCCTTTTCCCCCTTAAAGAGCCCATATTATGCCATTTTCTGATCTGTGTTATGTTGTTTCCTCATCACATACCCAGAGTTGTGTTGTTTCATTCACACATGTTTAACTGCATATTTAGGCTGAGTCTTCTCTTAAGAAGAAAATACTGTTTCACCTTGTTATATAATGTAGTAATACAGGAAGTGCTCGACTTTGTTTTTAAACTCCATACACCTTTACTAGATCATTAGGATAATTTCAGCCCTGGAATTGCCAGTCTCAACTGAATTGCCAGTCTCAACTGAACGATAGGTAAAGGGTTCCTGTTCACTTCAAAACTACCACTTTATGACATCACGAGGTGAAACAGAGCATTTTGAGCTTTCAAGATTAATAATTTAGGATTACTTAAACACCTGTGACTCAATGAAACAAAACATAACTCCAGGTATGTTTTCGATGAGGTAACATTATTATAACATGGTCTAAAGCTCAAAAGAGTCAATTCCACGTAACATGGGACCCTTAAAAGTAAAAACAAGCAAAATATGGAAGAATAAAATACAAATATTTGAACAGAACAAATACAATTTAATCATGCAATATTGTTGAATTATTAGAATAGTTTATGTACTGTATATAGATTAGAAAACTATTGCGTGACCCGGTCTGTCACTCCTGTCTGGGTTCGCTTTCACTCATCAAGACAAAACAGATACAATGTGCTTAACTGCTGCTTGGCCCCTCTCCTTCAGTCTGCAATGATTTAAAAAACTTTTGATCGAGCCAGACGTACATGACCAGAGTGCTAGCAGGTTTTATGGCGTCTGGCCTACAGAGCAAAAAACATCTTTTCTCTACATTGGCACAAGCACCAAAAAAACTACACTAATGTGGTGGAGTCAAAATGGCTGCCAACTTGTCACCCACTGGAATCCGTCTCTAAATAACAATTGGACCACAGGCGGCACCGCACTGAATCATTACACAGACGTCATGGTAAAGATATACTGCTTCAAAATGTCACAGAAAACAACATATTTATAAAGCTTCAGCTCAAAGTCAGGGAGAGTGAACCAAGATATTTACCCAAACTCTGCTCAGGATAAATGTAGAAACACATTATTATACCAGCAACAACAAGCTCAAAACACCATTTAAGAAGCACTGCGCTGGCAAAACAAGAAGAGCAGCCTTAAACTGCTCTGGGGCTTTTTATCATGACATTTCATGAGCTATACCATACTTGTACTGTTGTTCCCTCATCAAAAACCTACCTGGAGTTGTGTTTTGTTTCATTCTTGTTTAGCACACAAACCCTACATATTTAGACTTATTCTGAATACAAAAAACTCTGTCCCACCTTGTGATGTCATGTGGCAATACAGTGTGTTTTTAAATTCCATACAGCTTCACCAGAATCATTTGGATAATTTTAGCCCTGGAATTGCCAACCTCGACTGAACTAAAGGTAAAGGGTAGTTGTTAACTTGAAAACTACCACTAAATGACATCATAAGGTGGAACTGAGCATTTTGGGCTTTGGGGATGTAAACAGACCAATACTAAAGGTTTACTAAAACATGTGTGAATGAAACAAAACAACTCCAGATATGTTTTTGACGAGGTAACAATGTTCTAACATACCTAAAAGCTCAAGAGTCAATTTGAGGTATCTTTAAAAACGGTGGGAACAGCCACTAGAAAAGTTATATATATTTTACAATATATTTTTATATCTTTTTGTGTTTAGACAGTGGCCTTAATAGAGCTAGAACGACCCATTCATCCTGGGCAAGTTAACATCACACATAAGTCCTCAGAAACCACCAAAACAGCAGCTTTTCCACTGCACCTCCACAGACCAGAGTGGAACATCTGAGTCTGTAGCAACATTATTAGGCACTATATGAGGCACATTAAAGGCACACGAAAACTTAGCAGGCATGACAGAAGAGAAGTGAAGAGGAGATCACAAACAGACACATTAGATCTACATGAGCTTCACATCCACAATAGATTGAGACAGATAGAAAAAACAATTCCTTATAAATATACTATACTATAACATAGTAAAAAAAACAAAAAAAAAACACACACACACTCTCTCTCTCTCTCTCTCTCTATATATATATATATATATATATATTATTTTTTTTTTTTTTTTTTGGAACATGCAAAAATATAATGTGGTTGCATGGACTCAATGAATGGACAAACAAGCCCTGTTGATTTGAGGCATTGATGCAGATGAAGTTTCCTTGTATGGGTGACATTTCCAGACTGGGCAGTGTGGGCGTGGGGCTTTGAGTAAAAAGGCCACACTGTGTAACACTGGAGTGGGAGGTCATTATGACAGAAGTGGATGTGTGTCTATCATGGTGTAGTATTTCTTACACTTGCACACAATGCTGAACATACATTGGGAACAACTATACCAGCAGTAAAATTGCATCCAAAACATTGAGAATGCAGGTTGCAATCTCTAATGAACAAACTTGTAGGAAATGGTAGATAACTGAAAAATTTACTTTCCAGTACTGTTCTTGGGTACAATCAATCTATGTTTAACTAAAAAGCACAACACATTATTTGAATTTATGAATTACTAATCTGAATTAAGGGGAGCCATTTATTATTGTTTGATTGTGTCAATTGTATCACACCCCAAGCTGTGAAGCAAAAGTAAAAATGATTCCTATTAATTTGTAATTAATCTAAAAACAAAATAAATTAATGCTTACTTGGATGCGACTGGCTGTCTTGTAGGAAGGGTCCCGACAGACCCCAGCACACATTGTGAAGAAGGTTTTCATAGCTGCTTTTTCTATTGTGACACTACAGTTGGTGCCAGTAGTCACAGCTATGCATAATTTGAGTAGTAATGTAAAGAGATAACCATCTATCCCTTGAGAGGGGTGTCAACAGTGTATGAAGTGGTGGCCCTGCTCCTCACCATTCTAACTGCATGGGAAACCCTGTGACACCAACACAACTGTAGCTCATTAGCCCATCAGGTTCACAGCAGTCACCTGACCCCTGCTGGCAGAAAGGGGAGTGGCGGGCTTTACCTTGTCGCTGTCCACCGTGTTCTGGGATGTCCTAGAGGCGATGGAGATGGTGTCTGGCTGGCTGCTGCCGTCCCCTTGACTGTCTCCATCTTCTACTCCCTCCCTAAACACACACAGAAACATTTGTGTTATCATAGTGCAAACACAAATAAATTGAGAACAGTTTGAACTGCCTGGATAACACATCATACTAGGACAGTTAGTGTGCTCTATGTGCAGAAACATTTTTTCCCCTTTTTTAGAAAGTATTTATAATATTTATAAAAACTACTTGTATAACTTTTATCTTGCCCTCAGTCACCTCTTGTTTCTGGGTTTGCTTAGTGCTGGTGTTTTGGGCAAGTGCAGAGGCTCCTTCAGTGCTCCCTTCAGGGTCATCCTCTCCTGGATCACCTCCCTGATGTTCTTTATCCACTCTTGCTTTGCTTCTATAGTAGAGGCCTGCAGACATAAAAACAAGATTATTGCATATTTCTGTGCAGAAAGTGCAAAGATTAATATTTTATTCTACTTAAAAAAAAAGCATCCATGCCTTTAGCACAGTTTTGTTATCAGAAGATGGGGTTCTTCCTGACCAGAGAGCAAATTTACATGGGTCTCCTTCAATGTGTTCGGTTATCCCCAACTCAGATGTCTAAAAGACACAAATAGACAGTGAAGATAAAGTGAATAGTGCATATTAGCTAAAAGTGACACCACACCCACCAGTAGTCTGTTTTTGTACTGGTACTTTGTCCGTCCAGCTGTGTCCTTGATCTCTTTACTGAAGACCAATGAAAACTCAAAAAGAAAGAGATGTCGATCTCGTCCCTTCCTGATCAGAGAGCGAGGATCCCAAACCTGGAAACTGTCCTGAAGAATGAGCTCCCCTTGAGCCTCCACACTGTCCTCAAACCCTGTGGAGAAGACACAGGTTGTCTCTGCTGTCCACATCCTGTTAGAGCTAATGCCCGCACTGGACTCACCCTCCAGCATAGCCAGATGCATGGCATCATTAGCTCTCTTTGGTACACCCAGCATGACCTCTAGACCATCTTTGATCTCTCCTTTACCCTCTTCACAACACGACAGTAACTCCTTCAGCAGCAGTTGGTACTTAGTGATTCTCTGGACTGGCTTGATGAGGTAGGAGTTAATGGAGTTAGCCAGTCCACGTCTTTGCTGAATTTCCTGCTCAAACAATTAGTGAAAAATAAAAAGGAAGATTCAGCGTGAAAACACAGAATAAACATTAAGACTTTTGTCAAATCTTCACCAAGCTAAACAGCTCCATCTACTGACTGCTCATTGAAATGACCCAAAAGTGATTACTTACATCAAAAAAGGTGCCAGCGTGCTCCAGTACCAGTTGACTGGAGTCTGGCTTGTTCTTACAGTAATCGACATATATGTGAAATTTATCAGCCTGCAAACATAATTAAACAAGAAATTAACAGCAAGACTTTATGATAGAGACTTTAATGGAGGGTAAAAAGAGAGGATGGATAATTGAATAAGGGACTTGAACTTTCAGTCACACAGGTGTTATTTTATGCACTTATCATATATTATCAGGCACTTACCCAGGTAACAAAGCAATGACCAACATCCTCTGGAAGCTGTTCATAATTTATGAGCTCCTTCAGGAAAATACTAAAACAGAAACAGTAACATAAACTTCACAGTGTTGGAACAATGTCTTATGTCTAAATATTTAAAGTTCAATAAAGCTCATGATATATTTTATTTGCCATAATAGAACTAAAGTGGAAATAGTTATAACACACAAGGTTAAAGTTCAGTGAGTAGTCTTTCTGACAGATGACACTGAACTGTGGTCTTACTTGCTGTGGAAGTCGTAGATCTCCTGCATGTTTCCAAAAATAATGTGCTCCTTGTTGGCAATGCCTGGAGGGATTTCCTCTACCCCACTGGTCATCTCCCACAGATATGTCTGTTAGGGATACCACACACATAAGTAAAATCACACATGATAATAAATGGAAAATATAATCACAAAACTCAAAGGCACAGTTACTTCTAAGCAGTCTTGAAGATCTTTGACATAGGACTTCTCTGTCTGCAGCAGCTCAGCCATGATGAACCTTAAAAAGTTATTGATGAAAACATATTTTTCATTCTGTTTTTTGCAATAGAACGTCCATAAATCAATCTTAAACCAAAATACTAGGTGCTTACTCCTTTTTTCTGGCTGACTTCCTTTTCTCCTCATTGACCTCATGGTTGGGGTCGCGCAGTTTGACCTCAGCATTATCCGTTAAGCTGGCAGGAATAATGTCAAGCTCCAAGTCTTTAGTATCCTGTCACAGAAAATACAACAACAAATAAAATAATAAATAAAAATCCCCAAATTTGAGTTCAACCTTGTTTGTTTATAATTTTAGATCTATATTCATGCCATAATTCAGCATTTGATAGTACCTCTGAGCTGACCCCCAAACTCTTCTCGAGGCTCTCCTGGTACTTGGCCATCCTGATGGAGAAATCTCTGTACCGGCGGTCCACAGTGCTCACCCATCTCTTCAGTTCCGACACATGAGCATGACCTTTCTCCACTAAATTATCAGCCAACTGGATCAGCAGCTTTACTTTCTCTTTGGTTTGCTGTAAAACAATGATAGAAATTATTCTAAATATTATTTCTCCCTTCTTTGTGTTAGTATAATTTAGGGGTATGGAAATTCAATTTTAAATAGTAATCCATCCATCCATCCATACATACATCCATACGTCATCATATTTGACTATACTTACTAGGAGAATGACTACTGGTACTTAGATCTAATTTAGTCCTGAGTTGGAACCAGTAGTAGATTTGGTTTGATGAAATTCCTGTTGTAAATGAAGTTTAGTTTCTTGTTCATCAATTTTGAATGGATGATGCAAGTGTGAATGTTCCCTTAATTACAGATTTAATTCTGTGTGAAATCTGTATTCAATATCATTGGGCACAGGGTAAAATTATTTGGCTAATACAACATATTAATTTATAAACCAAAATAAAATAAACTATTTTACTTCAATTCAACTTTTGTAATGGCATATTTTCCCTTATATTATCGATCCTGTACCTTGGCAGACAGTCTGAAGTGATGATAGTCATTGAGTAACTGCTGTGTTTCCTCACTACTGTCTCCAGGTGACGTATGGGAGGCCAGGTAAACTTCACCTGTCTCCTGAATCCAGTCCAGAGCCTACACAAACACACAAGATAGTTTCCAATAGCAACACCCTTTTCTTCATTGTCTGTTACTAAAATAAAACAGATGTCCTTTTAATCTATCACTTCTCCCAAAAGCCATAACAGAGCATCTGTGATTCTACTCTGCTATGACACATGTAGATATGCTAACCTGCTTGGCACTGCGTTCAAACATCACAAACTGTTGACACTGGTCCAACCGGCGTTTCTTCAGTGTCCAGAAGTGCAGAACTCTGTTTTCTCTCTGCAGCAGTTCATTCAGAATGGCTACAAACACCAAAGGGACATTATATTAGCCTTGTCAACACATAGCCTGAGCCAGTAATTTTGCAATAAATAGTCAATGAAAAATGTTGTATCCTCAAAAACTACATTTATATTGTCTATTGGGCTGCAGTAATTCATAAGCTACTAGACTAGTCACTTCATAATACTTCCATAATATGTATATATATATTTTGACCTCTGAAAACCACTTTCCATCATCAGAAACCATGCCCAATGTATGTGTGCATATACGATAAAAATATGTTCTGGTGAAAGCACGTGTTGGTGGTCCAAAGCAAAAGAAATGATCTGACGAAGGCTTTTTGCAAAAGTTATCAAAAACAAGGTGCCAGTTTTTACTGAGCTTCATGTTTTTGGACAGACACTAAACCTACTGCACTACACTGCAGCACAATGTATAAACTGTGTTGTGAATGCATGTTAATTCAAAGCAACTGGGATAACTGTTCGGCCACAAATGTAATGCAACACATTATTTTCCCTTGATACAGCATTCAGTATAAATACACAATAATGAGTCACTAGTAGACAGCAGGATTTATAGGACATTAATCACCAGGTGCATGCTGGGAGTACAGGTGTAAAAATTGTGTTCTCTTCTCACCTTTGACCTGCTGTTCAGGTCCTCTGGCGTGGCTGGCAGCCCCGGACATACTCACATTGTTCCTGTGAATGTACTTCAGAAACACCTCTGCGTTCCTCCGAGCCAGAGTACACGCCTGGGACACAAAATCACAGACATTGACAAAACAGTGCACAAGATGAGCCCAAAGGGTCATGCATTGTTCACAACTGGTACCGTCAGTGTTGGGAATAACGGCGCTACTAATGGCACTACATTGTCGATAACGAAGTAATCTAATTACTGCCAGTTCTCTCCCATGAAACAGTATTAGCCATACTGAGCCAATGTTTATACTTTCATGGTCGCTGATTCATTAAAACTTGTTTTTAGTGTGTTCTGGTGTAATCTCACCTTGAGAAATGCTTCTTTTTGCTCCAGGTGTTTGCTGATCAGAGGAAGTAGATGGTCCGTCTCTGTTGTAGCTCCTAATTTCTCATGGGTGGCGCACCAATCCTCATCACGCCGATATTCCTGTTCCAAACTTTCCAGCACACTACAAACCTGAACACAAATGTATAAGATGCTTATAGATTGTGATCATGCTCTTCAATTTCATCATAATTTCAGATGGTGGGCAGGGACCTACTTTATAGGCGATTCACTGTTTTTGAATCTCCCATTTTTGGATCCATTGATCCACAAATATTCAACTTTATCATTTTTTGCTTTCATTATTGATTGGCTCTGAAAATGTATCATATTTTTTATATAATTCAAAACCCTATTGGGTTACTTGCCCTATATTAATCTTATGACTTTGAGCCTTTTCAGCTGTCTTCAGCTTTGAATAATGGTACCACATCCTGACGCTATGGTAAAAAATATTTCCCTTTAGTTTATTTATGCAAATTGAACTTGAAACAGTCTTGCAGTCTGGCAAACTTATTTTGCCAAATTTTGCAAACTTCACAAACCTGTTCAGAAGTCTTGTAAAAGGCCACAGATGCATTGACCAGTTTGAGGCGGTCTTCCATCTTAAGCATCAGCTGCTGCCAGTGCACTGCCACTTTCTCTGCACAGTTCCTAATGGCCTCTGGATCGTAGTGACCTGCCTGGAGCATCATCTGCAGTAGACAAGGAAAGCTGAGTCACAGTGTCAAAGTCATATCACATATCACACTAAAAACTAACGTAATTTACCTCTGCTTTTTGCTGAACTTGCAGGGCACTTTGATGAGTCTTTTGAAGAGAATTGGCATGAAAAAGAGACTGCAAGAAAGGGTGGCAAGTTTATAAATACAAGCTACATGAACTGCTTTTCATCTTAGCAAATAATATTATTCAATTTATTAATCTCACACTTTTAAGTATTGTGAAAATGTAATTAAAGTGTAAGTCATTAAAGGAAAGGGTTTATTATACTGGTTATCTCAAACTGGCATTAATTCTTGGGTCGGAGTGTTAGTATTTCACTGTTGAATATAAAACTGAACTCAATTACATAAAGACAGTTGGAGTAATGGTCTTGTGTGTGTCCAGTGCATTAGCTAATGCTGTATTACATCATTCTAATAAAGTATGCAGGCTGCGCCTCATGTCGGGACACTCTCAATCCAATCGGAGTCTCACTGGAGTTGAATTCAGGCCAAAATGCAGACGCTGGGCCAGAGCCAGGACCATGCATTTGTTTGTTACAATGCTGACTGATAGGGTTTTCTTAATGAAAGTGATTACACACACTCAACATTTAGAAGACCAAATGTCATTTGGGCAATGTTTTCCAATATGTTCTGCTTACAGCTTTGCATTTTACGTTACCATAAAATAAAGTAGTCAAGGCAATTTAAATGATTAATTTGCATTCAAATTAAACATTTGTGCAGATTGTATGTTACCCACAGAGAATACACCATGTTGCAAATAGCATCTGCGTCTTTTCAAAATCAATACAATGTGATATAATTATAGATCTACTCTGGTTCATATAAGATGTGTGACGTGTATTAGTGCGTACACCCATCTGCTACTATTCAAACATACTGAAATCATTAATAGCAGAGTACAGTGGGTCTGTTTGGAGCAGAAATAATTGGGTCGTATGTACCTCAATAGCCATCTGGAACTGCTCGTGCTCCCTCTGCAGCTGCTCAGCCTCTGATAGGGAGCTGGCATTCACCATACTGGCATTGAGCATGGACTCCCCATTACGGATCCAACCCAGCACCTAGTCAAATAGGAAAAACAAGAAGAGAATATTTAAGACCAGAAATGATTGAACTTTTCACATCAACTACCACCATCTGTAGACTAGGCCCTATATAGGACCAGAAATAAAACTGCATAAATCATAAAACTAGACCAGAAGCGCTAGAAACTAGGACTTAACAAGAACTAAACCATGAATGAGTCAGAATCTAGTAGTAAGCATTATTTTATATTGGAAAATGATTAACAGGCACTTCAAAGTCAATAATATAGGATTTCAAACTTTCATAATTAACCCATATGGTAGACCTGCCAGCTTCAAAAAACAAACATGCCTTTGAAATAAAAAATAGGGGTGAAGATTTTATTCTGCTGTACAAGCTGCATTACCCTGTTGCCATAGGTCTCATTAATAATTTAGATTTCTCCATCTCAAGCTGCAGTCTGCTTCCTGTTCCAGCCCTCAGCACATTTATATTCACAGCTGCAACAGCTTCTTAAAAAAAGAGGCACAACACATCTTTGCCCCATCAGAATCAGACCGGCAGAGCGGGTGTTGACATTCTTCCACAAGAGGCTCTCCACAGTCACTTTCATTGTTTCTATTGAAGTCCAGCCAATATGTGTAACTAATCCATTTAAAGATTTAGCTCATTGTCAGCTTGGGTGCAAAACCAAAGCAATCACAGAAGAAAAGAGAAATTTCCAGTTTTTCCTACTTCAAAGCAAAATCCAGCAAGAGATGATGCCCTGTATTTAGAGTCCATACACACATAAATCCTCTTCCTCACCTGTGGACCATATAAATCCAAATGTACCTGTTTGACTTCGGCCTGTAGGTGGCGCAGTTGTAAGCTCTGCTCCAGCCTTGTGTGATTGTGTTGAGCACTGAGATCCACCTCCTGCTGTTTCTCATGAAGAAACTCCAGCAGCTCCTGAACCTGAGCAGCCAAGTCCATATCCTTCTCTCCAGTCAACTCAATCCCTAACACCAAAACATGCACAATAGGGCACAAAGGTTAAGTTTTAAAATTAAAATAACATTGACTATATATTCGCTTCAAGATTTAAAGATTTACTACTAACATAGCTATACTGATGTTCCAGACGAGGGGACAGAATGGCCACAGCCTAGGGGACCTTTGTCTAAATCTATGACATCTTTAAGAGGATTTGTGGTGATTACTTATCTCTTTTTACTCCACACTACATGCTGTTCTTTGGAATAACACTGAAAACATATCTGCTTTACTCTTCTAGTCCATTTCATATGTTTCAATTAGTGTCTCTGGTTCAGTGTGGAATATGCCCTAAAAATAACTAAATTAGCTTGTGTGTGAGCAATTACAACTTTATAACATATAAACTTTATCTATATTGTATTACCTGAAGCCTGGACCTCCATGATGTATTGGTGCAGATCTTGGCCTTGTTGCATCACTTCGTACGTCATGTTATTCATTGCGGCCTTTCTTTCCGCATGTCGTTTGAGTCTCTGTTCAGCCAGAGCGATGTCCTCTGAGCTGCCAGAGGAGGCGCTGCTCCCCCCACTGCTGCTGCCACTTCCCCCACCAGAGCGGCCCCCATCACTCAGCTGCCGGGACAGGTCCTCATTCCAGGCATCTAATTCTGAAGTCACCTGCAACAGCAAAATATATTTATCTGTTGGGATACTGGTGACTTTCAGATTGTAAATGTGATAAAGTAATACTCCCAAAGTGGAGCCAAAATATTTTTTCCATCTTGATTACATAGTTTTTTAAAGTACAAAAAATGCACAACAAAATGTTTTAACATATATGTAACTAGGCCTCTGAACTTGTATTTTACAACAGAAAGCTCTTACTGTCAATACTACTTTTCCTCAATGTGACATCTGTGATTTGATCCTGTTTGTAACCTAGCATATACACATAATTAATAAAGTATAGGCTATCTCTACTAAAACCTCTAACAATGCAGCACAACACTTAAGAATACATTTTAAACAAATGAAGCCTTTTGTTTTTCTAGTAGTAGCATTGAGACCACCAATATTAGACAGGTGGTGTCAATGTACTAAGAAATGCTTCTCACCTCAATTGTGTACTGCTCAAAGATGCGTAATTGTAAGAAGATGTCCAGTTTGATTTTGCGCTCATGGAATAGCTCCTCCATCTGACCCTGGGCCTCATCCAGCTGCTGCAGCACCCCCTGGATGTGTGCAATGGAACTGCAGTGTGGTGTTTTATTGGTGGACATGGCTGCATCTCTGTGCAGGGAGAGACAGAGGGAGACATTACACCACAATCAATGGTGCAGAATGGGGGAATGGGGTCCCACTCCCAACAGACATGATAGTATATAAGGGTGTCTAAGACTTTATCGTGCCACACTTAGAGCAGGGCATTTTTGGAATAATTTAGGCCAGTGGTTCTGAAACCTCTGACACCAAGTAAAATGGAAATCTAGCTTTAAAACAAGACTATTCTATGTGACTACATAATTGCTATACTTGTTCAGCACCAGGACTAACCTAAAGGACGACAAAATGTAAATTAAATGGACTCTAAACTCAGCTAATATTTTAAATGCAGAGGAATATGTGTAAAACCTGAAGGAGCTGGAGTACCGGAGTTTGACAATAGAATTCAATATCTGCTCATCTTGCCTATTTGAACCGTGGTAAAACATTACCTGAGCTGCTGTATTAACTCCTCTCCCTCTTTGATGACATTGAGTGTAGCCTCCAGTGTAGCGGTCTGCTGCTGCTGAAACTGTTGGATCAAAGTCTGAACAGAGTCCACTGAATCACAGCACACGTCATCCAGCAGCTGCTTCTGTAGCTCCTCCATCCATGACCACAGCTACAAACACAACAAACAGCCTGTGATGAACTTATTTTGAAGTTTGACATATTGCTTCAGGAAGAAGTATGACATAATATTAAAACTACTCTGTAGCATTGTTACAATAACTCAAAAGCAGCATAGTCTCTGCAAACCCTTTTGCATAAATAAATGGTACAATGGGGTCTCCAACATGTAACTTGGGAGCTACCATTAACTCTCCACTCTCTTACAAGTAAGCCTGCCAAGGGATTTCTGAAATATACTATTATGCAGAATAACTCAAATTTGATTAATTAAATGCCTATTATCACTGTAAATGTATCACTATGATGACTAAGTTTGTACACTAATAAATGGATAACTGTTTATGTTTTCTAGGCATCTAAGGCTTGCTATTGTTCTTATATTTACTCAATTTATTGTGAACGCTAAAATACCTCTCAGGCATTTTTGTTTAGTAAAGGTAGCTAACCGGAAAATGGTTATAGACATCTGATCTATAATGTTGATGAGGTTCATTATTCATCTACAACTCAAATTTTATAACATAGGCTTAATAAACATTAATGTAAGTAAAGGTTCCCCTCTAGTAAAAAGAAAAAGTATGCATAATAAATATCAAGCCTGAACACATATTGCTCATCCATCATATATTGAACGATAAGTGAATATAGTAAATATTGTGACAGTCCTAGATGAACAAAGGCAAAAATAGTATTACAACTTCTCTATATTGTGATTTTGGCTGTGTGTGTCCCTTACCTCTTTGGTGTGTGTGTGGAAGGAGACAGACATATCGAGCAACAGCTTCCTGTGCTCCACTCGTCGAACAAAGTCCTGGATTCGGACCTCTAAGTGTCGGGCGGCTTTATAGATCTCCTCAGGATCACACTCTCCAGTCTGAGCCAACTGCTCTGCTGCCTCCAACAGCTTGTCTGCATTGGTATATGTATTCTAAATGAAAAAGACACCCACAATGATTTAGATGTTACTACTATTTGCCATAAAATGTGTCCATGAGCTACAACTATGACATTAAAATATATAAATCATCAATGTGTTCTGCTTAACTACAGAATAATATCAATATATAAGAATCTGCACATCTGTATGTATGCTCGAATAGCAAATAATGTGAATAAATGCAATAGTAGGATATGCTCTGCCACATGAAATATAAAAATCTTCACAAAGGGCTTCTGTGTTTGTGCTTGTGGATTATTCATTCAATGCAGTAAGTATTATCTTTACCGTTAAGGGCAAATATTTGTGGAATGACTGTGGATGATAGATGATGAAAAAGATACCACTTCCATTCTCATTATACAAGAATACAAATTACAAAGAGAAGATTTACAGTTGAATGGCTGAAAGGATTAAGTGGTAGATAAAGATTAAAAACACAAGAGATTATCACTATTTACTGCATGACTGGGTGGGGGCACTGTGCTGATTGAAACGTGGTCATAATAGAATACGAGAAGCAACCTTGTCACATTGCTATGTAATATTCTTAGTGGTTTCTCTGTAGCTTTATACAGGTTCTAGTATTAATCTTGAATCTAAGTTTTATTAAAACAAGAACACAACATTCTTTCACATTTCACATGGGGAGTGCTTGGGATGACTGTTATTTTGAGCTCGCCGAGATCTTTGCTCATATATCATATTGTTTTATAGTCTTTACCAGAGCACACGCAACACTCACACTTAAGATTTGGCTTTGATAAAAGGTGTATCAAATAAGTAAATGCTTGTGGGAAAGATAACATCTTTTGCAGATCTTTCAGGAAAGGCTTATGACCATAAATGGTTATGCAGAGGCATACCTCATATGATGAGACTTGCCACTACCGGGCAGGAGGAGGCTTTGAAAATTTGGGATTAATCAAAGCTGATCACTAGCAGATGTGTTTGAGGCCGGCACAGGCGTTTGATACACAACATAGTCATTTCAATGTTCATGTTTGGAACAAGGTTTTGTTTTGGACTGAACACAATAGTTCATGAAACACAACAGAGCGTTACTAAAACATTTTTTGTAATAATGATCACAAACCAAAACATTAAACAATTTGCCTCTTGGTGTTTTACCAACATTTGTTACCTAGCACACCATACAGAACAACTATAGAAATTCCTTTTCACTTTATTTAAATTAAATAAATAAACATAAGACACTTAAATTAGACATTAACACATTGAACTGGCCCACAAACTTCCTTTTTCTCTACAGTTCGATCATTTTCAGAGATATATTAAGGTTAAATTAAAATGACTATCAATTTGAACATATATATGATAATGGACTCACCTGTGCAACATCCTCAAAGTCATCGTGTCTCTTCTGGAGGGCCCTCGCTCGGTGGAGGGACTTGCCCACTCCAGTGTGCTTACTGAGGAAGGCCTCCCCGTGGTTCTCGATCCAGTCCATTACCTGCACAAGAAAAGAGACTATGATTAGCACCCACGTCGCTGCCCTGTGCTCCTGACAGCTCACATCTACACTGCTGTACAAAATGGTCTCTAGCCTCATGAATTAAGAATGGGGCAGATGAAACCTTCATGATCAGGTCTGAGAAATTAGGTCACAGCTGCTCAGAAGGATTAATACTGTATTAGACGCCTATCAAAGAACCTGAAGAATTGATGGGGAGACCAATACAAAGTTGCCTTTTGCTTATCATACATTTCATATACATGTATTATACATTAAGGAAACTTGTCTAATATGCAACCTCCTACACTATGTACTATTTTTGATATCTGACAATTTATGGAATTTGTATTTGTTAAGTTTATTGTCCCATGAGGAAATGGAAATGTGCACTATATTTGCGTCAACAGTTGGGGACAACAGGCACCCCCACAAGTAATGGCCAACCCAGGCCTTTGATCCTTCCATGGATCAAAGTAAAGGTGTACCCGGAAACCTTTATGGTGTATGGCACACCACCTGCTTGTCTTTACACTATAGGATTAAATGTATACATCTCATAGACACAAACAGGACTGTGGAGAGGCTAGCCCACTCACAGTGAGAAGAATGTATTACTCAGCAATAAAAACACCTGTCATCAAAAACAAACAAACAGACAATTTAAATGCCATACTGTGGAAGGCAAAGACACTGACCACAACAGACAAAAATCTGTCTTTTCCAGTCACTGTCAAACCTTCAACAAACTCAGTCACCAGCACATGAATTTGTACCATTCATCATAACTGCCAGTGACTATTATGCTATGGTTGATTTGTACACTCAAATATATTTTCATGCATGTTTTGGCTCTATCTTGAGAGATGAATCCCATTGACAGATTTTAACCTCAGGCCGATTTGGTCTAATTGAAGCATTTATAATAAATTATCTTACTAATAATTCATCAGAGTTCTGCATTGCCTCAAAAACAATCTTCTTATAAAAAGGCACTACCCCACCATCTTCTGGACTGATTTGTGGGCTTTTAAGGAAAAACATCTTATGGCTTTAAACGTGTTGTAATCTATGACCTCAGTGTAGTGAAGTCAGTGCTGCTGTTGCCACGCAGAGAGTTGAGAGGTCAATGTGAGGTCAGAGTGGACTGTAGCATGAATGCAGCTGGTCCATCTGCCAAATAAAACGGCACACCTAATAAGCTCCTATCCGGGTTTCACTTCGGCATCTCTCCTCTGGGGTCACATTTATACTGTAGCGTTACAACCTGAGCCTGGAATAGCCTTGTTTGCAGTGATTTATAGACTATTGCTACTAGCTGGCTCTCTCTCCTGCTAGTTATTCTCACTTTCACTCTATGTCTCTTAGGCTTGTCTGGGTTGTCTGTCTCAGGAGTCCCATACAAACTGATGCATGACGATTGCACTTGGCAAAGCTCTTTTCAGATAAATTTATAACCTTCTGATATGATCTCTTATTCCCTGTGTATTCAATCGTTTCATTGTCTCTACCTCTCTCCTTCCCTCCTGGGACAGATATAAATGTTTGCATGGCACTCAAACTTATGTATTCATCTCAAGATTTGTAGTCTGCTTCATGCCCAGTTTCAACTCCCCTGGAACGTTTTTACACTAAACATCCACAAAGATTTGAATTACAATGGACCGTTACAAAGTCAATACTGTATGCTACTGTATTGCTAGGAGATCTCTGAATACAGGAGATGACTTCAAAATAGGGGTATGGTTTGGGTTAGTGTAGCAACAGCTGTAGGACAGATTTATTACTGATGTCAATTCAAACTATACACTTTTAGTGTTAAGGCTAAAGCATGCAAAGTTTTCACGTAAAACATAGTAGCATTCACATGGACATGGAAACTGCACACTGATCATAACTCTTGGTCAAGACTGAATCCAAACAGCGATACAGACCAAAATTGGTCCCTTTTTATGGGTTCCAACAAGTTATGGCAACTGTTGTCTGTCACCATAGCAATTAAGCAATTACAATCAAAATATTATATATTTCAAATGAGGAAAGGTCCTCACAAAAACTTCCAAAGCAGGAAAGAATTGCTACCCTGAAACCCATGAATACCAATTCTCTTTTGGTATGGGTGACCTACAGTATGTGAGCCACAAGTTTAAAAAAATAACACATAATTCAAGTCAAAGACAGTGTCAGATTGTCCCAATGTGACTTTGCTCCAGTGTGTTTCCAGTAGCCTGGAGCCTCACATTTCACCCGGCTGCATTACTCACAGTCTCACAATCGCATTAAGAAAAGTGTAATAACAGAAAACTGTCTGCTTCACTGGTGATGACAGTCTCAGTGCTGGCTAAAAATAACTTTCAGAAACTATAAATGACATATTAGATCTTAAGCCCCTTCATTCAGTTAGACTTTCAGAAATCTGGGGTGATGCCTTTCTCATTTGTATAAAAAAAATAAAACTGCACTGCTATCATTACTGCCACTGCCATTTCAACAAGCCATAAATAATACAACACTAGAGTTTTCTTACTATACAGATTTATATTTATACTTATTTATATTTGTAGTAAAAAAGATTCCCCAAAAATGTACTTCAGAATTTACGCAAGTAAAACTATTAGACTTTACCTCTTTTCTTGTCAGAAGTAACATCTGTGATTCTGTTTGGGCAAAGTTTATCACACATAGTTGTCTCCTGACTTGATTACACGCTTGCATAAAAGATTACACGCTTCACTGTGGTTTAGAGTGAATCCTAGCCTTGTGAGAAAGAAGGACTACTGACCCATTTCTGCCTGATTTTGTTTGACTTTTTTAACTTGTACATAAATGACAATAATACGCGAAGCATCTCTAAAAATACCCACTCAGATCTTAATCGTGCTTGCTGGTTTCACTCCTCCACCTGTTCCAGTTGTGCTTCAGTCTAAACAGCAGTGAGTACCTGTTGGACGTCCTGCTGAAACACACACAGCTGCAGTCTCTGGTGCAGTCGAACTTTTCGGTGCTGCCAAATGTTCTCCAGACGCCGCTGATGATGGAGGACCTCATGAACCACGTCCAAGATACAGTGAACCTGCACAACACAACAAGGACTGCACATCTCAGTATTGGTACAGTACTGAAATGTCAAACTCTGTTCCAATCCATGGGCCTCAGAATGATGAAAATTAGGACAGTTACCACAGCGATTAACAATTCAAAACAAAATATCAATTTATTTCTCACTGTTTTTAATGAACATATGATTAATTGCTGTAAAAGTCTAATACAGAGAACTTCAAGTATTTCTGTATTAAAGGTGCTCTATGTCACTTTTCAGTGGAGGTCTGTAACCATCTTGTTTCTATGAATATGTCGTGGCTCTGCTTCAAATGTTCCACAATATGACATCAAACAGATCAACCTTGCATTTATTTAATTACATGTAGTTTTATTGGTTAGAAATACTTAATGCCATATTGTGAAACAGCAAGCAATAACATCTCCAGAAAAGCGGAAAAGTTACGGAATGCACCTTTATACGATATAATGTATTTTACAACACATATAGTATCTTCAATTTACCATGCGGTTCATCAGTATCGACTCCAGCTTCAAATTTAGCTTTAATACAGATTTTAATAAGAACATTTTATAAGAAGATATTTTCAACCTAATCAGCTGGGATGTTTCATTTCAAAAATGTAAATGCAAATGTCGTGTCAGTGGTTTTCAACTCAAGAATGAAGCTTCATTATTACAATTAGATATGCAGGGTGGGAGACAGCAGAACTAATCAATGGTGACAGTAAAAATTACACAGTATATACATTAATTTATTTGACTTTGTGGAAAAGTAAAATTAAGTCATTCAAGAAGTAAACTCTGAATATTAAACTTATCAGATTAATGTTTCATGAAATTCAAATATGTTGTATCTCTGTATCATTTATAGTTGATACAAAAATAAAACTGATTATCAAACAACATGGCCATATGTTTGTTTATTTTAGGAGCCTGTAATAAGGTTGACAATTTTATTCACGTTACAAGGAGAGAGGGTTTGGTGCAATTAAGAAGTGAAAGAGGAGACATTTTACAGTTTCCTCTGGATAAAGCATAATCCACATGCTTCTCTAAATACCCTTTTTAATTGGGATAAAAAGTTGAGTCTCACCGCTTTGGAGTAATTTGCTGTTGCTGTTAGCGACTCGGAGTTGCCAGGACTCAGGGGCCTTTGGAGAACGTCCAGCAGGGCTTTACCATCCTGACTCACCTACATAAATAAACAGGTTAAAATAAGAATATACCAAACAACCAAATCACGCTGCTTTGTTTGCAAGCCTCGCCTGTAACTACGCACCACATCACTGCAACATTTTCTATAATTTGGCTTACAGTGTATGTATAGTACTGAACATATAATTGTCTTAAACACTTCAATGTATAGTAGAAAAGAAAAGGCTATGGCAAAAGTATTGGATTTCTGTCTAGATGTCTACAACAGTGCTGCAAAATATTCTCACCACATAAAAACAACATTTCAGATCCAGAGTACATATAAAAGCATTTCTGGTGTGTGTCAGGTTAACAGGAAAAGTGGCTCTCCTGCCAAGTTCAACCAGCACAGTCTGAAACTGAGATGTATTTCCATATGTTTGCTTGTGTGAATATGGATCAGATAAAAATGAATTGAAAAAGTGTGCAAGAATTTTATGTAAGTTTACTACACTTGTATTACTGTACTACACTGTATTTCTGAATACAGTAATGATGATAAATTATCCACTGACACAAAATATCCACAATATATATTATATATACCAAGAAGGATCGTTCCATCTATCATTGATAAAACAATAAGCTAATATATTAATAGGGTGTTTTCACGCAATAAGGTAAAATTCTAAAATGTGTAGTTTAAAACTGAGCTGAAGGACGAGCCTGAATTCTATTTATGGTTAATATCTCTGTTCTCTGTCATCATAAAAATAAACAATAGTAACATACTTTTTCACGGTAGCTTGAGAAAGAGGTGCGTTTATTCAACCTCATAGCTGTGATTATTGTCAGTTGAAAGAACTTAAAGCCATAAGATTAATATGGAAATTTTGTGAAGCCATTAAACAAAAAATATTCACATTTGTGGAAAATAAGGATATTTCTTTCAAAAACAGTACATCTCTTATGGAGTTATATAGGGCCTTGCCCTCCATTTGTACACATCCTGTTGTTATGACAGATTTAGGGCTTACCTCAGTATAGGCCTGAGTAACCTGCTCATAGAGACTCTGGTGGCGGTGAATGGCCAGTTCTAGTTCCTGCATCTCAGTGGGCAAGCCTCCTTCACTGCACACTTTGCACCAGGCATCCACCTCAGACAGGAACTAAACAAATGGGATAAATATACAAGGCAATGCACTTCATGATTACAACAATTACAAAACAAGCCATTAAAAATAAATAATTCTCATGTTATGTTCAATCAAAGCTTTCATTTTTCTTGTTCACTGGCAGTGTATACATGTAGTTAATGTCAAGGGCTCAGCAGGAATCAAACCAGCTCCATCTGTTGCCATGTCAACCTTCCAAGAAGTGGCAGCAGAACTGTTTGATCAATTAAATAAAATGACAGACTAAAATGTCTGATTACGCAACATGTGCTGAACTAGAGCCTAAAGAAGAGTCTGTGTTCCCAATGAACTGTGCACCCATTGCTCTCTGATAATAAGTTTGGTTTCAAACAAAATCCATTTTAAATGCTGATTATGCAGATTATTTATGTTGTTCATCATTTCTAGTTAATAAAAAATGATTTATGGTTTAGCACTGAGTGACAGCGGACTCATTTCATACAAGTGATTGAAATTGAGCACAACAGTGATGCAATGATACAAGGGTAAAAGAATGGAGAGGCATTCAGCAAACTGTCAGAATCAATCTCACAGTGCTGAGACCCTTTGGCCATAATAGTGAACAGCATATGTAAACAATTTAAGCATTTCTTAATATCACTAATTAATTGTAAACTCTATTATACCATCAACAATGAAACCTTTTATAATAACTGTTAAAAATGTTGCTGTTTATTGGTAAGTGTAGTGTGTTTAATCAGAAAAACAGTATAAACAAAATGGCATCTCACTTGCTCTGCTTTTTGGTGAAAGACAGAGGACATGGCAAGGATGGTGGAGCGTTCATCCAGAGCAGCAGCAAAACTCTTCCAGTCCTGGTCCAGTTGACCTGAGATCTGCTTGATCTGAGTCGAAGCGTAGTGACCAGCCTCGGCCAAACGACTGGCCACTGACATAATCCTATTGATGTTTACGTAGGCATTCTAGGAGAAAGTACAGAAATTGCTTTAAAAATATTGTATTTGCTCACAAAGACTGATCCCTGTAAATGGAACAGGCAGACACACAAATCAGAGTTATGTTCAAATCAAATTATTGACAATTACAAAAACACTTAACATGATTGAATCATTATAAACACCTATATGTACAAATATGTACAGTTATTTTGTTTACATTTAATCATATCAAAAACTTCAACAAGTCATCTACAAAAGGCAGATAATGATACATGTACAGTACCAAAGACAAAGACTTTCGTTACCATGGAGTTCATCGCAAAGTGATTGTGTTGCGTTTGCAGCTCCACCGCGTGCTGATATCCGCGACCGATTTCTGTGTGACTCTGAAGAAACACCTCCTTATTGTGGCTGATCCAGTCAAACATCTACAACAAAAAGAAATAAGCACAATGTCTAAAAACTCATGATCAAAAAATACAAATTAACTTTTTTTTTTTTCATTTTGCAGTTTATCTATACAGTTGTAATATAAATACTGTTAACACTATATTAAGTAGATACTAGAGTAGAATCTCTTAATTGCCTGTTGTGGAAGAAATTCATATTTGGCTCATCACCTCATAAAAACAGCACAATACATAAAACATCAGTCACTAGTAAGTCTGTGTGAGGCTCCCATAGGTATTGCAGAATGTGAATATAGTGTGTAAAACAAACATTTATTTGAGAAATTATAGTTAAACATTGTCAAACCTAATTATTTCTTTGGCTTGGCCTCTGATTGTTTTCCACATTGTTAAATCATTTATACACCCACGCATTTCCCTATCGTGACAATATTTGATGTGGACAAAACTCATTTTCTTGCAGCTTATGCTACCATAAATATTTAGAGCTCCTGCATGTGGACTTTTAAACTGGAAAAAAAGAAACAAAATAGGTAGACAGCAACACAACTTTAGTGACAAACTTGATTGTATCAAAAGCTATTGTTTGTTTTTTTCTTGAAATAAAACATGAAATTGTAAACATAATTAGGCCACCAGTTCTCCATTCACAGTTGCCCTAGTATTTAAATTCAAACCATGATAAACCTACATATTTGTCCCATGCTTTTTTAGATGCTGGTATGATAATTGTGAAAGGAATTCAAACATTTACTCACAACCACAGCAAATCACTTAACTGATGCAAGGCTGTCTTTCCACCAGCTTAACCACTTATGGTTTTTCTGTTTATACAATGAATGCACTATAACTGCCAAGAAAACATTTGATATATACAATGTAAAAAAGTGAGACCAAAGTACAAAATATCATAATATTGTGAAAATATGTGTGTGTGTTTTTTTTTCCCAATGAATTTGATACATGTCCTATATATTATGCAACAATTTACAAAAATGTTTTTATATATACTTATTACTACAATATCTTGTTTGCATAATTACCTTGGTGTAACACAAGATATTATTTTTTTTATATATTTTAACCTTAAGTTACATTTTTTAAAACTACAATTTGGAGGTGAAGAAGTTATTGCATTGCCTGGAATGTTCCACAGAATTGCATTAAACCTACCTAAATCTATCTTACATTCATTCAATGCCATGGTTTTTATTGCTTTAAAATATCTTAAAAAACGTGCGGCATTGCCTTTGCGCAAATCTGTGTTAGAACTTGTAACAAGGCCAAGTTCATAAGTTACAATGTATGTTATCTCCCAAAGTCAGAGGACAGTTCACAATTTGTGTTTTGGAAATAAAGTCTACATTGAAATTCTTGGGACATGTATAAAGAAAAGATGTAAAGTTTAAACAGCTAGGAGGTTAATAGATGAGAATTGTTCTAAACAGAGGCATATGCTTGTTGTTCATATGGTTTGTTGCAGAGACATGTTAAAAACTGAAAACAGAACGCTCTAACTTATCACAGCATGTGTTTTGTGTACACTATCTGTATGATCATCATTTCAGGCCCCATGCTGTCAGATAAACAATAATCAACTGCGAAACACAAACATGAGCTGCAGATGTCTTGTATTTATTACAGCTTTTAACAGTCAACGTGACCTCACCAGGCTCCACTTCTCTCTCACAGTGAAAGCCTCAGAGCTACAGGGCAACTGAATAATTTAACAAAACCTTTATAATGCCATCACAACAGCCTGCTTACATGTGCCTTGCTTATTTACCATTCTTCACGTTACTGCTGTGATTACTACCATTGCAACTCCACACTCACCTTTTCTGCATCCTGTTCAAAGAGCCGTAGCTGAAAGCACTGGTCTAACTTGAGTTTACGGGCGTGCCACATTTGGTGAAGGTGCTGCCGTGTAGAGTGAAGCTTATCGAGAAGACTGGCCACCTGAGAACACAAGACAATTATTTTTGAGACCATAAATTGTAATTTTTTTAAATTATACTTTTTCTTTGATTCATATTTACAGCAACAAAAATTCCATATAGGCTGTTTGTCAAGTCCAAAAGAAAGTACAACTAGATACCATGATACACTTGAAAATATGAAAACTTGTATTAATTTATTTTATGATTATTTAAAATTCTATACAGTTGGCTTTGGGTCATATAACAGTTTTGATGCAGTGTAATGTGCAGTACTGGTTTAGATGCACAGGACTTGGTGTGTGTCTTGAGGATGACTGTGCCCCGCAGAGGCCCTGACAAGCTAACATGCAGAGAGTGCTTCTCATTAGTGCTAATGAGGGATGCTAAGAAGCTGTGGGGCAAAGCAAGGTGAACAACAACTGGACTGCTCACTACATGCAGTAATATGGAGACTAATGCTTAATGTCAAGGGCTACATATGGTGTTAACTGTGCTGGACTAACCACAGTATAAAATGTGTTGTTATCAGGGGAGAGTCTTACTTGCACGAAACTGTTCCCATAGTCTACCTATTCATAGTCTACATCTTGGTGCCTACTTTGACTTTGGTACTGAGTCGTAACAGTCACAGCAGCAAACCTATTAAAATACACCCTAAAAAGCATGGTGCCAGGGTGCCAATCTGCAGCCACTGACTAATTAAACAGCTCTAAGTGGTAATTTTAAGTAACCCAGTTAAGGAACAGGCCATGTTTAGAGATAAAGTTTTATCTCTAAACATGGCCTTTAGAATTCTTTCATTTCCTGTGCTCTTTGTGAATGGACAATATTTATTTTATTATCATTGCAATACCTTAGGAACCAGACTCTGGAAGTCAGCAGAGCCAGAGATACAGTTTCTCCCTGAGAACCCATCACTGGATCGAATACACTGCAATAGTCTCTGGCCTTCACGGTCCAGTTCCTCCACTGGAGCCTTCAGCACCTGAATGACAAACAAAACAAACACACAAAAATGTTAAAACATGAGACTGCCCTGAATGTGAATATTAAGCAGCAGGTATTATTTTAAGGTTGCAATGGCTGGCATTTAAACTGTAACATATAAAAGACAGTCACAAGGCTAAGAATGTCTATATTATTAGTTGTTGGTCAAGGATTTCACATTGCAGGTTAGATCAGGGGTATTCAAACAAAGATGATATTCAGCTTTTTGAGTACCACCAGATCAAACCTTAAACAGTCAAGATTAAATTAGGACTGAACTTGGTTTAAATTAGATTAACCCAGGACAAACCAGATTTATCTGTAAATAAAACAAACTGCACAAAGCCCAGAGATCATCAGAGGCAGCCCGAGTACCACTGGTTGTAAATGTATCAATGTAATACAATCAAAACTGCATATAGGCTTAGGGAGTGTGAAGTTATTAATAGAATTACAATACAAGATTGAGAAAGGCTTGCCTGCAAAGCCTAACTTAAAGGTCCTGTTGGTGTATCACTCATGGTCATACTTGGTCCCTTATTTATTTATATTCTATGGTGGATATTTGTATGGTGCTTATGTTGCTGTGTTGTCCTCTCTTTGTGTTAAACATGTGATCCCCTCTCCCAAGACAATTTTCTCTCATGGGAGACACTAAAGGATTATCTTATCACTGTTTGAGCAACACAGAACTAGATCATCTTTATGTAAAGATGAACAGAAGTTGTCTCACCTTCTTTTTCAGTTGTGTGTGTTCCTCTATCAGCCGTCGAGATCCCTCCACATCTGCCGGAAATTCCTTCTTTGACTGAAGCTCCTAAAATACACAGTGAAATTACATTAGGTCTACTATAAATAAGTCTAGATGTAGTACATGATATTACTGAATTAAATCTCCCAACATCTCCTAACCTGCAGATCCTCGAGTCGGGATAGAAGATGAACCGCATTGGACATAAACTCTTCAAGAGACACTCTCAAGTCTATCCACTCATCGTGGTTATAGTCCAGCGAGCCTTCGAAGTCGTCTGTCAGCTGAGAGGGGTCCACCAGTTTAGCTAAGCCCTCTACTGACACCATACTGGTCTGAGGGACAAAGCCACAAATATTTTAAATATAAATAAAATAAATTTTTTAAACATGCTATTGTGATAAGACACTGTAAATGTGAATTAAAATCAGGATAATGTAAATGACTAATCTCAAACAGAAAATAACAATTGAACTGAACCAAAATCAGCTTTATTTTGGTTCAGAAACAAACAAATCAGAAACAAACACAAACTATTTTAACAGAGAATTTAGGTTCCAGGTCTAAGAAAAGCAGAAGGGTACAGAATATGAAAATTTGAAGCTTGTCATGATATTTACAATGCTTATTCATCATTCAGTAAATGACAGTTGGAACAATATGTTTTCTGGCTTAATATTTATCACATGCATCTTTTCTAGTTTGTTCTAGTGAGAACCTTTTTATTTTTGTAGCATGGTTAAATTTGACCTGTTGAGGATCAAATAAGTAACTCCTGTGAGCCATTATGGAGTCTAACTACTTCAGTGTTTAATTCTTCAGTTTTTTAATGCTATTGTACATTCAAATTTATTGTGACAGGACTAAAAACAGGTTGCTGTTGTTCTCATTTGAAAAAAATCTGTGAATATTTTTTCAGTGCAATGCATAAATGATTCAGCCAAAACCAAATACAGACACTTATGCTTATGATCTAGATGAAATCAAATACAGTTTTATATGAGACTCAAGATAATATTAAAACTTATTACTCCAGCTGTCTCCAGGTCTAGTCTAAACTATTACTAAAGGCCACAAACCTCAAAGGAGAACTTAGCGCTGCCAAAGTTGGTCTTCTGTTTCTGCCAGAAGTTGTCTGGTTTGATGATGAGAGCCACACAGATCTCTGCAGGGAAGGACTCCTGCAGAGTCTTCAGCAGAGGCTTGATCAGCTCCCACTTAGAGCCACGCATGTCGATGATTACAGTGAACCCTCGCTTGCACACATCCTCACTGCAAAACACAACAATGGGGACAATAAATATTATAACATTAGTACTTTTAGATTAATCATGATGGAGTCAGTTATTCATTTTAAGAAGCAATAGTGGCCAAAAATAAGTCAATAAATGCCCACTAATATTTCCAAAAAGGACTAGATACCCAACAGTTCCTGAGGTGATGAAATCCCTGTGAAATTAACTTGAAGGAACAAAAACTGTAGGCCTCAATGATAATTTTTCTTTTTTTGAAACAGTTTAAAGTGACATAACTGAATCAATATAACACAAATAATCTAAATGAACAGAAATAAAATGTGTTGGAATGTCACTTGTTCCAGTGGGAGGTCTGTGCCAGTTTTGCCAAGAACAAGTTCTCCAACAACAACTCCCATAATTGCTGCAGCATAGAATTAAGCCAGGATATCAAAAACAAAACAATGGCTTTTGCTTTCCGAAAGGCCGTACATCCAGCTGCAGCTGATTGGAGAGCAGAAAAACACTCTGTAATTACCTGCACCCTCCCAGTTTCTATTAATATAAACGGTACATCGGCACATTCATTATAACCTGCCATTGGGAAGAGCAAACATCTCCATGGAAACAGCACTTCGATTAGCGGGAGGCACCAGAGCAGGACTGATGGCGTCCGGATAATGGACCTGATTTTGGGCTGGATTCCTTAATCACACTGAGATGTGCTCAGGTAGGAAAATCCATAAACATGCACAGTCCCTTCATGCATGTAATGAGGATGCTTTTAAATGCAATGTAGTGGCTGTAAGGACATTTTAGATATTTAGAAAGTATACTTTAGTGTAGTGATTAATGCTTTCTGGCGCTGGCACTAATATGTTTTCCTTACCATTAGGAAAATCACATTAAGTTAGTGAGATAGAGTTCAGACTAGGGCTGGATTACAAGGTGATAAAAATAGTTACATGCAGTGGTTTTCTATTGGGCATCTTTTTGCCCAAAGACAGAGACTTTTCCTCACCCACTTCTTATATTTGTTAGCCTCTATCAAGCTTTGAGAGAGTGACATGTAGATCTGACCAATCACAGTGAAATGTGAACTCTCAGAAGCAGCAGGTGGCTTTAGTTATCTCTTTATGGAGGATAAATATATAAACTAACTAGTAACTACATGAATCACAATATAATTGAAATTCCGATCTCAGCTCCAAAAATAGTGACATAACTTTAATTTTTATTATTTTTTAACATATTTCCAATCACATATTTGAGAGTTTATTCATTAGTTAGGCTATGTTTAAAATGAACTGTAAGCATTTTAAGCACAATACAATACAGTGTACCATGGCAGCATACAGTGTTTGATGTACAATGTTTGCATTCAAACATAATATGATAATATATTTTTCCCCAATAAATCAATATTATCAGTGCCACAACACAGTGCCGTTTGTTGGTTCCGTACTGTCAACAAAGCACTGATAAAAAAGTGATTTCTGAGACATCACTTTAAACCAATTTTTTGTATTTTACACAGATTGTAGCTTGTCAAGATTTCAGTGTGAAGCAAAAAGGTCTTGTGAAAACCTCCTGTGCACTGGTCCATCCCCACAGTGTGAGGCAGCAGCAGAGAGACGTGTTTTAACATTGACGTGGACAGACTAGCCGCTGTCCACTGCACACACTGCACCTTTCATGCTGATGCTAATGAAATGCTGCTCCCCCTGTGCTGCAGTGTGGAGCAGAAAAGGGCGTTTGATTTCACCATGTGGACAACCCTGAGCCACTCCACACGCTCTTCACCCTGAACTTCAGTGTTTTTAGATTCATCTCGTGTCATTCAGAAAGTGGTTTGGGCAGCCAGCGTAAAAGAGAGGTTAAATGTAAGGGTGGGTGTAATGTGAATGAGGTGAGTTGTAAATAAAAGTGTTTTTGTGTAAGAAAATGGGCTCTGTACCTGGGCACAGTCGACAGGTAGGTCACCAGCCTCCTCAGGTCCTCATGTTTTATTCGGTCGTGGTTACTTCTGGCAGGAAATGTCAGGATTGGTCCACCTCTCTTATCTCGACCACCTGTAGACATTATTTTTTAGCTCTAGCTGAGTATATACAGTAATTCAATCATAAAAACCCACAATACTCCTTTTGCTGGCCTGCTATTGTTAAAAGAAGCTATGTAGTAGGTCTGTCAAGATAAAAACATTTGAAATACAATATATTGCTGAAGAAAATATAGACAATAAACAATAATACTGAAACTAATTTATGCCATTGACACAAAATGTTTAAAGTAGAATCATCCCCCTGAAGACAAATCTAAATGTCTAATATTGTTAAAAACACAAACTGCTGTAAAGAAATAGCAAAATTTAATACTTAGTTTGAATGTATAATGAGTCATATAAGTTATTTATTCCATCCTCCACAGCTCAATTATTTTCATAGTACAGATAATTAACAAAAGGTTCCCTACTAGTACAAAGAAATATCTACGATAATTACTGACCCCAAAAATATTGTTCCACCTAACATATTTTGAACGATATGTCAATATAGTAATTATCGTGACAGGCCTAATGCCAGGTTATTTTGAAAAAAGTTGAAAGAGAAATACAATATAATGATCAATGAATTGACAATTTGTAGATCAATATTGTGATCTGAATTTTCTACTTTGTTTTTGGAATCATTTAGTATACACAGTGCTCCTTCAGCAAGATACTGCTTGTTTATTGCTGGGAAAACAACCACAGAAGATCAAGTAAATTGTCTTAACTTGACACTAGAGCAGTTATCAGAATAAAGCCACAAACTAAATCTTATGAGAGATAATCCTCACCATATTTTAGTCTAATGTGGCTGGTATCTTTACCCCCTCCACTCAGACCATAAACATACTCTCCCTCTTCCTCTGTGTGTAATGGATAATGTGACTGGAGATGTTTTGGTTAGAGTCATGTAAGAAACACAAATCACATTGTTTATAAAAGTGAGTGTGATGGTGGAGGGGGTGTTCTGCAGTAATGTGGAGGAGGAATCTCGATGACAGACTTTTGGCTTAAACTCACACTCTCATTATTTCAGCAGATCGGCTTCAGTTTATCTGGTGAAGATTTTACAATGTCCAATAATCAAATAAGTTGTGAATAAAATTGCATTATAAGAGATATTTTTAAAGCCAAATTTAATGGAATATAAAAAAGAGAAAAGGCAGAGTTAAACAAAGATAACAGGGCTATAAACTTTTAGTCATTTAGCTGATTAAAGGGTTTTGAGCCAACCAAAATTTGTATTAGTCAACTAATTATTTGATTGTGATGATGTAGATTTACACTGACCACAACAAAAAGGAAAATGCATGGGACTGGAGATATTTACATACAAATATGTAGTTTACTAGTACTCTTCTTGACTTACAAGTCCACTATGTGTCATATTTGGTCAAATCATCAAGATAGTTTTGAGAGCTAATATAAATTGATGCACAGGGCATGTCTTTCTTTAGTTAACCTAGAATAATTTCACTGGAATATTGTATTCAACACAAACATCAAATATATTAATCGTTTTTTGATGCTTTGTGTGCTGAAGCATTTATTTATTATTGGCTAGCACCTTGAGATTCATAATATTTTACTTCATAATATAGTCATAAAATGGTTCTAATGTCACACTTATGTACTTGTCCAGAAGCCAAGTTCACTTTCTTATCGCACGCATGGTTTGAGTTACAGGAAGTCCAATGGAGCTGAAACCACTTTAAGGGCTTGTTTTGGCACTCTCTTATGAAGTGTCTACCAGAGCAGTGAAGTCCACATCAGCCCGTCGACAGTGTGAAGAGGCTGTGATGAGAGTGCAGACCTGTTTTGTGACTCAGGACTGGGTCTCGTTCCTCAGGGTGGCCCGCTACACAACAGTAATCTCTTCTGCAGTCATGCTTTATGAAAATGTAAGTTCAAGATGCTACGCTATACTGTACACCGGAGACAGCAGTACTTTGCCAGCTGTCTGTACCGTCCATGGGTGATAGATACATTAAATACTTTAGAAGAGCAAGTACTGTATATGTAACTGTAAAGTAAGTGTATTTGTTTACTCTGAAACCAGAAGGAGCATAGTTCAAGTCTTCTAAGAACTACTTTATGACTACAAGACAGAAAATTAGAAATAAGTACTTTTCTGATGGAAGCTCCATCACTTGCTTGTCTCTTCTTGCAGTTATTATTCAATTGCAGGTGCTTTTATTGCCAAACCCTTCAAAAATATGGATTCTTACTGTGAGTGGGCTAATGTCTCCACAGATCTGACCTGTATTTTAGCTTGGTTTCATCACCTCCTTGTGTCCAAGTCTTATGTCATAACATTTCTGGCAAACCAACATCTACATGGAGACAAGCAAGTAGCAGGCATTCCACCAGAAAAGTTGCATAATGCATCTTTAATTTGCTTTTGCTAATCAACAAGGATGAAGAACCATTTCTTTTAAAACCAAAGACAACTGAGTTTTGTGGTAGCCAAACCCACCTACAATATACTCCTATACTTTATGTACCTTCAGAAATGTGGATTTTTATAGTGCTTTTAAGACAAGTCACCTTCAAAGACATACTTCCACTTTTTTCTGACAATAACCTCTCCACAAGCAAAGGCAAAATGATGGTACCACTAAATATAGCCCTTTAAATGATCACGTTTGGTTTCAGACAATGATCCCATAGTCTATTTTAGGTCAGCGTGTGTGTATTTTATAGATACACAGTCTGTCCCACTGTAATTTGGACGACTCTTTGAATGGGAACTGTCCTCCTAACCTCATTAAAGCCTGGTGACCTGCAAATGCACTCACCTGAAACAAAGGCCACTTTCTCCTTCAGGATGGGTAGAACATCGGATGCCTTTAAGCTTTCAGTCCGGAGAGAACCTGGGAAAATACGAGGAGAAATAGCCTGTCAGAGTAGTTTTATGATTTTGCCATAAATCCCATTATCAGATCATTCCTACAAGAAAGGACTTTAGCTTTTGGGAACATTTTTAGATCATGCTTTGAAGTCCTGGTCAGAAATTCACAAAAATAATATTTACCCTGGATACAGAAGCCATAAAATCTATATCATGAAATCTTTATCATGAAACCTTACAGATTAAAGTAATGAAATGCTTCTATTCAATGTCCATAGACAGTATGCTCTCTCCTGCAGTTGGTCTGGTGATGCCCGTCTGTCATGTTACAAAGTCTCTCCAATATTCATGAATGCACAGTCTGCCCTGGCACCAAAGCCCAAATGCCCAGCTCCCACTGTTTAAGCGTGCACAATACAAGACACCCCACAGTCAAAATGCTATGTCAACAAAAATATAGAGAGTATACATAAGCAGTGTACGCTTAGAAGTATTTCATATTCATGCAACAACTCACCCGTAAAAATGTATGCAGCAAAAGGTGCCTGAAGTGCCTAGAGACTGCTGACATTTAGTGAAATTCCATATTTATGAAATATTTAAATGGATTAAAAAAGAAAAAAAAAATGGAGTGATGTTGTAAAGATATAGAATAGAATAGAATAGAATAGGCAAGCTCTTTGAAGATCGAATTAAAGGTTATTGACTTCACTGTTGGGGCATTCACTTTTCTTTGGGCAATCAAAAACTGTATCTTTTATCAGCAAGGAATACAAAATTATGACAAAGAGTTAAAATGCATGGATGCAAGAAAAAAAACAACTCAATACTGCAGCACATTTTTATATAGAATAAAGTAAAAAGTAGCCTAAAAAATGAAGAAAAACTTTATCTGGACAAGGAAATTAGCAATCACAGTTCATGCATGGTGCCTCTGATTTAACTAGTTGTGATAATAGTAGCACAGCACAGATAAGAGCAGACAGGTGCATACAGTGTACTTTTACTGTTACTGTATTTGGCTCAGCTCTGTAGACACACAGACAGTAATGACTCAACTGTTAGGCAGAGGACTCGCTCAGACTGCCAAATACTGCGGTCCAGATTGTCTCCAGATTTCATTTTGACTTTCGAAGCTTGCAACAAATATTCCAATAAAACAATTTCTGTAAACCACACTACAAAACAAATAAATTTCAAAACATTGTATTACAATTGAATTAAATGGGGGTGAATGACAAATAGTAAGTTGAGACAGATGCATCTTGACTAGTAGCTGGATTCACAAGTCTTTTGCACTTACAGTGGAAGTGATAAAGCTAACAGACATTGCGGTACAACACTGGCTAGTTTTGCTTGTGGCTATGAATTTTGAAGTAAAAATATATCATCAAGTTATTGTAAGTATCTGTCTTATCTTATATCTTCCACTGCTGTTTGTGATTACATGTTTGGCCCTGTAAATAAATGAAAGAAGAAATGGAACTGAATAACTGTAAAACAAAGTCCCTTTTGAATTGACTAATTTCCAAATTTCCAAATACATTTAGAAGCATTTCTAGTGTCAACATTTTAGTTTTTAATTGTGCATGCAAAATTACCCATAACTCTCCATTCTAAGACGTGGTGTAGGGCCATTCAAGGACATTTCTGAATGCAGACATTGACCCTGTATTACCTTGTAATGTACCTCCCATAGGCAGCCTGAAGAAAGAGGTAACAATTGACCTTAACACTGGCTGCAGCTAACGCACTTCCATTTCAGCAGTTTAATCTAAGAAGAAATCAACACCCAAGATGGATTGCTACATTTTATAAATGAGTGTACTGTAAGGGCAAGATATTTAAGTAACTCAAGTAGGAGACAAGGCAGTTTTTGAACAGTTAGAAGATTAATTATCTGTCTGGAAATACGTTTCTTTGCACAGAAAATGACCGATTTGTTGTTGTGGGAGTTGTAAGAATTGAAGGGAGTTTAGCTGCTGCCAAAGTCATCATCTTTTGTCTTCTGTCAGAAATGTCAGAAACGTGTCAGAAATTGTGTGAATAGGTTTGGGGGAGATTTGTCCATTAATGTCACTTGAAAAGAGCATTGTCATTACAGCCAACACAGGAAACTGTCAATCACAGAATAGTTAGTTTGCCAGAACGCAGAAGTATGTATAGTTCATATGTGGTTTAAAGTTTAGGAACCCATCCGTGAGCCAAGACACTTATTTTGACTGCCATAAAACCAAACTTTATAAGAGTTCATTTATACGGGTGGCCAGTTCACCTTCACAGTCGTGTTGGAGCCTGTAAATTCTTATTAGCAGCAGAGGTGCAATGCAAAGTGCCTAACTGACAAAACAGATTATAGTAAAAGGAAAACAAGTGAGTGTTAACCTCAAGAGCTCAAATAATTTTTTTGATATTTTTCTTTTGTTTTTCTATAAATCTGACTGTGTTAATTAAGGTCTATGATTATATTATAAGAAAATGTAATGTGAAAGAAGAAATCAGTTGTTTCCCTGGATTAATTATCTATATGGGCTGGCTAAATTATTTTTTATTATTTAGTATTTTTGTTTGCTTTATGGTTTTATTAGGGCCCATATTAAACTATTTTCTGATCTTCTGGTCTTTTGTTTCTCACACAAACCCTGCATATGAAGTATTTAGAGTTCTGCTGCCAAACTGAAAACACTCCACCTTATGATGTCATGTGGTAATACAGGTAGTGTTCAACTATCTTTTTAAACTCCATCCATATACCTTCACTAGAATCATTTGGATAATTTCAACCTTGGAATCGTCAATCTACTGAATTAAAGGTAAAAAGGTAGAGGTTACCTTGAAAACTACCGCTTCATGACATCACAAGACAAATAATAAAGGATTTCACAGACAAATGAAACAAAACACAACTCAGAGTATGTGTTGGATGAGGTAACAACATTGTAACATGACTTAAAACTCACAAGAGCCAATTTTGCACAATGCAGGACTTTTAAATAAAACAGAATCATACTGAAAAAACTGGCATGTATTTTCAGACTGATGATTGGCTTTAGACCTCTTGACTAAAAAGACTCAAGATGATTATGATGACTATTAAAAATGACAGGATCAAGATTTGATTCAAACATGGTACACTCAAAAACCTGGCACCACCTTAACGCACAACCCTCTGGAACTCACTGCTCCTATAACCTTTCACCTTATAAGATACAGATACTAATACTGATACTTTGTTCTAAATGCATTTCTATAGTGGAATGCTAGTTATCATGTAGTTACCATGGTGACATAATGCACACATTAGCAAAGACAGCCAAAAAGTTTTAAGATAGGGGTGTAACGATATCCAAGTCTCTATGATATTGTCACGGTATGAATCTCATGGTACAATACTTATTGTGATATCATAGAAAAGCTTACGATATGGTGGGGAGGCTCACGATTAGTGATGTAACAATATCCAAATCTGTCGATACAATATTTTCACGATATACATCTCAAAATACGATATTTATTGTGATATTTTATGGAGGCAAACAAAACTGTTAATATGCTACTTTCTCCTCTTAAAATGCCTTGACAAGACTTAACTGAGAACTAAGATTAGTTTTTTTATGTAATCTACACTGAAATGGAGCAAAGGATCATGGTCTATGTAGTTCCCTCTGTCATTTTTTAGGTACTGCTGCACCGTAACTCTTAATTTAAACAAAGAGACTTCAGTAATTTGATATATTGTGATGGTCCTCACTCCACAATATTATTGTGAGAACTTTGACGATACGATATCATGATATTTCAGTTATTATTACATCCCTATAAACAACACATTTTCTAGAGCCATATGAGCATTCATTGTCTTGTTTAGGTGTTTGATAGTCAACAAAAAAGGTTGAGAGTTACAAACTACAACTACTACAAATAAACTGTTGGCAATGCTGGATAGCTGTAATTTTATGTGTGAGAAACTTGTTTAACAGTACAAAATCAGCTCATCTGTTGTCGTTCCAACTAAACCAACTCTTTCTATTGAGATAGTGTTAAAATAAAGATCAGATTAAAGTCTAACAAGCCTCTGATAGGACAGTTCTTACAGTTAGCGTCACACCTCCAGGGAATGTTCAACATGACATCAGCTGCAAAGTATCAATACCGAAAATGATTTAAGGATCTCAGTTAAAATTTCATCTCTTTTTTTATTCTCTGATTTATTTATTTGTATATTGTTTATTTAAGGATGCCCATTAGTCTCCTCAGTTGCACAGATTACTCTTCCTGCGGTCCACTCTAATCATAAAATTACACATTGACCGTACATTAACAGTAAAATAAATAACAGCAACTTCTATCATGAATATCATCTTTTTTTTTTTTTTTTTTTTCTTCAGTGCATTAATTCTTGGTTTAGACAAAGTAACGGTAGCATAAGAGGCTCATGTTATGTTATATCCATGTCAGGTGGGCTCTAGCTGTGAGAACACACTCTGAGGTCTGTGCATCGTCCAGACTTTGTGCAATGACAGAACTAAACTACATATCAGCCCCTCTTTGACTTTCATCCATGACAGTCCCTTATGCATAACATTAACACAAGTTTAAAAGGACATCTGAGCGCTCATCATGCAGCTCGATTCTGAACTATCTGCAGTTTGTCCAGGTCTTTGCTGGCAGCACTAGACCATACCATACGACAATAATCCAGATGAGATAAAACAAGAGAATGTATAACAAGTTTTCTTGCTTCATTTGGCATAAATTGAGCATTTCTTCTAATTATTGAAGTATTTCTACTCATCTTAGGAACAATATTATTTATATGAGTTGTCCATGTTCATTTAACTTCATGGTGACTATAGGAAAACTGGTTTGGTGGAGCCTGAAATTTTCCTATGCATTGAGTTCATCTTGCTCATGGGGAGTTACAGACTTCTGGATAGTCCATCATATGAACTTAACATTCACCTTTAAAAACATTCACCTTTTAAAAGCCATGTCAAGGGCCATGCCGTAAACTTAACACATGGAGAGCACTGGCACACCACTGTGATAGACACTCTTTAGAGCTAACTTGTCCCCATCCATCCCAGATAAGTTAAATAAGTCTATTACTGACAGGTATGTAAACTGTGTCTTCCCTAAATCTATATATTTTATAAATTTATACTGGGAAAGCACACTTAAATAGATAATTAACTATATATTGCTAGAATTGTCAAAAGTGCTGTACCTGATTTTTTAAGACAAACAAAAAACACAACTAGTTTGTTTTAAATAGTCTAGCAGTCCAAAGTTATTTCTCACTTATGTTATAAATTCCAAAGCTTTTAATCACGCACTGTAATGAGTTAATTTAACTTCACTTTTAACTTATAACATTTCACAACTCTCATAGACAGTGCGGAGTTTTGCTGTGATAGTAAATAAATTAAATGCTTTATAATTACGTCAAGAGTTGCTTAAGAGCAACAAATCTATACAGGGATAAATTTTGCTCAATTACATAGGACAAAATCTTGTAAGAGACATACAAGTATCAAAAATGTGTCAATTTTAATACAGTTTGTCTTGTAAGAATGTCCACAATTGTATTGTTGCCATATGAAACCAGTGGTACAAAAAATGACTATTTCTTTTATTCTGCCATTTCAGCAAATTCCATCATGACAAAAAAAAAATCTTGTCAAATATCAAGTTACACTCAAACATCTTGAAACATATTCTAGCTGGTTCTCATGTATTTTAAATGGGTTCTTTTCACATACACAGCTGCCCTTATCGCTGACTTTAACTTTTACAGGGCACAACTTTGATCTTGCAGCATGTGTTTCTCCCATCACTCTCTCACAGTCCATGTTTGTACAGTAGCAATACAGCAATGATCATAGCAGCATGCAACTGTTAAACGCACTAGGCCAAACAACGTGGGGCTAATAAATTGACTACACAAGATGTACAAATACACATTGGATCTTAAGTAAAGTTCCTGTGGCGATCGTGGGTTTTCTGCCACATTAAAAGGAGCTGAAAACCCTAGTGTGGTGGGCAGTATAGAAACTAACCTAAATATCTGCAAACCATTAATAAAATAATTAATAAACTTTCTTTTTTTGGGGTTATGGGTATGCACACCCTAAAACTGTCAGAACAAGATGTTAATAGTATTTATCAGACAGCACTGTGAAAACCCAGGAAGCGTGGCACCAGAGCCAATTAGACATCTTTGGTTATTGGAAGAGTGAAAGTGAGGAAACACTGTACACATAGTGGCCAAGGATAGTATCTGACTAATTAAATCTTAGAACACATGAAAGGAGTTACCGAATTCAAGGACGAATACATCTGAAAATTGCACAAGCATGGGACACTGATCCAGATGACATGATTCTCCAATACACAAAAGCCTGGTCTGAATCTCTCTGTGTTCACATGGATGTGATTTAAGGTGGATAAATAAATCCATGAATTTGGCTGCTTATGAGAAAAAAGTAAAAAAAATCAAATTAAAAAAAAAAAAAAATCACAGGACTGAACAACATCACTGAACAAAACACTACATTTAAATTAAACTGAGGTGAGAGAAATTTATTTTTATTCAAAATGAGGGTGACCACTGGCACAAGACGTGGCGGAGGGAGTGATGACAAGACTAATATCCATCTGTATAACAAATACAAAGAAATCTCATTCTGGACTTATCAGGCAACCAAGTATCAGCACTTTCGGTTCAGATCTATAGGTGATGAAAATATAGAATAACAAAAATTTATTCAAACATATCTTGGCCTTCAATCTAAATCCAGTAGCTATTTCTGAGTTGCCTAAAAAAACTTTCAAACACCCAAATAAGACAAAAATCACCTTCCTTATAACAACAATCAGTCAATAGATATATATTTATACACAATTCTGACAACAGCTTTAAATAGCTCCATTGTTTTTTCACCATAACACGTATTCTTTACTTTTTCTTTTCTTAACTTGATTTTCCAATTGTCTTTGCAGCTATTTGTATTAAATGTTTTATTGTGGGAAAATTTGTTTCTTGTTCTTGTATAACTCAAGTAAATGAAGAGGAAACACAAAGGAAATCGAAATAAGTGCTGAGAAATGGTCTAAAAAAAGGAGTTTCCAGGCAACTAAAGAAACAGCCTCGTATTACTGCGGCAGCTTTTTAACACCAAACACCGACACAATAAACTCCTAATAACCATGAATGACTAACTGCACTAAATGGTTTCCCCTGGCTTCATTTACATGCAAGCAACAAGAGCAACAATGAATTCAAATTAGGCTGGCTTCAGACAGCCCATGCACCATGTGAACCAGTGACTGGAACTTTGCTATACTCAGTGCCTCAGAGACCATTTCACATTCTATTTAAAATCTGATCTATGTTATAATGTTTCCTCATCAAAAACATAATTGGAGTTGTGTTTCATTCACACATGTTTAACACACACATCCTGCATATTTAGGTTGAGTTCTTCTTTGTTCCACTTTGTGATGTCATGTGGTAATACAGGAAGTGCTCCACTGTGCTTTTAAATGTCATACACCTTTACTAGACTCATTTAGATGCTTTCAGCTCTGGAACTGCTAGCTTCCTGACATCACAAGGTGGAACAGAGCATTTTGAATTTGGAAATGTAGACAAAATAATAAAGGATTACTTAAACATGCGTGAAAGAAACAAAACAACTCCATATATGTTTTTGATGAGGTAACAACATAATAATATGGCTTAAAGCTCACAAGAGTCAGTTATATGAAATACAGGACCTTTAAGATAGCAAAATTTCAGGCATCTTCCAAACCACACTTAACCAATTGTGCATGGTGCATTTTTTGTGTAGAGCCTTTCAAAAATACCCCAAAGAAACCAACATAAAGGGGAGACCAAGCCAATGTCAAGTTTGATATATTGCAAACTGAAGAAAATGTGACTTAAATGAATTGTGCTGTTAGCACTTTCAACAAAGCCACATGTTTTCATTATAAAGTGCATGAGGATAGAGCTGGGATATGCAAACGTCTCCGGGGGCTTTGTACCAGACAACCGTTTCTGAAATAGTTCTTCCTTTGCCACACAGGAATCTCTAAGAGCAGGAAATATAAAGGAAATTATAGACAGTATAAGGCCTGATGGAAACTCAACAGAGAACAAAAACACAGAGCCACCTTTGTTTGTTTGAGATCTTTATGAACTTCTTGTGCAGTCATGATGTGCTAAAAAGCCCTCTCCTGCCATTCTCAATATTGAAGAGGGTTGTACTGAGAAGGGTGGGCAAAAGCATGAACTAGATATTAAAGGACCCATATTATATTTTCTGATCTATGTTATAATGTTGTTTGTTCATCAAAAACATACCTGGAGTTATTAGTGTTTCATTCACATATATTTAATACACAATTCCTGCATACATAGGCCGAGTTCTTCTCTCAAAGGGAAAACACTGTGTTCTACCATCACAAGGTGAAACAGAGAATTTTGAGCTTTGTAGATGTAGACAGAGTAAAAATAAAGGATTACTCAAACATATGAGAATGAAACAAAACACAACTCCAGGTATGTAAGAGGTAAGATTATACAATGTCTTAAAGCTCACAAGAATCAGTTTTGCATAACACTTTTAACACGAGCCAATTGCAAGTAGATATCCATTTCATAAGTAACACTTTTATCACTTTGTGGATTCATAAATTTAAACGGAGTTTGTCATGTTGTCATTGATATTTTGCATGTAGTTAATCATGAGAAGGACACATGAGAAGGATAGAAGTGAGCTACTGTGTTTGTGAGCTATTGTGTCTAAATAATTTCCCTTGTGGGTCAATAAAGTTTGTCTAAGTCTAAGTCTAAGACACATAATGTATGGACACCCAAAACATGGGTTATGATGATTACAAAGGTCTACAACACATAAGCAAAAATGTTTTGAATAGCAAATAGTCTTGATAGCCACATTAACCAATGTGGTAAAAGTATGACAAGCCTTGGACAGCATTGTGCTCTAACAATCAACCCGGCTATTCTGGTGGATGGTCTGTCTATTGCTTATCTACATAGTAGTATTATATTTTGTCTAACAAAATTAATTTTGTTTAACTTATCCATCTCCAAAGAGACAAATAGATGAAGTCATCAGGCCAAGTTAAAGTCAGACCTGTGGAGAAGCGGCTCTGCTCATAGAAAGAATGCATATTTGGCAGGGTATTCAGGAGCAATAAAAACACTTAACTTAATACATTCAATAGGCCTATGGTGTGAGACTCTCAATGGGTGTAAGCAGGTAGCGGCCACTTTACCAAAAAAAAAAGTTACATAGTGCTCCTTTAAAATGAAATTCTTAAAACACCGCTCCCAGATACTACTGTTCTTTATGAAGTCAAGGTCACACAGTAGATGGCTTGAGGTGAGTTAGCATGTGGTGTGTGTATGTGTGTGAGAGATTGATTTTACAGCTGTCTCTTCTTATGACAAAGAGGCAGGTTAAGGTCAGTGGTGGACTGCATATGAGCCAAAACCCAGAGCTGTTTGACATGTGAGAGATCAAAATGCCACCCCTACGTAACCATTATCGCTTCCTCCTCAGCCCTGCCCCCCACTGGACATGTGAGGAGTTGCGCATGATGCCCCGGAGTGCACTGCAATCGCCAAAATGTGTTAGAACAAGATAAGAGCTGACATCAAAATGTCTTAAATCTTCAGGTTCGTTTCTAGTGAACCTACTGTCTCCATGGAGGTGTTATTGCTTTTTCCTGGACAGTCCCACAGTATGTCAATAAACATATCTCGAACAGTCAAACAGGTAACACCACATGGGCCAGTTACAGGTCAGATCTGTGGACACAAGACCCAGTCCAGAAAGAATGCATGCTTTTTAATTATTTTGAGCAATATGAACACCTGTAATTGAATAAATGCTATACAGATACATGTAATGCTATACTGTGGAATATTTCAGACAATAAGCAATAACATGACACGCAAGAGACAAGTGCAGAAATACTGGACATAAGCTGGTGAAGGTGACACTGAGGAAGAAGAGACAGCCAGCAGACGTCAGCAGACTTATTACAGCTGTATAAATCACTGCTGAAGTGAAGCTGGAGATGTCTTTTTGCCGATAAGCGCAGCTACAGCCAAAACCATAAAATCACTGAGAGTGTTGGACACATTCAAAGAGTCTTATGAGGACAGTGTCTGAGGTCTGTGTCTATAAAAGAGACAACATGGCTCTATTCAGATCTGTTCATTTATAAACCTTTATGAACCTATACCTTAGATACTGCGTTATTACTGACATGCATGGCACTATAGTGAAATTTCACTTGATTTGAGAAAGGGCAAACTTTGTACCATTTGTGTTTCTTTTCTTGTTCTAAAGAGTATCTACTTTCAATATCAATAAATATCTGGATTTTTTTTGTCACCTGTATGGCACATTTAAAATTGAAAATGCCAAGTGGAGAGAATAAGTAGCTTGAACTTAAATTTTTAGCTTGCATCATTTTGCATGCTTAACCGCTCTATGCAAAATCCAAACTGCCATGTGTATAGTAGGTCAATCCCCTGTTAAATTCAGACACACGGAAAGCAACAGGTGACGTTGTGTGCAGACTACAGCTGCTGTGACGTGAGTGAGCAGAGCACATGAATGAAACCAAGAAACAAGCCCTCCATCACACTCAGCTGCTGAAGTAATGGGACATATGGGGCATAATAGTGCAATAGTTTATCTTACTGTAATACATTTGTAGAATGACAAGCTGTGACTTTAAAACCACCCTTCTTCAGAGCAATAAGGGTTGAATAACAATAGATGCCAATTGAAATGACTCCATAATACAATGAATACCTAGGATTTTTTTATTTCTTTTTTCATTTATTTATTGTCTCTCTCCAATATAATCACCAACTCTTTGAGATTTTTAGCGCAGTAAACTATGATATCATCAACAAACCGGATAAAAAAAAAAAAAAGAAAAGCTACAATCTCGAAGTCTTTTATATATAAATTGTCAGCAGGCCTTGGGTCACATGTGTTAAATCACTGAATGAGTACATGGAGATTTTCACTCAAGAAGAGCCACACATAGAAGGATTGTAAAAAAAAAAAAAAAAAAAAGAAAGCCAAAATAATAATCCATACTAAACCTAGTACTGAAACTAGATACTCATTTGAACAGGTGAACAAAATGGACTTTTCCAGAATAATTTTAGTACGGTCTTTCTCAGAACTGTTGAAGAATCTATTAATTTATGCTGTAAAAAGCATTCCAAAATTTAAAGAAGCATTGGGCAGTATGGTAACAAAATTGCTACAGAGTACTGAGTAAGTATCAAAACTGATCTTCACATTTCAGTGTTGTGGCAACAATAGTAAATAGTAGGCCAAGAAAGATCTGTTAATTGCTGAACAACATTTTCTGCTTCCAGTACATTTTGTAAGTCCCAGACCCTCAACTTTAGGGTCTCATGTATTGCTTCACAAAAAGTTTTAGTTTTGCCTTTTTATCTTTTTGTATGTGATATCAAATTGCAGTAAATTCACATACAAGCTGGATCAAAATAAAAGTTTCTATTTCATGTTTCATTTCAAAATTCAGATCCTACAGAAATCCACCCTGTGACAGTGTCTTGGCCTAACCTGTGGAGCTGCATACGACTGTGATTAACTACCATCGTGAAACTATTATGGGGGCTATGTGTCTTCACTCAAACATCTGGGAACCACTAGATCAGACTGGAACCTGGATCGTTCAGCTGTGCTCTGTATAATATATATTCAGTATTCAAGTCTGGATTGTAAACAGTGCAATAGGTCTAACTAATACTGATGTAGTAATCACGGCGTATGCTAACATACAGATAACAATGTTTTCAGCCTCATGTGAAATATAAATAAATCATTTATTTAGCATATCAAAAACATATTCTTGAATGCTCCAGGGGAAAGCATGGTTCTGATCTGAATGTGTTTAATGGGCTCCGCTTTGGTTTCCCTGCAGAGCAAAACCACATCCATCACTAGTGCAGTTCTAACCACAGTGCTCTTCCTCTCACACTAAAGTGGAGCTTGTAACGGTTAAGAGCTGGCCAGGGTCGAGCTCAAGATGCACTCTCAGACAGCAGACACTCACATTTTCTCTAAAGCAAAACAAGAATGTAAAAGTTATGAAATGAAACACAATTGTTGAGATTTCCAAGAGCAAAATAATAAATAAGTCAATGTTTTTGTGAGTCAGCTATCTGCTTAAGTATCATGTCCAGATGTGATGAACGTGTCCCTTTCTAAATATTCTGGGCTAGGACAAAGTATCGTTGTCATGATACTCATATTTCAATTCAATTTTCACAGTCAAATTAAAATTACAGTTTGAATGGTCATCATTAGCATATCCCCGAGGCTACAGATTATGAAGTATCATAACCTTATTCTGCATCAAAAACTACAAACTTGATAGATATGTAATTTTAATATGAGTTTATAACCACATGGCTTTATTCTACTTCTGCAATAGAAGACCCTTCTAAATATTCAGGAAAGGTCAAAATTTGTTGGTTTTATGTTTTATTTGTTGTTGGTTTTTTTTTTTTCAGTATTAATACCTGTACTATTTTTATTATCAATCAGTATCTGGGTATCCATTATTTTGCCAACTCTAGGGCAGAGCATTTTGACCTAAAACAAACTAGGCAATACCTCATAATTGAGATATTCATTTCAATTTGAAACTGCCCCCCAAAAATAGACATTTGATGAGCGATATACCCCAGTCAAGCATTTAATAACTTCCATCATTCCAGCATCGCAGTGCATTCAAACATTATTCTCTTCTTATAGACCAAGGTCCTTTCCTGTATGACAACAATGAGCTTTTCCTCCTGTTGAAAGTCAAGGCCTCACACACACACACACACACACACACACACACACACACACACCACACACACACACACACACACACACACGCGCACACGCGCACACACACACACACACACACACGCACACAAACACAGGCAAACTGAGAGAGTGCATCTATCACCCATCCACATCATCTGAGTCGTTCAACACCAGCCAATAACATCGCAGCTTCATTTTGGGGTGATGATATCATTCTCGTAGCGTTCCAGCCTCGTGGAGAGATGCCATCTGGAGGACGCTGACTCAGCAGAGCGGGCACACAGGAGCACACTGGCACGGGCACATTAGCGAGTCCAGGTCAGAGGGAACAAGTCCACAGCACAACATAGTCAATAGGGCAAATGTCCAGGGACAGTGCAGTTCAAGGGAATATGAGGCTATCAACATGTTGAGATTGATTTAATTAAAAGTACGGTGAATTGCACTAAAGGCAAGGCTGTGCACTTAATCGAATCTTAATCAAGAGAAGGATTCATGTAAAACTGTCAATGTGCTTGGGTTTTTTATATCAAGTAGGTGCAGCCAATTCACTGTCAGGAAAAGCATGTCCAGACTATTTTCTTGTGTTATATGGCAGTAAGTATTTTTTGTGCATGTTGATTGAAATTCTCTTTTATTTGTTTAATAAGACAAATTCAAAGAAAGGAGAAAAGAAAAAAATGTTGACTGTAACCAAATAATACTGACGAATATGTACAATAGGGTCACTTATGAGTCCTCTCTGAAAAATGGAGATACTGGGATGTGGGATGATCAATAAGACTTGGTTCGATAAAACTTAGTAGTAGCTGTACATATGGAGTAGGGCTGGGCGATATGGGAAAAAAAAAATCTAATCTTTTTTCCCCACATATCGACCAGTATTCATTTTCGATTCGATCTTGTGAAAAGATCTTATGAAAAACATAGATGTGTAGGCTTCTTACATTATTTTGTGTTGATAGGAACAATAATTCCAGAGAAATTTGTGTGCATGGACATCACATGAAACACGGGCATGCGCATTTTAATTGACACCGTGTGCGATGTGATAAGGTCTTATGTTTCACTTATAAATGGTACTTTCATTAACTTGGATTATAATGATGAGAAGCACCAGAGGAGAGAAAGAGGAGAAAAGGTGAGGGTTTGGATCAGAGAGGGGGAGCTGTCAGACAGCACCGCACAGAGGCAGAGACACTGGACTTTTAGTTCATTTGTGCAAATGTAAGTCAAAACTTGTGAACATGTGAGGAGACAAAGGGACACACTGTGGCTCAGGCTACTTTTTCTGTAGATCTGTCTAGGCTGTAGATCTGTCAAGTAAAATGCACATGCCTTATCATGGAGATTAACCACATCAGAGATCGCAATAACATGCTAATATGAAGCAACTAAAGTTCAAATAGAACAACCAGATTAATATACAACAACCTAAAACAAGCATAGTTTAAGGTCATATACAAGCAAAACATGGGAACTATAGCAACCAGACTGTACTAAACTATTTAGTTAGTTTGTTTTTTCTTTAAAATGTAATTTCAACAAACTGTAGCTTTGTCATTTATATTGTACATTTTGAAAGATGGCTGTAGTCATAGACTGTATAAAGAAGTGGAATAAAGGCGCACTCATGCTAGGGTTCACTCAGACCTCCAAAACCGAACCGAGCCATGGCTTGATGACATCATCACACAGCGCTGTTTGTTTACATGTCGCACAGTAGTGCTACCGCTTTAGCGGAGAAAGAAGTCTGGCAGCTTAAAATGTCTATTAAATAGTGAGGCAAATATGCATCCTCTCATGAGGATGCATATTTGCATCATTTGCTCTCCGTGAGTTTATGGATATAATAATAGTGCGGAGGAGTGAGGACAGCCAGAGACGAGAGGCTGCAATACATCTGTCTCTATCACAGCACTTATTGAAGGTAAACACAGAGTTGCCGTGTGTTTTGGAGCAAAGTTTATTCACTATATCCTTGTATGAGAAACATCAGTGCATGCACACGGCTTGTATTGCAAAGTCATGCATGTGCATACATGAGCAACCGCGCCGTGCTTTGGCCCACCTCCTCCAACCGGGCCAAAGTCCCAGTCGTGCCATTGTCCTGTTGATTTGAGCAACCCACCGAGCTAACCTAGCTAGAGCTACTGTGCATGCACACAACCTCCAAGCGCTGTCATAGTTTAAATGCCTGATTTAAATGAATGATTTGAGTGACCCAAAGCAGAAGTGGAGTAACAAGTAACATTTTAAAATTGTATTGGTTTTATTGTATGTTTTGACCAATTAAGCATATAAGCAATGGCATGTGCGTGTTGATTTGCCGTAGAATAACTACGTTAGATGATTGAATAGTTTGGATTTAATATTTGATTTTATAGTTATCATTTTCATTATATCATATTTTATTTTGTTTCCATATGTAGAAAACGTTGTAACTTTGTTTAGAAAGGTGTTGTAAAAATAAAATATCACTATATTTTAATAGGAATTTCACACTGTAGCCTATATTTTACTATAAAGATAGATTTAATATGAAGATTTCAGTGTTTCCAGTAATTTTTCTCTCTCTCTCTCTCTCTGTTTTATTTTGGTTAGTCAGTATCTAGAACTGCCATATTCAGTCTCATGTTTAAAAAACACCAGGACCATGTAGAGCAGGTTAATATGAACATTTCCAGATCAAAATGACAAGGCTCATGGCAGCAGTTACAGAGAGAGGGGGGACCATTTTTCAATGTTAAGTCAACTGGTGCCAGAGTCAGTGGAGCCAGAAGCACCCCCATGCTCACTTCCTATTTGGGATGCAGCGACTAGTGGGCTAGCAATATCCATACAGTCTATGATTGTACACAAAGAACACAACACCATAACACTTAGTACTACTTGCTACGACAAGAATTATGAAACTGACCACACTGAATTACTGCTCAAAAACATAACAGTATTTTACTGTATATTTATGTGCCAAGGAAAGTCTCTATAAATGTCTTTCTTACAAGCTACATCTGTAAAGTTAATTATGGATGACTACATGGCTAAAGCTGATATTCATATTTGATCATAAACAGAGAAGATCCACCCTGTGTGGTCTTTTGGATCTATCACAAGAATCCTCTCACTGAGCACTAAACCGCATCTCTTTCAGCTCTGAAACACAAATCCTTGACCTAATTTTCCCCACAAGCCCCCCTCTCACACTTGAACATGACCAGGCGGAGGGGGCAAAGGTCAGGAGGACGCTAGAGGTGCCTTCCTCTAGAAAAGACAGGGCAGAGGAAGCAAATGTTCAAACATGGAACACGTGTTGGAGCTATCAGATGAAATGCTCTCAGCGAGACTGGATCGGTTTTCAGTCTCCAGACAGCAGCTGCCTGCAGAGAGGAAAAACTGAGGCGAGTGGTCAGAGCAGGAATGTGTCTCAATGTGTGCGTGAGGACCATGGTGACAGCGTGCTACTTAGACACACACAACAAATGCTAATGGAACAGGGTGGTAGCCAGAAGCAAAATTTAATCTCATTGTTTTATAGTTTGTTTGCGTAGATCTTCTTCTATTACAAACTAATGAAATTAAATATAGCAATTATGTCCATGTTTTTTGGAATGATCTCGGTAACAATATTCAGATGATATGTCAATCAAACAGAAATGTGTTAAGACATGTCTTTACATGTATATGTTGAGGCTTTGAGGTTTATTCAGACAAATGTGAAATGTCTGCAAAATTACCCACAACAGTGCAGAAATATTAGGCCTGTTATGATGACAAACTTTGCTACAGAAATATACCGCGATAAATATAGTAATACAGTAATACTGAAACTACTTTATGCCACTGATACAATAATAACAAAGCAGGGTAATCCCAAAACATTTTTAAAATAGACAGTATGATTAAAACCAATAATTACTGATAGAAGTAGGTTATTCAACCCTCTACAGTTCTAATCTTATTGTGTTACAATAAAAATACCCCAAATCTCCCCAATTTTACAAAGAAAATGTGCACATGATAAATAATTAGCCCCAAAATATATTCCAGCTTTCATATGTTGAAAAATAAGTGGATATACTAATTTGTAACAGGCCTAAGAAATATCACTTCTTACTATTATTATTTAGAAGTTTACAACAACATTTTCATATCTTCAAAACAATACTCAACAGTGGTAGGGCTCCAAAATTATTTACAACTGATGATAATTGACATCATCTCTACTTTGATTGCACAGCATTTGATGAATTTTAAAATGAAACTGTGGTTGCGAAATTGTCTGAGTAAAATAGTAGCATCTAATATAATTAATCATGATAATAATTAGTTCTAATGGGGTTAGCTACACTTGCGCTGTTCTCTTGGGAGGAATGGTAGATTATAGCTCTGTTAATTATGAGAGCATGATTAATAAGAAAAACTGACAGAATGATTGACAACGGCAAAAAGACAGTGTCTTCACTCTTAACAAGACTCTAAGCATTTTATTTCATAGACTGAACAATATTGGAGACATGTACTATTATATTCCAAATCTTAAATTTGTGGTTACAGGTTGTGCAGGTTAAACATACAATTGATAATCTGGTTTTGTGTTTCAAGATGGTTGTTTTGTACTTAATAAGGTAATAATAGCGTCAAGCATAATCTGAGCAGCAAGTGGTCTAATAGTAGTCTACCTAATTCAAGTTTTGTGGTAGCAAATTTGAGGTCTTTCTCTCTTCCATCCTGTAGGGACCAAAATACAACCAAAATATCATAATTGACAATACATTATATTTTAAAATTAAACAACAACTAAAATGCTGGTTCATTGTATCTTGAACTAGGGATTAATGTTTCCACTCTCATTTTCTCTGCTCTATTAATAGTCTAGTGTAAGACAGATTGTGTTCGCTCAATTACAGACTGACACAAATGTTCCTCTGTGTAGCCCCTTTGCAGCTGAATAAGCTTTAATTACAGCTACGAAGGCAGGGTCAAACAAAGGAAAAGTTATAGAAATCATAGTGGGCTCACAATACACAAATATCATAATAACTGTATAATCAATGCACAAAAATATACACATGTTAAAAAAGGCACACTTTTTGTATTGTACACACACTCACATACATAAATAATTATTTAATTTATTTCCTGTTCAGCTGTTGACACCGCCTCTTCACATATTTAAGGAAACCACCCCAAAAATAAATCTGGACCAAAATTATTTCAATATTAAACAATACCAAATAACTTTCCATGGTCAATCACAGGCCTAAAATATCCATACAACCACTAATAGCTGCTTAAAGGTTGCATAGGAAATTTGAACAATACAAAAAAAATTGCACAAACAAACCCGCAGACTTTAGATGAATACAGTTGTATCTTAGAAGCACATCATTATTAGGATTCATGCCCCCGCCTCTTTAACGCACAGACGAGCACACAATACACACGAGCATACAGCACATGAGAGCATACAAGTGTGTCTTCTGCAAAGAGCTGTCTGTGGTCGCACCAAACCATTTTCCGACCATCCACATCACGGCCACACAGACTGGAACTGCATGAATCCACCAGGAAGTGCAGTCCCATTACGCGAGTGAGTGAACAGGTTTATATCTGTGTGCACGCTCGGATTGCCGGCCAAAACCACTGCAACGCCGATCTCCTGCACTAGAGACGTCCAGACTGGAGAGAAGTTAAACTGAGGACATTTACTGTATTAGACATCTTAAATTTAAACTTACAAGACCAGAACAATTCACAGCAGTAAAGAAACTGTATGTTGAAGTGAGAGTTGGGGTAAACATGGAAACTGGCATTGAATTGATCGCTGATCGCATTTGATTTCTAAGAAAGTCAAAAATACACTTGAAAGCTCCTCTGTACATTAACCTAAAACAATATCACTAAAACAATACAGAGAAAATACCATAATATCATGATCAAGAGACTGTTATCATAGCCTCGCAGACCAATCTCTCTTTTGAATGTAAGGGTGTCTGGGATCCTGTACATACTTCTTCAAGCTTGAAGATCTATTCCCTGCCATGTATTTGTAGATTGCATCTCTCAAATTCCTCTTGAATCTGCATGGACATGGACCAAAAACCACATGAAGCATGTGTGGTTCGAATCCAGGTCCACACCACATCTCAGGCACACCGTGAGAAAGGACCAATCAGCGACAATGTAGCCAAACTTTTAACGGTCAGTGCAGTTGCCATCACAAGCTACATAACCCATTTTAAAAACTACATCATGAATTCGACTATAGGTCAAGATGATGGAGCTTTTACGACACAGTCTTTTGTCTATTGGTGTGAACTACAGCACAAATTACAGCTATATGTATTGTTTTAAATAGTTTTATGACCGGTATCATGCTTCAAGTCAAATCTAAAAAGACAAACCTGAGTGCTGAAAGACTGATGTGAAGCTTAATAAAACCAGCATTTGAGACGAATTCCCCTTAAATCCCTCCAGATTTGTAAGACACGCAAGAGGAAATGTGCCCATAAATCTGAAGAGTCTGCCTGCGATTACAGGGAGTCTCTGACATTTGGGCTAATTTGGGGATTTGCTCTCACCAACAGTTAAACAAGACAATCGAGACAGGGCCATCTCAGTGCATTCTTGCTGCGTCTTTGGGATCCAGCTGTGAGTGAAACTGTTTTGGTCTCAGGAGGAGCATGCATCTGTCCAAGTAAAACAGACATTGTTTTCCACAGCTCCACTCTTTTGTTCACGAAACTTAAAATGGCCAATTTATACATGTCTTAAGTTTGATACACCATTTATCTCTGCACTGCATAAATTAACACACAGTTTTATCTGAACATTTTAACTGCTTTTTTAAATTTAAAGCTTTATTTAGGTGATTTCCACAGAACTAAAATGAGTTTGAAATGAATAGTATCGTTACACAACACAAATGTACAATGCAATTTCAAACAGTCAGTTCACTTAACTTCAGGATAAAATTAGACACAACCGTAATTCAGGAATAACAAATGACATTATTGTACTTAGCTCAAAACTGCTGAATTGCAGAATAGTCATTCCCATTGCCAAGATGAACCAAACAATAATATGTAATAAAGTACAGCATACAGTGACTTTTCATTGGAAACCTGACTTCAGATAGACAGAGCTTTGACATGGGCCTTGTAAGTAGATTTACAAACTGCAGAACACATGCTTTAACTGGACTTAATTTGCACAGTAGTTTCCTTGTTGAGTATGAGCAGTCTATAAAGTGTTTTACTATCCACATATTATAGGATAATAAGCTGATTACTGACCATAGCAAACTAATGAAATGCTAAAAATATTAGATCATGGAGACACTGGTTTAATACTTCAAAAGAAAAGATATATAAATATTTGAGGTAATAGCGAACATTTTAAGTGCTGTGGATTTGTGTGTAAAATCCCTCAATCGTCCAGGTAGGCAAAAGGAGAAATTACATTTGTAAACAAATGGTCGATTGCATTTTCACAGCTCATCCAAGCTGCTTCTACTGTATGAGCTGTGAAACATATTCGACCAAAAAACTTTTGTCCAATGTGGATTTAGGAGGAAATCTTGGTGAAAAAAAACTTCAAAAGGATAAACTTAGATTAGATGAGTGCATTTGAATTTGAAGAGAGCATTTGGGGTACGTGTTAACCATGCAAATCTGTTCAGGAAAGCTGTGATCCGATCAATGGGGCTAAGGATTCGGCAAAATGAAGTCCACTAAAAGGTCACATATTGACTCATCGGAGATCATAGTAAGTCATCACTGTCCACAGCCATACAACATCAAAAATTTAAAATCAATAAGAAAATAAGCCACTGTAAAAATCAGTATGAAATGATGTAAATGCATGGGTATATTTCGGTTTGTATTTGTGTGTCTATTTGCCTGACAATACATAAATGGTAAGATTCTGAAAAGTGTTAAAGGTGAAAAATGTTCAAGGCACGTGATGTAAGTTTTCTGATGGAGAGTCTGTCAAATGCTTTTCTCCATGGAGATGTTATTGCTTTGTCTGAAATGTTTCAAAGTATGGCATTAAATCTATCATCATGGAGACAAAACCAGACCAAGTTCCTGGTCATATCTGTGGAGGGACAATCCCACTCGCCTTCAGAATGCCTGTTTTTCTAGGTATGTTCGGAGCAATAAAACCACCTGTAACTGAATAAATTTAAGGTAGATATGTTTAATGTCATATTATGGAACATTCAAAGCAGAGAAATTACATAAACAAGAAGTAGATGGACCACCAACCAAAAAGTTACATAGATTAGAATAGAACACTTTAGTTACTCAAGTTTTAGAGGTCCATACCCGTCAGTGTAGTAGGTAGATGAGGGTATCATATTCAAGGCACTGTAGAGACTATATTTTGTCAATTTATTGGTTTTATAATGATGAGAAATTAGGACCTTTGCCACAGCAATTAACAACTTAAAACAGAATATTATATGTTTTGCATGTGAAAAGGTCTTGCATATTAAAAGAAGCTCAAACCCAAGTGGCATGGTAAATGTTTTCTGAAATTACAGCCTCATTATTTGGAACAACAAAGTAGCCCAATATAAATCTTGCAATTTTGAATAGCTGGAAATCACAGTTGTAATATGCTAAACAAATCATGATTAACAATTTCAGAGAATAGCCTTCTAGTCAAGTGTAAATGTCAATTCACTCTACTTGTAAATGTGACTATTCAATCCAAAGGTTATCATGTCCTTATCCTAAAAGCTCTTTAGTTGTGACATTTTCAGACCCACTGCTTAATATCAACTGTCTTTTTTGGTCTTGAAAAACAAATCTAGATGCAAAATTACACCAAAACAAGCAGAAAGCTCCCCAAACTCAAAGTTCCTCTCAAGTAAACCATCTGCTATAACATAATTAGCAGTCCGATAGAGCGCTAAAGGCTTTGAGTGGAACATCTGGAAATTCGCTGTTTATTGTTGTACAAGTCTAGAAGGTTTCGCTAACAAGATTATAGCCATTTTCCCATCACACTTTCTACTCACTGCACAAAGCAATCAGATGTGGCATTTTATCACAGCGACTTCTCATAAGAAATCATGTTGGAAAATTATTACAGTAAACTGAAAAAGCCAAAACCAAAACAAGAACCGTGATTGGAGATTAATGATCAAATTTGTCAGGTTCATTCCACCACATAATAAATTATCTGCAAATCGCCTCAGCAGTGAAACAGGGGAGCACACAATCAGAATCGATCTGAAATGGTTCTGGCTTTAAGGGAGAGACAAGAGGATCAATATCACAGCGTGCAGTTCCCAGTGAAGCTCAGAGCATGCTTATCTGCAGCCTGACAGCGCCGCAGGCCAAGGGGAGCCATCTTTGTCTCCTGCTCCACAAACACTAGTGATGGGTGCTGAGTAATTACCCAGGTCAAGCGAGCTGCTGATCTCTAAGGAGGGCCTATTAGCAGAGTGGGGAGCACCAAGGTCCTTCACTGACAGCTTTGTGCAGGATGTGATTAGATGATGGGGTAAACAGCTCTTTTTAGTCTAGGTTTATCAGAGTATAATGCTAATCACGTCAGTCTGTTAAGGAAATGGTTGTAAGCAGTGACCCTTTTATTATGAAGTACTAATGTTTTAATGCAAAAAAAAATTTAAATGACAAAAATTTGTTAGATTTTAAAATACGTATGTCACAAATATATTTATTTATTGTAAAAAGCACAACAAATTTTAAGTTAAATACATTTCTGCAGAAATAACTAGTAAAAATATTCAAAATGTAAACAAGGTATATTTTAGTATAGTAATTTGTTTAGTAATTTGTTTTGCATTGTAATTGTTGCATGTGGCTGTGTGAGCGTTATTGTTTTGTTGGTGCCTATTACTAAAAATTATTTTGAAATAGAGAGATAACGTTTTTTCTATCATTGTTTTTAACAGGTCTAGTGTTACAGAGGCTTACCATCATTCTAAAAGCCTAAAAAAGTGGTAAACCAAATTACTATTTATGTAAATGTAATCTAGAAATTAAGATACATGCATACATAAATATGGTAGTATGTAAATGGATGTAAACCAAAACAAAAGCCATGCTGCTCTGCCTGCTGTTTGTCTCATCAATCAGTATAAAAGCATCACAGACAGACACCTGCCCTCAGCACTTAATAATATCAGGATCTGTTAGCTAATCAGCTGTGAACACACACCCTTACGCAGACGTCAGCTGTGAAATGTATTAGTGATCGATTAGAGTCCAAATGGATGCTCAGCGCTCAAAGAACCCAGAGTCTCAACACTAAGAAGCTTTTAAGGAGGGAGGAGATGAGCCCAGACAGGAAGTGGATCAAAAGCCTTTTTTGTAACACATTATAGAGGCATGGAATATGAAATTATCAAATAAATAGGACAGAACTGGCCTTTTCCTGAGACATTTTAGAATGGTCTTGGATCTATATCAGAATAGTATATGACCTATTTTCTAAAACATTTATTATCATTGTGGTATCCAGCTCCAGTTTGTAATGTTAGTATCGAGACAACACCACTCACATCATGAATGAGCAGAACTTGATTCTTTACTCATGTGGGATATTTGGGGTTAGTGGCTCAACAAAAACAGCAATTATCCCTAACAGAAGATGAACTATTTGAATTCCATGTCTGGGCAGTAAATCATCTCGACTAGTGCCTTGGCAGGGGTCTATGCAAACACGAGGTACAGAATATTCCAGCCTTGTGTGTTTTTCCTCTCTCCAAAGGGCCCTCTCACTTGTCTGTCCCCTGGCGAGTAATGAGCTCTAATCCACTTAAGCGCTCTGTGTTTCTCACTGTCACCCCGACATCCAACACATTTTCTTCTTCTTCACTCCCATCTGGCAGCGCAGCACACAAAGGCAGAGGGAATCCCTGTCTCTATCCTCCTCCAGCAGAGCCTTATTGTGTAGTGCGTCTGTGTGTCTGTGTGTCTGTGTGTGTGTGTCCGTGTGCATTTAGGAGGGGAGGAGGGGGCTCATACTCACTCATCAATAATACATATGGAGCTCCTCCTCACAGTGACTCAGGACTCAGGCCTCTGTTAAAGGAACAGGACAATCTGCTCATCTGTCATAAATGTTACCGTTAAACTGGAACAATAAAAGGCTGGCATTCAAGGGCTTGTGGGGAGAAGTCGTCAACAGTCAGTCAGTCATTGACAACATGTCACTGTGTTTTTGGTAAAAGAATCATTAAGATACTTTTTTTTTGTTTTGTTTGTTTTTTTATGCATTAGTGACCAAAACCACAACCATACAGGTTAACCAGGCTGATCTCACAACACTGAAAACACAATAAATAAATAACTATTTCATAATAAACTTCTCTCAGTTTACTTTATTTTCATTCACATCCAATAACCTGTAACTTCAGTCCACAGCCTCTTACTACTTGTCAGCCAAGAATACATACTTTTAAAATACTTAAGAAAGGCATGATTGTGAGTGCTTAAGAGTGTGATTGACAGGTGGATTAGCACATGGCCCTTTTGTGAGAACCTGCACTAAACTCTTTGAATCTGAGGTAAAAGTTGTTCAATATTTCATTCAGAGTGTTACGAGAATTGTTGAAATGTCTTCCACATTTGATAGATGCACTACAAATAAGCAGCTGTGATTGAAACATCATAAAATGTGTTGCTCATCTGATGCACTGTACAGTCTGTATTTATTGCTCTGAATTCTGCTCATATCCCACAATGCAAAACACACCTGGCAGAAGACGGCAGATATTTAGGTCACACTTGGGGAGTGCACTGGTGCTGCTGGGACTGGACCAAGGTCACACTCAGGTCCAAAGAATATTGTTCTGTGGAGGGAACGCTTTTGGCTTGAAAGCAACTGAATACATTTGACCTATTTTTAGTTTACTGTACAAAATTTGAATCCTAATTTGGTCGGGGCCCGAAGTGCTGCATACCAAAATTCCATCTATCTACTCTACTCTTTATTAACAAAAGCTTGAGACAGGATTACATGTATACCTGTTTCTAGGCAAGAAACCAATCTCTTGTTACCAATACGGGCAATAATCAAGAAGCTAAATTGACCATAATGAACATAAATACTAGGGCTAAATTAAAACACCAGGCAGCAAACTATAATGTTGCAAATGTATTCTCCAGTAAATGTGGGTTTCTGTGGATGCCACTTCCCTCTGTTTCTGTTTCATGTCTCCTCTCTCCTCACCACACTTCACTAAAGTCTCCAACGGCTCCAAATATGTCCCCAAACTCCCACAGCACGAGCCAAAAACAGGATCTCAACTGGAACGAAAACATGCCATAAAACTCTCACTGGACCCCACATCTGACAAAGTGGCTGCTATTACACTTACACTATTACCAATTATTAATCATTTAATCGGGCTAAAAACCATAAGGCACACTGAACCCGGATGGATTTTGTGGAAGCACCAGCTGCATTAACAGCTACAGTATCTGACAGAAAGTGGAGGATTTGCTCCATACCTAAGCAGCTTAAAGAAATGACATTTTAATAACATGATATTCCCAGACGATGCTATTGGGGGTCCTCTGTGTGGACCAAAGCAAGGAGCAGGCCTTTGAAGTACATAGACAGAATATGTAATGCAGTGTAAACATCATAGTTGGTCAGTACTGACAGTGTATAAGGTTATGGTGGTTTATGAAAATATATGGTTGAAAAAACAAGTAAAAATATACATATTATAATTAGTAGTACTCTGACAGCAGACTTCCACCAAAGCAGAACAGCTCAAACCTGAAAACAAACTGTACTCTTACCAAGACCATAACACACTAGAAACACATTTTCTTGCACAAATACTACAACAGAATGAACTGATTTAATGAAAAAAATAGAAATTTAACTAAATTTATATTGACAAAAATCTACTCCATGCCTGTCTAGTGTTTTCCACCTTAGCATTGTATCAACATTTATAGGTAATATATTACACAAAATTGACTCCTGTGAGCATTAAGCCATGTTACAATGTTGTTACCTCATCAAAAACAAAACTGGTTGTGTTTGGTTTCATTCACAGATGTCTGAGTAACCCTTTACATCTCCAAAGTCCAAAATGCCCTGTTCCACCTTGTGATGTCATGAAACTGTGAATACAGTGAATACCTATACCAATTAGGGTGTATGGAGTTTAAAACCACAGTGGAGCACTTCCTGTATCACCACATGACATCACAAGGGTAGTTTTCATTTGAGAAAATCAGCCTAAATATGCAGGATTTGTGTGCTAAATGTGTGAATAAATCAATATATTTCTTGATGTGTAAACATAATAACATAGATCTGAAAAGAGTGTAATATGGGCCCTTTAAAGTCAAATTAACTTAACTCATAGGAGGATCGTGTAACAGTTTGGTTAAAAATTTACTGAAAGGTTACATACATATTTTGAAATATAATTAAAATTTGTCTTTACACAATATCTGGTCTTGTTGCACCACTTTCAATACATTTACTACAACACAGTGTTGTACTTAATACTATGTGACAAGATGTTAATTTTCAAATACTGCCTTTAACATGAAGATCTCAAGCTAAATTATACCTGGCAGGTGATGACATTGATTGGAGGAGAAGGTGAAAATCAAAGTTCTTCACAGGTGAGAAACATTACCATATTTAAATATTCATAACAGCGCTCCAAAGACATCAGAAGAACTACTGCTGCCAACTATAGTGGATTAGCATCATCTGTCATTTCCCACATCCAAAAATCCTAATCTTTTGACTTTATAATTGGTTTTACATTTACGATTAGACAGCAGCTGGTGTAAAGGAGGATTCAGACAGGATAGTAGCCCAACAGATCACCACTGGTCCAAATTCCCTGTGTATATTGTAGGTTAATCCCAGTGTAAGCCTGAAAGAGGTATGTGTATTTGAATGAAAGGATTAGTGGTCATTCATCCACGCAATATCTGTGTTCATCCATGGGCCAAAAGTGATTCTCAGATGTCCCACCCAGCACCACACAAACGTATTTTTACAGTGAAAAGGCAACAGAGCAGTGGGAGCTGTGCCAAAAGTTAAAGGGCCCATATTACCCCATTTCCTGATCTATGTTATGTATTATCACAAACATACCCGGAGTTGTGTTTTGTTTCATTCCCATTCTCATTTAACACACAAATCTTGTATATTTAGGATGAGTTCCTCTCTCAAACAGAAAACACACATGTGGTAATGCAGGAAGTGCTCCACTGTGTTTTAAACGCCATACACCTTCACTAGAATCATTTGGAAAGTTTAAACTCTGGAATTGCCAATCGCTACTAAACAAAATATAAAACATAGCTGTTAACTTGACTATCGATTCATCACAAAGTGGCACAGAACATTTTCAGCTTTGGAGATAATAATATAGGATTACTCAAATTAAGGATGGGCATGATTAGTCGATTAAGCGATAATTGATCATTAAGAATTTCATTGATTACGTTCATTTTAATCAACAAACCGAATGTAGGTTGCTCTGCGTAGCGTGACCAAACAGGTCCGTACATGTCGGTCAGCCTGCAACGTACTGAAGTGCAAATGCGAACGATGTGCAACGATGACTTACAAGAAATTCCACGTTTTCGGTTCCGTTCAGGACAAGTGGGAGGCCATGTGCACAGTGTACAAAACAGCACATATGTTTCGGTGTCCAGTGGGAAAAGCTTTACCAGGTGAGAGTAGCTCAGTGTCGATGACGAGTCCCCACCTCCCTCCTCCCGTACGGTGTCCTGGTTTTGACAAACGCAAATCTGGTCACACTAACCTGTATTCCACTGAGTCATATCTTTTAATCCGACAGAAGACCGCATCAGCGCACAAGAGCTGTATTTTTTATCTTCGCTTAGTTCAAATTAGCGATGTGGTTTTAAGTTTCGTTTCTGTGAGAGTTGCACAAAACTGAATTAAACACATTATAATCTAAAACGGGCTTAAGTGGCTCTAGAGTGGTTACGGTTTACACGTCGTAAAGTTGAATTTATTTATGCAGATTAGTAGTGCAGATAGTAATAATAATGATGATCATTTTAATATAAAAACGTTAATGATTAATCAATAATCGATTGTTAATTCTTCCGACGATCGATTAAGAAAATTTCATCAAATTCCCATCCCTAACTCAAATATGTGTGAAAGAAACAAAACACAACTCCAAGTATGGAGGAGGTAACAACATTCTAAAAGGTCCGTTCAGATCGGTCAAAAATAGCGCTGGACGCCTTTAGTTGAACGCCTTTGCATTTGAGTTCAGACACCCTCGATGACTGGCTCAGTGGCTGCAGTGTATATATATTTATACTACGCTAATGACAGCCTAATGACACTGGTTTAGTCCTGTTTTAGACATGGTTTAGTCTTGTTTTAGATATGGTTCAGTCCTGGTTCAAGTCATGGTTCAGTCCTGGTTCAGTCCTCGCCCAGTCCTGGTCCTGTCCTGGCGATCGGCTTGGCAGTTGCGGCGTGTATATATTTATACTCCATTAATGTTTGTGGCTCCCTTCCCTGGTTCCAGGGTCTTTCTCTTTCTTCTACTTCTTCTGGATAATAAGGTCACTACATCACTGGAGAGTAGTCCCTGATTGGTTGACACAGCGCGTCCAATGACAAAAGTTCAGCATTGTCAACTTCTGATGCCAACCCCCTGGATGCGTGTCCAAACTTTACACTTTGCATGTTATCTGGACGCCTTGACGCGCCGCTATGAAAGGACCTGGCTTAAAGTTCACAAGAGTCAATTTTGTGTAATATGGGACCTTTAAAAGCACTCTTATTCTGGGATTTCTCTTGTGGAAGAAAGTCATAGCCTCTGTTCCCACAATAAATATTTGATTAATTAAAAAAAAAAAAAAGACAAGAAACTTCTTTATCAAGAAGTACACGGTGACACAGATGTGTGAATATGCTTATGAACAATGATTGATAACATCTGCGATCAACTGTATTAGGGTCGACCAAGGTAACAACAAAAGTGGCGGCCAATAGAAGCTACAGTCCAAGCCTGGCAGCAATTACTCTCCCCTAAGTATGAGTAACACATTCGATCATCTTGAATATTATTGCAAATTAGTGTGATTTCGTACAGGGATCTCGATCAAATCAAGATTGAAATTTGGATAATCACATTCACATATGCAACAATTAAACACTGTCCTCTGAAAACAACTATATATCTGTCTATAAAATCTGTAACAGTTCATAATGACATGCTTAAATGTGCAAAGTGATTTGAATCTTCTAAGTGAGCAGACTGTAGTAAGAAATCACCAGGAGCATAGTCTACACTCAGCAGTTTTTAGAAACTTTGGGTCAGAGCCAGGCCCAGTTCTTCACTGCACAAAACACAAGGCACAGGTGCAAAGATTTGTAAGTGCAGCATAAAATGCTCCCCAACCAGAAATCCCTCAACCTCTGCAAACAAGAACACATTAACCATAAAAGCTAATAGAATTAGGAACCAAATAACATGGAAGAATATTTTCTTGGGAGATTTCAGCTTTTTTGGTTTGTCAGTCAGATAGATACAGGGGTTATCTGCTTTTCACCACTGACATGATATTGCTTTGGCTGTAATATTCCACAGGATGGCATTAAGCATACTTCAAGCATTTATTGCATTTCATTGCACATGTTTTTATTGCTTAATAGTTTATACATGTTTAGTGCCATATTGTGGAACATTTTGGGCAAATCAGTAATACCTTAAACTAGTGCTGTCATGCGATTAAAAAAATTGAGAGATTAATTAATTATGATCTGTAATTAATTAATCTAATTAATCTCATTTTAATCTCACCTAAAAATTGCTGAGAAAAGCCTTCAATTTGAGGTATTTTCATTTAAATTCATTATTACATTATTGTGGCAGATCAAAAGACTCATATAGAACAAAAAAAAGTGACTTTATAAAGTCATTTATTGTTTAACAAATCTCTCCAAATTGGCTGTTGAGCCCAAGTCTCCATGAATAAGAAACTGTTTGCTGTAAAGTAGCAAAGACGAGGAAATCTGAACATAATAACTTTTGTCTACTTAAAGACAATAAAAAGTCCAGTCTTTCCTTAACCATATTAAAAATATTATTGATAGAGAAATGCTTTATATATGAGATCACTGGTTTTAGTCCTTGTTTTAGTCCTGGTTTAGACCTGCTTTAGTCCTACTTTAGTCCTAGTTTAGTCCTGGAATGGATTAATCCTGGTTTAGTCCTGGTTTAGTCCTGATTTAGACCTGGTTTAGACCTGGTTTTAGTTCTGGTTTTAGTCCTGGTTTAGTCCTGGACTGGGTTAGTCCCGGTTTTAGTCTTGGTGTTAGTTCTGGTTTAGAGACGCACAGGAGGAAGCGAGCTTTACGCAGCGTACGTGAGAAAACACGATCCACACGCGGCTCACGGGAGCACGTCGGTGTCCGTGCAGTGTCTATGGATGGAAACGTGGTCCGCACATTCTCAGGTTAATGACGATGATGAAGGTGTGTGTTTGTGTGTGCGTGTCCCCTCGTGTCGCAGGTCACTATAGGACAGTAGTGCAGACATCATGAGCCTATGCAGGTTGTTTTCACCAGTGACATTTAAGTTGTAGGCGATATTATATTTGTTATTTTCTTTTATATTTCACATCGGGAGAATAATTTCCAAGACACGAATGTGTTTTTACCTGTGCGCTGCTGCCTCTGTTCTACCGGCTCTTCGACCTCGTCCACTGTGTGACTGACGCCGCCAATGTTAACATGACGTTTACATCGCTCTTACTGCGCGCGTTTTGTGTGGGTTTCCGACAATGAGTGGAATTACCGAAATAAAAAAAAATTTATAAATGTGTTTTTATGTGTTGTTGTCCCAACAACACATAAAAACAGATTTTATAATAAAGCAACTCACATACAGAAACAGTAAAGTTAGATTAAAAATGAGATTAACGCGATTAAAAAACATAACGCGCTAAATATGACTGTAATTAATTAATTGCAATTAACGCGATAATTTGACACCCCTACCTTAAACATAACCAGATGACAGACCCTTCACTAGAAGTTACTTTTAGCTTGAAATAGGAAGGTAGGAAGATGTTTTGAGTTTCAAACAAAATTTAAACCTAACATTTTCAGAGACAGACATAGAGGACATAAAATAGACTTCAATGAAACTTTAGTTCAAATAAGACTGCAGGAAGAAAGGGATTAAATGATGTGGTCCTTATTTCACCTCAAACTACTCCCTTGTTCTTATCCTGACAAAACTCACGGGCACCGAGCGTGTCTTTAGCAAACATTGATTGGGATTTATGGTTTAATTGTTTATTGATCATAGTATTGATTGATAAATGATCTGTAAGGTCCACAAAGTTTTCTCATCTCTAAAAGTAGGTTCAAAGCAGAAAATGATGCACATGACCAGTGGCACTACCGTGATTAGGTCTGGATTGGTTAGGAGGAAGTTAAAACTACTAGTAGTGCTTAACTCAATTCAGGTTTTCAGGCTGAAGGCTTTATTGAACAGGAAAATAGTGTGAAATGAGGTGAGGGGAGACATTTGGCAAACACCACCACCAAGCATATTGATAATATTTTACGTATTTTGTTTTACTTCTATTTCAAAACTATTCTAGTATTTTTGTAAAACTTATTGTGGATGGATTTTTCACACATGTAATGTAAAAAACACAAATAAAATATCCAACTATTCCACCGGGAGCCAGCTGTAAAGTCCCCCTGGCTGGAAAGTCAGGGGGACTTCACTGAATTGTACCCTTTATGAAACTAACTAATGGTGAATTACTTCACGGTGCACAGACCTCAATGCAGATCCATAAATCAAAAACCACAACGACAAGGCAATGGTGGCACTGTGCATTGAGTCGACACAGAACTATAATTTGGGCTCACCGATTTCACTGACATGCGTTGCCATAGTGATTAGATTTTTTATTTTTATATACAAATCAAATATGCATTTTATTTGCATTTTATTTGCATTTTTGTTAATTAGTCCATTCTATATGCATAAACGGCTAGAATGCGGTTACATAACTCCAGTTTAGAATCATCTTTGCCATTGAGTTTTCAGTCCTGTTCTAGAAACACACAGTCTCCAAAGGTCATTTCAACCCAGACGCAGCCAGCGAACGCACACACTCAGCAGAGCTTGTGAACGGTCTTTATCGCACCATGGTTTCGGCAATGAATTTCACCGATTTCCGGCAAACCAACCCTGAAACCAAATACGAGGTTTTGGGAGTCATCGGAGAGGGCGGGTACGGTACTGTTATCAAGCGCCATGATTGAGTGACAGGAGAAATTGTTGCTTTAAAACGCCTCAAAGATGACAGAAAATTCTCCAAAAATTTCCACAGGGAGTTGGAGATGTTAAGTTATATCAAGGAGGAGCTACATTCAGACAGCTTCAATCTGATTAAACTGGTTGTCTTTTTTGACTATAATGGCTGTGGGTCTCTTGCGTTTGAGATGCTAGATGTAAGTGTCTACCATCTTGCAAAGGATTTCACGCTGAGCCAAATACGACCAATGGCAAAGCAGCTCTTAGTAGCTCTTCACGGTTGACGTTGTGTTGCTCTCATGCACATGGACATGAAACCAGATAACATTATGCTGGTAAACCAAAAGGAGAGGCCATTTAAAATCAAGTTAATAGATTTTGGATTGGCAATATACTCTAGACAATTACTAATTGGACAGCTGATGCAGCCAATTTCGTACCGTGCCCCAGAAGTAACACTGGGTCTTCCACTTTGGATCTGGCTTGGTGTCTCCTTCACTGGTTTGTCAGTAACACAGATTTCATTGCCATTTCTGAGTTCAACTTCCTGGACAAGATTGGAAAAATCCAAATGGAGACTGAAAACTGCAGGAGTTTAGGGAGACCTCTGGGATGAATCCTAAGATGCCACTTCCCAAGCCATCTGCTACAAACCTGGAGCAGCTTATCAAAGGTTCTAGAAGGATTGTCTCCCATCAGGAGGAGAGAGAAATGGAGCAGTTTCATGACCTGCTCAGTAAAATGATTAAATTGGACGCAGAAGAGAGGATCGTGCCATCGCAAGCCCTTGATCACCCGTGCACCACCATGGAGCACTTATCTGACGGAGATGATTACATGAAGAAGGCGCATGAGTTAATGTGTGTTACTGAGGCTCAGTTTGGACCATCACAACAACAGGCCAACCAAGAACCTGCTGAGATGGACTTTCCTAAACCAGTCAGCTATTCATCAGATGACAATAACTGGGATTTGGAGGACAAGATTGTTTTCATAGCAAGTTCTTCCATCTTAATTGGATCTACTAGTGGTAGCAACACCAACAAATGTATCACTAGATCTCCAGGTGAGATTTCATTTTGCGGATCTCCAAAAATACAAAATGGCTCCAAAATATTGCAGTGTTTACAAGAAGGTCTACCACATCCTAGTCTTCAAAACACTAAAATAGCCAACATCTGCTGTGAAGAGAAAGACATAATCTCTCCTGCAACTGAAATGCATCAAAAAATTCCCTGCGTTGAATAAAAAAAAAAAAATACTGCAAAGTGTAGTGTAGTGTTTTTTTCGTGTATCTCTTAAAGAACACATATTATGCAAGTTCCATGGAGATAGACAAATTTAATATTATATTGAAACATACTTGAATGAAAAACATGTTCAGAAAATTATTATAATGTAATTTTAGCCACAAATCACACACACGATCTCTGTACTGAGTCATTGGGAACCAGCTGGAAGGTCCCCCTGAATTGTACCCTTTATAAAATTAAGTTAATCTATATACATTTAAAAAATGATGTGGTCTCAAACACACACAAATAGAGTAAATACAGTGTGTCAAATTACTCCTCAGGAATACTCCACAGGTGAAGCATATACTTTATGTATATTCTGTCAATTTAATTAATCACAACTATTTCAGGATTTTATCTTAACTATGTATTTCCCTGAAATTTCTAAGACCTTCCTAAAAGTTATTCTGAATGATGTCTGAAAATATTCTGTAGCTTTCCAAGTTTCTTGTGTTGCGCTGCTTACAAATGATGTGCATGGCAAGCAGGTAAGGAAATAATTAGTATTATATGACACAGGGAACACGAAAAAATTATTTCAAATATGATTTCATAGTAAAGGTCTGTGAGCAAATGAGGATTATATTGATATTACGTACTGAAAAAAATGTGTGCCGCTTCGGGAAGATCAGTAAAATGACATAAACAAGACCCAACATTTAGTTTTGCTATATTCACATTTCATCTTATTATGATCAGTGTTGGGAGTAATGCATTATAAAAGTAATGTATTACAGTAATGCGTTGATTTTTGCTGTAACGCAGTAATGTAAGGCATTACAGGGGAAAAAATGTTAATATTTTACTCGGTACAAATGTGAGTAACGCGCGTTACAATGCTTTTTTAACCTGGATTGAAGTGGTGGGTTTTTCTTCATAGAAATTCGCTAAAATCACCATGAAATCAGCAGCAGTGAAATGCCAGAGACGCGGCCGGATATACCTTCAGTTAACCGCGGGCGAAAGGACCAACCCGCTGTTTAGACCTGGTTTAGACCTGAGTCACTTCTGGTTTAGACCTGGTTTACAGTCGTCCCTCGCTCTAACGCGGTTCACTTTTCGCGGTCTCGCTGTTTCGCTGTTTGTTTGTTTTTGGTTTGTTTGTTTGTTTTTTGTTTTGTTTTGTGCAATTTTGCTTGCCTTTTGTTTTTAGTGTATGAAACACGTATTGCGTTCCTCCCGCTGCGTCCTGATCGGCTGAGGGACACCTGTCTATTGTACAGTACAGTACAGAATGTGTTCAGCTGCCAAATTTAAATAAATGTTCAATCTGTAGCAGTGTGATTCTGAAGTGCTGTATGTCTGCAAGTTTTCTCTCCGACAAAATCCACAACGTCGACGAAACGTTCTGCACTGACAAAGGCTCCTGCGCTCACACCCAAAAGACAGAGGACGATGCAAACCATTGCACAAAAAGTTGGACTTCTGGACACGTTGAAGGAAGGTAGAAGTTACGCGCTGTAGCAGAATCTTGCACCGGGTCTTGTACCCGCAAATAGTTGCTGAAATTAGGACCGTGAGCCCGAGCAGCAGGGTCCATAAAGCGTGATCGGGCGACAGCCGCTCTTACCTCCATGAGGTGCGGAGCAGAGCCGATCCTTTCTCCTGTGGTCTCCTTCGAGCCCGTCCCCACAGTGAGTCCTGTTTTAGTCCTAGTTCAGTTCTGGTTTAGTCCTCCTCTTCAGTCCTGGAATCAGTCTGAGGTTAGTCCTGTTATAGTCCTGGTTTAGTCCTGGTTCAGCTCTGGTTTAGTCCTGGTTTAGACCTTGTTTAGTCCTGGTTCAGTCCATATACGGCTCAAAAGTTCAGCTTTTTCGCAGTTATTTTGGTGAGAGTAACTTAAAGTAATGCAATAGTAATATAATGCCTTACATTTTAAATGCAGTAATATTGTAATGTAACGAATTACTTTGAAATGACAGTAATAAGTAATAAATAACACATTACAGTTTTAAAGTAACTTGCCCAACAGTGATTATGATATAGAATGATGACATTCGAACTCAATATGTCACAGTGCATGATGCAGCCTACAAAAGGCCCACAAGAATGTCCCCCCTCTCCCGGACACAGCAGTTACCTGCGTGCCGCCCAAGGGAAGGGGGCGCCTGAAGGGAGGATTGGAACGGTTCCGCCAAGAGAATGGGACGCTCAAGCTGGGACTTTCAAGCTGATATTCATTCCACCTTAGTCCTTGCTATAACCTACTTGTGTGTCCCAGTCTCCCGGTTCATATCACTTCATGATTCCAATGTCATCAATAATCATCTGATCTAATGAGAACAATATTGCCATTAAACTTTGTACATGTTGGCATTTGTAACGGCGTGTAGAAATGTCAAGAAATTCCACCATATTCCCATGAAGCAAATTATAATAATTGCTTTGGCTGTGAGGCAATTTGTAATGTATAATAAATTACAACTTTTATGCTTCTGTGTATTTATGAAACAGCCTGGAGTGAGTTCACATTATTGTTCCACAGCATTCAGGAAAAACAGTTGATAACCCCAAAGCCATCTCACATAGCCAGACTTAGTTCCCATCCCTTACATAGGCCTGTCACGATAAATACTATATCGACTTATTGTTCAATATATGGAACTATACTTTTTGGGGGTCAATATTTATCATGGGTACTTTTTCTTTACAGTAGTGAGAAAATGTTGCTCACCTTCTCTGTAGTATGATGAGATTTAAGCCTCAGAAGATTGAAATAACTAACTAGCTACTTAAGTGTTTCATTCTCTTATTTCTTTATTTAGTTTATATTTTAACAATATTTTACATTTAGAATACTTTTGGGGGGATAATTCCAATTTATGGTTTGATTTCAATATTGTTGTTATATTTATGGTATATATTTACTTCAGCAATATATCGCACTTCAAAATGTGTTATTGTGACAGGCCTACCCTTATATTATACTTTAATCAGTGGAGATTTGGGTTTATTGTTGTTATTGGAAGTCTGTGTGCTTCCAGACATTACTCATATAGCTTTTAGCAGATTAGCGGGAGAATTAGGTCTAATTACAAGTTCATACATCCACTTTCTAATCCACTCTCAACTGGGAGAAATGCCTGGGAGAAACGGCATCTACTAATGGCATTGAGAATCCTTTTTAGAGCATATCTTGTAAGCATCTTCCACAAATAGACCAGCAGAGTTTGTTTATCTGTGTGGTTCTGTGCCATTTCCAGCATCCCCAGCTGCTTTCTCACCTGTTCTTACACACCATCGATCAAAATGACTTCTAATAGATTTTATTAGTAAGTCTGAAAGCAGTGGTAGCATGGCAACGGTGGGAGCTATAGACAGACGGGTGGCGTCAGCTGTCTCTCAGACACTGGGCTCTGATTGCTGAGTGGAGGTATGAATGTGAGTTACTTCCTGTTTCCGCCTGATAATTTAGAATATCCTATTTATACACTGCTGATTAGCATAACATCGAGCAGCCGAAGACACACTGTTTTTTTCCTGTGCTACGGGTGTGTTTTGGGAAGTTTGACTGATTATTTATGATTCTTTTTTACAGCTGCATGTGTTTGTACATTGAATTTAAACCTATTGCTTTCTCATGTAAATAAACTACTTGTGAATATTTCTTCCTATAAACGTAACCCCTTAAGGAAGACATATTATGCTTTTGTTTGCTATTATTTTGAATATTAGACATTGCAATATTGATGTAAAACAACTTAATAAAACAAAACAGTTAGCTGAGTTGACTTCTAGTTGAAAACTGCATCACTGATTCATGCCACCAAAAATATCAACAACTAACTCTGCCACTCAGACGCTACTGAATGCTCTGTGTTTCACCAATTAAGAAAAAAAAAAAAAAATCAAACAATGAAGTACAGAGCAGTGGACGTGTATGTGGATCAGTGAAAATGGTATCTTAAATGCAGAAGAATAAAGATTACACAAACGTGCATCAAATACTCCACATACAGCTTCAAGTGGGTCATTAAAAGAGAACGGAAAACAATTAATAAAATGGTAAATCTTTTAAAAGTACGTTTTGCATAACATGTTCTCTTAAATGTTTTCTGCATGAAATGCAATAGCTCACTTAGCCTCACCTGTATAAAAGCACTGTTACGTGAATCTATTCATTATCTGTTACCATGGCGCCTGTTGGCTGGTGGTTAAAGCTTTTGACAGCCTTTTCATAAGAAATTGGATTGTTTTACAGAGGCAGCATTTGTACTTTGGAGACCTACATACTGCATATGAACATATGGAAGCATTTTCATAGTGTTGCCCCCTGGCATTAGCCTTCTCACACAAAAGGACAAAAATAAAGTGCCAATATCGATACCAATATCATATCGCTGCATCATAGTAGATGGATTGGTTTAATGATGCCATACTGTAGAAAATTCCAAGCAAATCCATGTAGACAATCCAAGTAGACACGGAAATGGAAGGTCCCCCATCAGAAAAGTTACAGACTAGAGTAAAAGTTAATTCACTTTCTCTGCCCTGATAGAAATATCTAGCATTTTGTGCAAGATTTAGGTTTCCCTGTTGGACATCTAAAGGACAAAACTAAAGGGTTGGTGCCAGATAGTAAGGTCCAGAGGGACTGTCTGCTGTGATTGGTAATTTAACTGATGAAGTTTAGAAACAGAATTATAATTTAGGTTAAATTAATGTTAGGGAAATGTTTTGATTTATTTACTGGCATAGAAGTGACCTTAAAAATGTATTCATTACCTACAATTCTTATCTCATCTTACACCATAAAATAAAACATTCAACAGTTTGGGTCTTCAAACTTCAACAGAAATTTACACATTACCACAGCAACCACAACTACGTCATCATCATTATAGACCAAACGATCCAACACTAACCGAAACAAAGACATGGAGACCAAACTGTGCATCTTCTACCTCATGGAGTACATGCAACTGAGTCACAAAACCCTAAATTTTATACATTTCTTACAAACAGTTCTTTCTTGATCTAATTCAAAGGGGGACACTGCTTTATGAGGTATGCAGCAAAAGTTTTAGCAACACCTATTCATCATATGAGTTAGGCCTATATCAATCCTGTCCTGTGGCCACTATAAACATACAAACTGAACCAGTATACAGCTATGTCATAATACCACACAGAAGAAACTCTATCTCCTATAGAGGAAATGAGCCAAATGATCTTTTTCAGCGGTCTAATGAAACTGTGTCCATTATCATTTACAGAAGTGTAATGTGAAAGAATCAGTGGTTACATATAACTGCAGTGTACATAGTTAGCATTTGACCCATTCAGTGGCTGATGGCAATGAGGAGACTGTAAATTCATCTATAGATCTTGAAAGGATTTTGATTGAATGTACATGTCTGAAGGATTAACCAACATGACGTCCTTTAAATTGTGTTAAGAGGAAATATTATAGACTTGAGCCAAAGTACTAATACAGTGTAGCTTACTGGTCCGCCATGGGGTTAAAGGGGCACAGACTTTTCAAGTAGGAAGTCCTGGATGTCTCCATGGAAGTGTTACTGCTTTGCTTTGAATGTTCCTCATTATAGTGTTAAAAATATGTATCTCTATGGAGACAAGCAGTTGACACTATCAGGGCAATATTATGTATTTCTTTTAAACACAAACATGCGTATAGTAAAAAATGATCCACATGCATATGTATATCCATTTTAAGTCATTTCAGAACATCTTTGTAAAAATACAACTTTAATATTATGAGATGTTTTGGACCAACATTGGCCAGTAAACTGTCTTTTTACATCAGTTTATAGACCGAAATGGGATATTGACAGAACTCATAACTTAGAACCGGTATCCAATCCACCTCAATTTTCAATAAATGTGTCTATATTGATACCAATATTATATCGGTGCATCTCTAGATAAATGGACTGGTTTAATGATGTCATTCTGTAGAAAATGCCAAACAAATCCATGCAGACAATCCATGGAGACATGTAAATGGCAGGTCCCCCACCAGAAAAGTTACATACATAAGTGAATTTACTTCCTCTGCACTATATACTTTATGGTGTGACCACAGCTAATCACACTAGTGTGCAGTGATTTGTATTTTGTACATAGATTTATTGAGTGATCCAAGCATGGGGTTACCCCAGGCTGTCTATAGGTGTTTGACCTCTTGTAAGTGAAAGTAAGAGTAAAGGATTTGTGTGTAATTGTGCTTATGAGTGTTGGGTAAAAGCAATACTTTAGGATGCTTTTAAGCTCTTCTGCGTCCAGTTATTTATTAATAACTATGGTTAATAAGGTATAAAAGCGCTAAGGACAATAAGATTATAGATAAGAAGGCAAATTAAGTCAAGGACAAATCGTGTTTTGTTTTTGGTAATTTCAGAAAAATCCTGTGGATGAACACGTGTGTGCAAACAAGTATCTCCGCTCTGGCCTGTGTAGTCTGGATGTTGTTAATTAAAGCTGGCACTTAGCCTACTATTTCTCTGGGAATGTCAGATCGGCTTGCTGCGCTGACAAATAATCGTTAGCACTGGTTTCATCAAAAGACACAACATCTAAGGCCAAGTTGTGCATGTAATCATCTGCATACATCAAAACCTCTGCTCTGCACATGGGCTGTATAAAAGAAGAGAAGTGTTAATACTCTTCAAAATGTAAACAATACTGTATTTAAAGCTTATACATAAAGTGGATGTTGAAAGATGGACTAATCGATATGTTTTCTCTGGAAGTGACATGCCTGGATAGGATTAGAAAGAGTGCTATATAATACCGGGACTTATGGATGTTTGGGGAGTAGTTTAAATTAAAGAGGTCAGATTGAGAGAGTTTGGTAGACTAGAGTATGGACGGTAAGTTAGTCACTATAGATGCCGAAAAGACTGAAGACGAGTTGGAGGAAGTGGGAGTGGACATGAAGTTAGTTGGAGTGAGAGAGAAGAATAGGCTGTTGGAGCTCACATTAAATCTCTAACTCATATTACAAATTCTTTGTTGAATGATATTGCATTTTGAATTGTAGCCTATTTTTATGCTTCTTGCTGCAATCTTCCAATGTTCTGAATCTGAACTGTTGCATGGTAGCCTCTCGTTTCTATGGAGATGACAAGAGGGACAAAGTTTTATCATGACAATATTGTGGCCATATTAAAAATGAAGCCTACGCAGCCACTCCAGGAGTGATGAGGGGCTTAATTAACTTGACCAAACTGACACAAGGGACACATGGGTGTGTTCCTGCTCACATGCAGGGCATCACTGTCTATCACAATCTCCACCAACGCAAAAACCTCTTTTCACTTTAACTGTCTTGAAGAACTTGCCTACTTAAACTGATGCACTGATGTGCTTCTATGTTTATATCCTTCTTACAAAATAGAGGTATATATTGATTTGTATTTTTGTGGAAGTTAAATGTAAATTTTGGCCAATTCAAGATGTAAAATTATTAATTAATTACGATAGGAAATGGTGTGGCTTTAATGTACCTGCTCTTGACAACAAATGGACTAACAGAAAATGTCAATATAGTTCAACAGTCTCAACTGAAGTGGTGCCATAAGGACTCCATGTGACTCAATAAGGTGCAGTGTTGTACAGAATTGTAGGCTACTGCTGTGATTGCTAATGATCTTAATTAGCGAAACAAAAGAAATCTGGTTGTAGTTTTGGGAAATGTTGCGGTGGAGACACTTACTGGCCCATTACCACTTTCATTTGTGTCACTTCTTAATCCTCTTTTTGCAGCCTATAAAAGCAGCGTTTAAACACCCACTGGAGCTCATTAAACGTGCCCGGTACACAGTAGACTCGCGTCATTTAGAGCATCTTGAACACATTTACTGACATTTCCAGGCAGCTGATGTGATTCCTCCATGACTCCCCTTCTTTCTTTTGTAGAGCCCCACTCGGCAGCATCAGGATCCCACTGTCACTACACACGTTTACGCACAAGCAGCAAGACAATTGGCAATCTATAGGCACAAAGATGCCAAACACGGCGCGAGATCAGTATAGTCAATGTGTGAATAGTCTCTGTACCTGTTTTGTAGAAGGCATCAGTGTCTGGGTCGCTGCTGGGCGCCTCCTCGGCCGCTTCTGCAGGGTTCATTCCGCTTCTAATACAATCCACCGACAAAGAAAGATAGAAATAACGCGCCGGTTACTCGCTCCTGTCCGTATCCCTTACATGTTTCACTCGTCTGGGTTTGTCTGCCAGCCCTCCTCCGCTCCCCCGGGCTGCTAACACGCGCTCTTTCAGTCGCCCTCTTCGGTTTGTTTAGTGTTTCGGGGCTGGCTTGGTTCCTCTCTATTGTTCCCCGGTCCAAGCTTTCTCTCTCCGCCGCTGTCCGCCAGGGTCTCTGCCTGCTCCCCCTCCTTCTCCCCCGCGCACCGTCCCTCCCCGCTCCTGCCTCTCCTCCCTCTGCCTCTCCCTCGCCTTCACTTCAATTCTCTTGGCTTTACTGGCAGCATGCAAAGCCCTTATAAAGCTAAGGTATGGCCTTGACTGCAAAATATCCAACTTCACAGTAGCTGTAGACCTATATTGGGCAAACAGGCAATAGGCGGAGCTGTGAACTGAAAACAATTCTGAGCAATGTGTCAAATCCCTATAGGTCTCGTGCGGTACTGCAACAATAAAGACATTTTAGGCTATATTAGAATAGGCTATTGCTTTAATATTTGCAACGCTGTTTGAAAATGCAAGCATGTTCATTTATTTAAAAAAAAATCATCTCGTGGTTTAAATAATTGAGTTTATTATGTGGGCTATGTGCTACCTCTACTGCTTTAACCAATTCTCATTTTTAGGGTAGTTTAGTTAAAAATTCACAGTACATAGTCTATTTAGGACTATTAAAAACCGCAAAGGCCAAGAAACTCCCACACATTGTTTATCATTAAAGAGAAGAGTCATTTCTCAAACCTGTCCCCTTACTCACTTTAAAATATATCTGTGTTATTCTACATCCAAATAATTGAACACTATTTACCATCATAAAGCTTAGTTTATCCTAGCTGCTGATCTGTCAGATGCCTTGTTGGGCGGCTGTCTAGTGTCTACACAATGACATCATCACTTTACACCGATGTGAATGGCTCCATCCTTGAGAATGGCCTTGAATATTATAGAGACTATTATAGACACTATAATAGGCCCACACTGGTTAGCCTTGTCATCTGAGTGAGAAGGACGCACCTTCATATGACACTAATTGCCACACGCGCGCCCAGGGACAAGCAGACGTAGGTTGATCGGACAAGATAAGGTCTCTACGTGTGTCCTTTTTTATGTTGTATGCTACTGCCACCTACTGGACTACATGTTCAAAGACACTTGCGTACTGGAAATACAATTATAATGCATTCATGTTAAGTTCGTTTAAAGCCACATTTGGACGTAAAAAAACAAACAAACAAACAAACAAAGGTTAAAAGTTTAAAATACATTATTTTTTATCCTCAATAATAACATATTAGACATATATAATATAATAAATACAAATCAAATAAAGGGAAACATAAGCATTCATAAATCAACATGCCATAACAGTGAAACTATGGAAATGTAGAACAAGGATGCTTTCTACAGACACTAGTAGGGTCATCTTACCGACTGCAAAACTGCCTTAATTGGGTGTACTGACTTATCTAAACAGCAGGGGGAGTTCAAGGTCTGTTTCTAAGGTAGAGTCTAAGCGCAACCTTTTGAGCTCGCTCTAGCGCTATCTATGAAACTCGAGGCATTTTGTGTAGAAGTCAGATATTGATTTTAACCAGTATAAATGTAGCATAATATTTACTGCAAGAATCACAGGCACAGAGGAAGCATCAAGTTCAGTCTCATTTGCACATGTGTAAAATAAGATAAGCCTACTTTAAACTGTACACATTATTGAACGTTTTTTATAAATAACCATACGATATATTGTCTGGAAAATTCCCCAGTATGACATTAAATATATCTAAGTTGATTGAGACAGGTGAAATCATTCAACTGATTCAATGGAAGATAAGTTTAATGACATAGGAACATACCAGACAAAGATAACATGTGGCAGACCTTCCATCAAAAGTTAAGTAATGCACCTTTAACTGTGATGGGAAGTTATTGACTGTGAATAGTGGCATTTGTAACAGGTACAATAAAAGTTCATTAAAAAATAAATAAAATCATCAGCATTGGCGACTGAGGCTAGTATAGATATCCACTCACTCATAGTAGTTGTTAGAAATGTCATTGTACTGAGCTGCCGTTGGGCACAGTAACAGAAGTGTGGCTGCCACCTCCAAGCTCTGCAAATTTTAACACAGAAATATCAGGAGGCACAGTTAAATGTCTAGACAAAAGACACAAGAGTTAATACTTTACTTTGACCATTCTAGCTTTATATAGGCTCAGTTGATGTATTCATACTGTGTATTCAGTGAAATGTATTTTAAAAATGTACTTTTTGACCTTGTTTCTTTCTGTGGTTAAGGGTAGAATATATGGGGAAAACATAAAGTCTATAATTGTCCATTGTTTATTCAAAAACTGTATGTCATTGAGTGTAGGGCTGACTCAGCTTGACAACTCCGCTCTCCACATTACATCTGTAACTGTGTCCCTCAGGCTCTCAGGCCAGCCTTCATTTGCCTTGTAAAAATACAATAAGAACAAACATATGTCTCTGTAAATAGGCTTGCCTTTGGGGTTTTCAAATTAAGTTCTTTTCCGATTTCATGTTTCTGAACTAAATCCTTTTGTTCTGAAGCCAAAACCAATGTTATATTTTTTGTTATTGCAACTGCATATATAGAAGTATAAGTTTACATTGTGGTAGTGTAACTTGTCTAATGCTTATATTATTGCCTCATCTTAAACTTTAATCACCTGGAATTATAATGCTCTATTGCTGCCATAGAGAAATTGGCTTAATGCATTTGACCTGCCTTTCACTGTGATAGGAAATTATTCTCCAGATCTAACGATTTGTGCATGAAGATAAAGTTTTATATTCATAACTCACAGTAACACATAGAAATTAATGTGGTAATGTTTATTATTGTTGTTAAAATGCTACACATAGCACCTTGTACTCATGGGCCCATACAAGGAGACATTAACACACTGGGTCCCCTGCTGCAGATGACCCAAGTGAATACAAAAACTGTACCAGGGGATGGAGTGGTTAGTCATATGCTTTAAACATGTGAGAAAATAAATCATTTGAAACAAGAAGTCATCTACAGATTGTCCTGTTAGTTCAACATACTGTGGCTACAAAAGGTCAACAATTTCCCAACGTAGATGTCTCTGTAATATGGCACCATTTCCAGGCTGTCAATGTCCAGTGTTTGTGATAATGTACTATTTACAATTTAAAAAAAGAAGAAAAACTCAACAAAGGAGCTTGATGTGTTTCAAAATAGTGCTCAAAACAAGTGACTCAACTTAAAACTATGTACAAGCTTGTCAAAGCTGGTTTACAAATCTTTTCACATTGTTAATAAGTCACATTAATTATATTAAATATAGCAAGAAATGTTTGCTCATAAATGGAAAGAAATAAGTCAATTTGATGAACACGTAACAACGTGTGTCACACATTTCAACATAGAACAGAACTATATTTATACCAATAGTAATGACATTTATGTGGAAATCTCTTTGAGCATGTTTCATCTTGAATAATGCCATTTCATATGTACAAGAAACATTCAGAAGTGCGTCCATCCAGAGATCTCTCCTCAGTACTCGCATTTGGTATTTCACTGTGAACGTAAGCAACTGCTTCTGTGCAGATTGGAAATGCTTTACTGTAAACACTTTGCTTTGTGTCATTGAATAAAAGGATGGCTTTGATGAAGAAGTCTGACATTAAGCATCATAGATGAATATTCTCTTTATGAGTCAAAGGAAAACTTGTCACATAAATCCAGATTGTATTATTTATAAATGCATTACAGTTTGTGCTATTTAAGCACTGCAAACACACCGTATTATGGTCTGTGAGATTTGATTAGTCCAAATTCAAATCTGAAGTTATTGTTTAAATGTTTGTCTACATTATTGGTTTGGTTAAGTTTATGGGTCTAATTAGTCCAATGACTCAAGCAGGACTCCTGAAGCAGTTACAGTGTATGTTATCTCATAAATTTTCGAAACTCAAATGTAAATATAATAGCACATACACACACACACACACACACACACACACACACGCATACACGCACAGACACACACACAGATTCTCTAAACAGGGAGGTGCAACCATTGCTTGTGTCCTAGCACAGCATTTTCCTTTTTGAACTATTTACCTTAAACACATCAAGCTTTAAACCATCCAGACAAGCTGTAGGACATCAATAAATACAGAAAATTAGATAATCTAGTCCAGTCAAAAAAGAAAAAAAAAACTTTAAACAGTGGCTGAATGACAGCTCACAGAATCCAGTAGTCAGAGCATCCATATTAGCAAAAATAAAAACTATTCAAGTGGGAGAAGACAACATGTTAACTATCACAGAGAAGTGGTTGTGCTGATCAACCTGTAGCTTCAGCGTCTAATGTCGTCCACCCAAGACCTGAAACTACAGGTGAGCTTTGAGTGGTGCATGAAATAAAGTGCAGGATACTTCTAGCCATAATACTTTCTTCAGACATTTATGACATAATCTCACTGTTGACGAGAAAACCCTTGAACAAAGAAACCACTAAATGCCAGGAGGTTACATTCTTACTAAAGAGACAGCCATCTGGTGTCTGGCTGATTGCTGCAACCTAGTCGGAAATGTTCTATTACATTTTATATATATTTTTGTATCTGAATTCAATCTTTAATTTACACATTTGTTATGTTTTGCATTATTTGTCACTCTGATAGTGTATAATCTTATTCATTCATGTAAAATTAGTCACATACCAAACTAATACTGTACAACTTTACTTCACTTTGTATCTTAAATAGATGTTGAATCTGTGCATGTGGAAGATTGATCACCTCCTAGGACTCGAAATAAATGCAACTGAGTAATGACTGCATCATTGTAAACAAAAAAATCGATAATACAATATTATCGACATTACAATAATATGATTTAACAACACATTTATAATCCTGTCTTGACATCACAAAGAGAGACAAATGTAAGACAGAAAAATATCCAGGCCTATGGCAGTTCAGTTTGTAGTGATTGTAGATAAGGCTGGTCCAGTCTGCTGTGATTCTGGCCTCAAACAGTGTCCTGCTGCTGGGTCAGAGGTCAGAGGTAGAAGCCCGTGGCAGGGGGGTCAGGGAGGCTGGATAGAGGGTCTGGACCAGGTAACTGAACAGCAGGGGGCACTACTGAGTTACCATTAGGCAGAGCACAGCCTGCTGGGTATGTACTGTCCAGGATGCAGCCATTCTCCATCTGCATAAGGCACAAAGTAATAGCTTATTTTATTGCACCAAATACATTAAATTGTCTTTTGAGATGATTGAAAGAGCCTCAAAATATTGTGCATATCCATTTGTAAGAATAATCTCAAGAGTCCATTGCATGGACTTTAATCTACAGTGATTCAATTCTCCAGACATCTCTCTAGCTACATCCAGGTGTCATTGGCTTATCAGAAAGATTTTTACAAAATCCCCCCCCCCCCCCCCCCCCCCCCCCCCCCCCCACTAAATCATAGGCATCTAACATGTCTGCTCACAAATAAAGTTTTTTTTTTTTTCATAGGACATCCAGAAGTGAAATTAAAGGTACAAAAAAATCAATTAACAAAAAAAAGTGCAACCATGTTGTGTAACAGTTCCTTGAAGAATAAAAAAAACATAGTTTGTTATTAATAATTCAGTAATTGAGTGACTTAAATGAAAACTGTTAATCTGGCAACATACCATTATTGTTAATTACATATTTATGAACACTTAATGGGAATGTCATATATTCAAGTAACATCTACATAATAAACCTCTTGCTGCCAGCAGATGTCCTTACCTTACTGTGGTTGGCCTCATGTGGGCTGTCAGAGGCCGTTACCATGGCGTAGTGCTCCAGCTGCCTACAGGGCTTGGAAACGCCCAGGATCTGCTCCAGAGAGGCGTTGGGGGGAGGGCACTGGGACAGACTGGAGATGACCTGAGCTAACGGCACTGGTATGGCCTCCTGCGGCAGTTTGTGGTTCACTCCTTGAAAAGATGAGACCGCACACTCCGAGACATGCTGCTGGCCTCCAAACAAACTCTCTCCATTCATAGTGTAATCCCCATTAGCCATATGAGGCATGCTAAAATCCATGTCTAGTGGGGTGTCTGCTATGTGTTTTTGGCTGTTATCGATGCAGACATTGTTGGCCAGACCCCCACTGAAACCATAGTCCTGCCATAAAGATTTAGCATCATCAGTCCTGGGGACAGCACACAGTCCATTGAGGTTGCTGGCATTCTTTTTAGCATGGCACTGTTGTGATGGCTGGTTATGCATCCTCACTGGTTGCTGGACATATGAATGAGTTTGCGGAGTCTCTTCATTCATATGTGCTGTGTTGTTCTTAAAAAATCCTTTATAAGGATCGATGCCGGCATTTACTAAAACATCCTGTGGTGACCAGTGTCCATTGGGGACAGTGTGATTTGATTCATGCAGTTCACCGTTAACTAATGTGTCAGCCAAATGGTTGCTATGCTGTCCCCAGTCACTGTTCACTTTACCTGACCGCATTGTCAGATGTTGTTGCATCTGTTGTGAAAGTTGGATAATAGGGCCCTGACCAACTACACTGGGCCTATGGAAATCCATTTGCAAATGATTGTCTGTGACAGAGTTAGTTTGATTGGTGGAGGGGTGAGCAGGAGGCACCTGTCCCCCTTGCTCTGTGGAATCATTCCTTCCCTCTAGAGTGTTGTAAATATATGACAGGATTTCGTCATTTGTGAGCAAGTCATCCAATGTGGGTATATGCTCGGGGTCCATCTCCACTCGGATCATACGTTCATCAAGCAAAAGCAGCTCCAAGTCTTCAGCGCTGAGACCCAAGCCTTCAAGAGCTCCAAAGAGTTCTCCATTTGAACAAGTGCCATCTTCAGGATCCACTATTCCTTGTCCCTCTAGCACCAAGGAGTCTAGAGTAGCAAGGAGTGGGTCAAGACTTGTGCTAGCTTCAGAGACACTTGGCACCACTGCGCTGTTAGGATCATCCCAACTTCTGTGTGGTTTGGACTCAGAAAATCCTAGCTGGTCTCCAAAGATACTCTGGAAGGATAACTTGGGTTCGACAGCAGGCTGGCACACATAAACAGACTGGTCCTGACTCATGAGGGCTCCTAAAAGAGACCCAGGGACCAGACCGTCTTTAACCATTCTGTCAGAACGGCTCTTCTTGGTTTTGCTGCCATTTTTCTCCATGGGTTCGTCCAGAAAGCCCAGTGGGTGATTAGACTGGTAAAGTAGAGCTTCACCTGTAGCATAGGTGAAAGGGAGATGCATAGAACGTTTCCTCAAGTGTTCGCCGCCTTCTTCATCCCTGAAAGATATGAAAAAAACATTCTTAAAACACATGCTATATCATGTGGTTATCATCTTTTGATCCATGCATTTGCCTATCCCCTACCTAGCCACATTCACAGCTCTGTACTCTCTGCACTCTTACTTGCGAGTCTTTGAAAAACTCCAGGTTATATACTAAAGTAAAAAAAAAGTTACTTACACATTCAACAATAAAAAAAAAAAATCTGAAAAAACCTAAGAAAAAAATGCTCTAAGTATGTGTCTTTTCTACATAAAAAAATATATATTTTTAAAGTAATCTGGAAGTACACTAATGTCCTGCTCAACAATGCTTAGTGGAGCTAAAATGTCTAAGGTTGTCCCAGCGTCAGTGAAGAATGGGCAAAATGCAGGGGACATATTTCCCAGTGAGGACAATAAAGTATACCTTAATCTAAAAAGTAGTTTATTACAAAGGGGAAAATAGATACATACAGCAGAGGCCTTTGAGTGGCGATGATGTAGTCTGGTTTGCCATTCTTGTAGACCAGTCTGGCATTGGCCTGGACCCACTTCCACCGGTTCTCCTTGGTCAGGAGTCTGAACACAGTGAGGCCACTCTCCCCAGTCTTTATCACTACAAATAAAAAGCACATATTAAATACATGGTATACATGGATATATCCATGATCAATCAGTTTCAACAAAGCCAATTTTTTTTTCTTATTCTCCACTATTTAAATGTTATTTATTATATTTTACATTGTTGAATTGTAGCTGCTCTACAGTAGCCATGAGGATAAATCTCATATTAAAGGTTGTATGGAGGATTTTTTTTGTTTCAAATTGTCAATGATAGCATTATAGAGATGCAGTAGCCTTGTAATTATGATGACCAAAAAAAAGAGAATAAAAATTAATCAACTCTGGACGTGGTGGGGCCAGCTAAACATTTGCCAATAGATAACGACACTGCCTCGTTATCTGTTAGCTGACAGGCTGTCAATCAATCTCCCTACATTTCTAGCGTAACTGACTTGCCTGCGTGCCGCAGGTACGTGGCTTACGTACGCCTGTCACGCAGTCCACAGACGCAAGCCGCACAGACGCTGTTTACTCCACCAACACAACAGTTCTTAGCGGCTTTTTTTTACCTACATCTTCCTCGCAGTTAGCACAAAGTTTGTTGCAATGGCAGACAAGAATCCAGGAGCGGTTAGCCGCAAAAGAAAGTCCGTTTTTGAGGTCGCTGAAAGAAGAAGACAAGGGGAAAAGCAGCGAAGCCAAACTAAGGTGATTCTTGAAGATTCATTCCAGCGATGGCGCGACTGAAGCAGACGCAGGGTCTAAAGACTGACGCATTGGTCGCCAAATTACTCCTGGACAGGTCACTTCTGCTTATTATGAAAACGTACTTTATTTCCAAGAGCTAGTCAAACATTTTTCAGGACACGAAAGCGATATCCTATGTCTGAAAACGTAATTTTCAATGCAAAGAAAGAGTCCGCTTGCTGCTGCGTGTTGTAGCTAGTTCATTCGCACTGAATCTCCGTGCACCCTTCTCTGCACCCCTTTCCTGCTCCTCTCCCTGCTGCCCGATCTGCTCTTCCCCCTGCTCCTCACTTCTCCGGGCACGGAATCTCCGCGCACCGCTCCCCTCTCCTCTCTCCTCTCCTCTCTCCCTGCGCCGCTCTTCTCCCTGCTCCTCACTTCTCGTCCGCGCACGAAATGTCCGCGCACCCGCTCCCCCCGCTCCTCACTTCTCCGCCTTGCCTAACCAACACTGTAGTTAGTTGTTTACAAGTCATGTGCAGCGCACCGGCTGTAAACAAACCTGTTTCTGGCGTAGTGAGGAGGCGGGAGGAGGCGTTTCTACGTAGGGAGCTGTAGGGGAGGGGGGGTGGTTTCACGCATGCGCAACATTTGAAAAAGGACAAACAGTCGCTGGATTTCTCGTTCCTTGGAAAATCCTCTATACAACCTTTAAGGAGTGTGTTTCTTGGTGATTATTTATGGATCATCTGTGATTCTTTGTTTATATGTTGGATTTATGGGAGCGATCTTTTTCTATGGGAGCTCTGCAGCTTTGCTCAATCTGCTTCGTAATCCAAAGGGATTACTTGGGAAAGCTGTCTGAACTCTCTGACCACTGGGCTTCCTAAACTTTTGCAACCTTTCACAATAGGTCAGCTTTTTGGGTAAATAGGCATCTAAAATACAGGAAAATATTATGTTGGTCAAGGATTATACAATTTAATTTCAAACAGATATTAGTTCAAAGTGAATGTGAGTTTCTTCATTCTTCATAAGCATTTACAAGAATATATAAGAGCTCATCTGAAGTTGTGTGTTATATGGTAACTGTAAAACAGTTTAGCCTACTTCTGCAGACAATGACACTCACTTCTAACATGGTTCTCTGCACAGTGCAGCATATCAGCGGCGTGAATGAACTGGTAGCCAGATCCTCGCACCCTCAGCTCTGCCTCTGTGTATCCTAGGACTATCTTTCCCCTGTAGACAATAACATGGTCAGACACTGCATAAAAAAGACTGGTGTAAACAAAAGGAAAATACACTGTTTACACCAGTGTGCCCTTACTTTGCATCACAGGCCATAGGGGTGAAGTCCAGCTTGTGTTTGGTTCTGAAGATCATGTTCTTGGTTCTGATCTCCAGGATGGAGGGAGGCTGCAGGGGAGTTGCGATTGCAAACAGAGCCATCTGCATAGGAGGGTTAGCTCCATTTTCTTCTCTGTGACTTTGTCCTTGAAGAAACTTCAGTCTGCCCTGTAGGTTCAGAGCCTGTGGCAAAAATAGCAGCAAAACATTCTGTTGTTAAAAAATGACATTTCAGTCTGCTTTAGTACAATTAATCAATCCAAACATTATGATCACTACTGAGAACAGATTATTCTGTCATCATGACAACTGTTGGTCAATGCAACTCATGACAATCCACCTAATGTTCAAAAAAGGAATGGAATCGGTATAGAGTTATCTGTATAGGGCACCAATAGGGCACCTTATTGAGTAAGTAGCTGTACTGGATTAATGTTTGGAAACCAACCAGAAATCCAGAGGAGTTGTCCAGGAGGCAGCGGAAGCGGCACACAAAGCTCCTTTCTAAGAAGGATGAGTTTTCTGGAGGAAGGTGCTCAGGGTTATAGGTGACCAGAGATGAACTGCTCTCTGAATCTACATCTGTCAACAAAAACAACAAACATTCATTAATGACTCAACACATCTTAAGAGTTAATTACACTTATGTGTACTGTAGTAAAATGCATATTTTGGTACAAGCCATTTGCCCATCAAATTTAGAAAAATATGAACTGTAATAATGTTTAACACTTTTTACACATTTTATTTTATCATGACACCCAGAAAACATATTGGTTTACAAGAAATCCAGATTACATGGAGCATTATCCTCTAACATTCAGGTGTAGGTTTAAAATGAAGTTTTATTTAGAGCCCCACTAGTCCATTAAGGCTTGTCTTAGCTTCAGGTAATGTATATATTCCTCCTGCATGTTTCCATTAAATGAATCTACTCATAAGCAAAACAAAAGTCAGCAAGGAAAGTTGAGATTGGGTAATGTTATGTTGTGTTACATAATATGTTAATGTTTTGCAGGAGTCAAACAGATTGGCCTACAGTTAGAATAAATATGTGGTACACAGATTACATGCAAATAAACATTTTCTCTGTGTTTTAATTCATAAAACCTCATTTGATAGAGAACAGTGTTTCTGGTGTGTGTCTGGATAGTGTTCGGTGAATTGGAAAATACATCTCTTCAACTTTAGTTTCAACTGGAACTACCCTGTTTTGCACTGATCACAAAACCTTTAAGCCAAATGAGTTTCAAATTGTGCATAAACAACAGGAGGCTTGGTCTCTGGATGTACTATTGAACTGGGGGTATCTCATCAGCCACTCCACTAGGCTGAATAAGTACTTATGTAAGCCTTCAGATCACTCCCCTCTAAAATCTACAGGTGGCTTTGTAAGCGCACTACTAGCCCCTGTTCTGTGAGTAAGGTAAGCGACAGTTAGAGCAGCTGAGAACCAAAGCGTACAGCCATAAGCATCTTACAACCCAAATACAGATCAGGGACCACTTCACCTCATAAGCCACACTGGAGATTATGGGTCACGTGACCTGACCTGAGCATGGACTTACACTTTAATACCTCAAGTGGGGGCAGTTAGCTAGATCATATTTGCTACAATTTCTATATAAACACAGGACAACAAAAGAGGGAGTAACACTAAGGTGCATGTATGCTAAAATGTAGATTGACTGAAATAAAACCAATAATTATGTAAATTGATGTCACCATTTATACTGGTAAACATGTTTAAAATGAGAATGTTCCATGATGATGATATTTTCAAAATAGGGAAGTATTAAGTACTGACCACTGGGGGAGTCCTGGCTGCTGGAGGAGGAGGCTGGAGAAGGATTGAGAGCCCAGTGTAGGTTCCTGCGGAGTTCCTGCTGATCTTCTGTGTGGACCAACTCATAGACACTCTGGTGCATCACATCAGTCTGAGAAAGAGAAAATACATTTGACAGTGTATTTATTGTAACAAAACATAAAAGGCATACAAAAACGTAAATTCTAGTTATAGAAAAATGGTTGGCAAAATGTTTTAAAATGCACAAGATTTCTCTTCCAACACCTGTTTTAGTTTTAGCTTTAGTATGGCAGCTCTAGATTGTTTTTTTCACTAAAGGACAAACTATAAATAGCTTTATCTGCAGTGCTGTTGTTGTTGAGCCCCTGTCTTTGCATCATGCAGGGAGCAGACCTCTGGATCAACTCAGAGTCACTTCCTGCTCCCAAAGACGCACGCAACCTGCCCATAGTGACCTTTTACCAACCATGGAAACTATTAGCAACAAAGAATATTTTCATAATTGCATATTTTGTAGAGAGTTTATGGAATAACTCAGATCCGCTGCATCTATTTTATTTTAGAATAAAATAGATACAGTATGGTATATTTAAAATGTGTTTTGATATTTTCTGTTCCACTAGTGATGATGCATTCCCAGCATGTCCCTCAAACAGTTGGCCATTACCGCTGGCACCCAGCCAGGGGTAATGGTGTCCTTTTCTCACTATAATGCCATTGTGCTGTAGAGGATAATTAAAGTTACCTGGTGAAAGCCTAAGTAGTCCTGGATGGTGTGTGAGGAGTAGAAGATGGTCCCGCTGGCAGTGATCACCACAACAAAACCATTCAGAGCCTGGAAATTAGAAACAGGAGTACTTAGTAAAGAAATCAAATATTTTACCAAAAGCATGTGAGATATAATAATAGTTTGAATATGATTATAAAGCAATATGGATGTAGTGACAATGAAGCATAGTTAATACATATGTATGGATTCTGCATAGGTCATCAGCTATAGTGGGTTTTGTGAAGTAACGTGTACATTGCTTTATTTTATTTCTTTGTTTTTACATCAGTGTATGTCTTTGTACCAAAAATGCAATGCTGCTCATATGACCCATACATTTTTTTAGTTGTCATGAAGCTCTGAGAAAGTATTTCTATTGTTACTGCCTGTGCTTAAATACCCATGACTGGAGATTAATCCAGGTCAAAACCTAAAGTCAAATTATGTCTTCTGTACTTCATGGTACAATAGAGCTGCTACTATGTGTGCTCAGTCAAAGGAATTTTTCATTTCCATATGACATGTTAGAGCAGCCAATTATTTCAAGGAGATGTTTTCAACAGATACAATCTAGGATCCCCATAGATAATAATATAATATTTTAGACTTAAATTGAAATATTGATCAAAAACAAGGGTGCACAAACATTTTTAATTCAGGGATGCATATTGATACATCAAGCGGAAGTACCATGCTGCTGAACCATGCTCACGGCCACATATGGATAGCTTCAAATCAGTGTTTTTTTTTCTTCTTTTTTTTTTCTTTTTTTTTTTTTTATGCCAAAACGGCTACCCTATAATGCTGATGATGCGGTTTTAATAAAAAAAATAAATAAACAGGAGAAAACTGGAGCTTTTGGAGCAATGATGTCTTGACAGTAGGAGAAACAAGATCATTCAAACATGCATTATAAACACAACTTTGAGAGAGTACATGCAAAAACAATTATAACATGGTTGGTTAAAACTTTATATTTCACCTTTACCTTTATAATAATATATGTAAGGAGTGCTTTTCCCCATATTGTGTTGTTGTATGTAAGCCAATGATAGAAATCCTCTATTTATAATGGAAGTCAACTGTAAAAGTACAGCCCTTGTCAGCTGAAGTGTTTTTGTTCAGAGAGAAAGAGCTGGTGTGACATTTCCACCTTTGTGCATACATGGCTGTCCTCTTTGCTCCTGGATGATTTCATAAACAAACACATTCACATCATACACAACTGCCCACACATCCAAGAGCGCCATCACCTCCGCCCTCGACCACAGAGATGACTAACACTTAGACGCCATCTTTGTCACTTTGATAACACACCAGTAATTCACCACAATTATCAGTCAACACTCCAGAGTAAACAAAACAGCAGATGTCAAGTGTATGTAGAAACATGGATAAAATACTGTGAAGTGGCCATAATACTAGGCGATGTGAAAATATGTATATCTTCTATTTCTTTGAGGTAATATACAATATAATAAACAAGCCAATCCAACCAGACAGTGTGTACACTGCAATGTCAATTCATTAGTACTTTAGAGTTCACTATGTAACTACAAGTGGTGTCAGTGAGACAAGCAGAAAGAAAAGTTACATAATGTTTTAATATTGTGCTTAGGGTTAGGGCTTTAATATTACAACTTTTGTATCACCTTTTTTTTTTTAATGTTTGTTCAAATCAGCATCAGCCTTAAAACAAGTACGAAGTATAGAGCTGATTTCTATAGTCTCTACTTTCTTTCATATGACAAATCAACAGTTAACTGCATGTTGTTTTTGTAAATATTACTTCAAAAGGAGCCTTCATGTCACATTATTACAGTCTGAGAAATAGAGGCTTATCATAATAATGATACAATCTGGTTCAGGAGAAAGCAGGGGGCAGGCTGTTTCCTCTCTCCTGGAATGCCACAGTGATGCATATTGGGAGGAACTGGACTGGAAAATCAATGACGCCAACAGATCCCAAAAAGATGTGGCAGTCACAAAGCCTGTTCACCATTCAGTCCTCATTCAGAGAGTTGGAGCATTGGGAAAATGGCTTGGGATATTCCTAAAGTGGGTATTATATCTTGAAGGCATAGACAGAATCATATGTCCAAGTGTGGTGCCTATGTTCTAAAGCAATAATACTGTTATATTTTTACCACAAAGAAGGAAGGTTTGGAGGAATGTTTTATTAAAAGAATTTGACTTTGTAATAATTTCCCCAAATTTGGTGATCCTACAGTCAGCCCAAATTTAATTGCTATGCAATCTGCAACAAAAAGAGTTAATTTACACTGACAAATAATATACCAAGACTGTGTGGTGACACAGGGGAAGATAAATGAGCATATATTTACAATTTGAACAGTTAGATCATGGCAGAAAGAGTGTATTTAACATCTATTTTCATCTTTGGCTGATGACTGCACTACAGATATATTACACATTTAAGGTTTAGTAGTACTTGTTTTATTTCCTAAAAATAAGTCCAAATCACCAGATGGCTCTTTAGCTCACTTACAACCTTTTTTTTAATGCAAAAACCCTCAAGCTACATGTAGTGATGGGCACAATGGCAGACATACTGCATGATAAGCTTCTCTGATCCTTTCATTTGCCTAAATAGATTTTGGACTATTGACAAGAACAGGAACAGCATGAGTCCTGTCACAACAGTCAATCAGTAGCACCACTGTATCCCAAACATATTGAGTTCTGGATGTTTGTGTGTAAATGGACCATGTCAAATACAAAGCCACCTAAAAATCTGTACATAAAGAATTGCTTATTAGAAAATGTAATTATTCTGCCACATTCAGTCCATGAGTTCCATACAGGAAATGATCAGACAAGTGAAATATTTTCAGCGAAACATACACACTTAATAAAATGCTGTTAGGACAAAGATGTGCCAGTGACTACAGCTGCACACATACAGTAAAGTACAACTTTCATACTGACCTGCAGAAGTAGTTCCCCCTCAGAGATTCTGCTCTCTAGCGCCCCTGCTGGTTTGGCATCACCATCTTTCTGGACCAGGCTGTTGTGGTTGCTCATTGCCACTGTAAGGACGCAGACAGAGGGGTTAGTGAAGCAGTGGGGTAGAGGGGTCGTAGAGGGGCAGACCAGCTCCTGTGATAATGTTGGCAAAGCACTGCTGTGACTGTCAGATTTCCTCATGTTTAGTGTGCCAATGCCAAACCCCTTCACATTAAACATTCATAATGCACAGCTTGAAAGGTTGTTCCAAAAGCAAAAGGCCTGCTTTCTTGTACAAGTCTAGATCAACGCTGTATTATTATGGCATCATTTTGTAACAAAAATAGAATGTATTCAATTATTCCAGTATACTAACAATAGTGATAATTATTTACAAAAACAAATAGTAGATTACCGTGACATTCTTATAAAAATCTTCAAAAAATATTAATCCAAACAGAAATGTCTTAAATGTCTTAAAACATCTTAATTAGTCTTATTACTTTAGACAAGTATCAGGCAAATTTGAAAGGATCCCCAGAAGTTCAACAATATCTTTAGAATCAATCAAATCCTAAATTTTGCATATCTTCAAAACAATATTCATAGCATTATCAATATTTTTGAAATAATGTCCACCTCTAAAAAGCACATGAATTTGGTTATATCAACAGTAAATACAGGACAAATACAAAAATCATTCAGCATTCATGGAAATTATGGACTGTGCTTAGAGAGGTCGTGATCTAATTAATAAATGAAATACACACAGATAACAGTAAAACTAATGCTCCTAAAATATGATTTGTATGTATTTGAAGCACCAGATCTACAATATTAAAATATATATATGAACAGGTTATTGTATGTGATTATCTCTTAAGCCCAAATTCGAAAGGAAAAACAACACAATCTATAAAAACACAGCCATTAAAAGCTTTAGAGAAAGAGGAGACAATGTTTTGGTAATCCTCATTCAGGTTTGCAGACTTTTGGGTTAAGCTGTTTTAACCTCACACTGCTGTTTAAATCAACTGTTGAGTTCAAGGTCAGTTCAGAATCATTCACTGCCTCATTTCAATGTAAAGGGGATAAGAGCAATGAATTAACGACTGAACTAGTGACTTCGATAATTACTTTACAAAAACATGTTGTACTGTATTCACAAATAAACTAAAGCTAAAAAAAATCCACAACCAATTCAGTAACATATAGGCTTGACAGTAGTCTAGTAATATAACTGCATAGTGCAAGATTATGGTGTATAATGCTTAATAAAATTGGTAGATATAATATTTGGGATTTTATATTTGAATAGTTCTTTATAGTGCCTCTCCTATAGAGTAACATAGGTTCCTGCTCTACATTTGAGATTTTGACATGACAACAGATTCATAACCAATGATAGTATAAACTAATATTCTTTTATAATTAGAAACAATCAGGGTGATGCCATGAGAAAGAAAGCAGTGGTCAAGAGTATTACTCTCTGACCCCAGCAGGAGCATGGTGCAGCGACCCATGATGCCCTTTGACCCCTGAGGTGATATATGACATGATTGGGTGGTTAGATTCTGGGTCAGATGTTTTGTTGTCTGCTTAGGGGGTTAACAAGCCCTCCATCTGAAAGGCGGGGTGAGTTGCGTTAGCGGTGTTAGCACAGACACGGCCTGTAGCATATGGGCTTTGGATCTTCACACGAGAGGCGGATTTGGACGGGCACCTGTGACCCTGTTCCCATACAGAGCCCTGTGTTACATTTCACCAAAGACAAAGGATGGCATAATGGAGTGAATTGAATAACATGTGGATGGCATGGCACTCGTGAGATGGGGCAGGGGACAGAGTTTTCTCACAGATGTTCAATATCTAACTGAGCGTTAAAAAAATATCAATGAAATCAATCAATCAGTACTGTTTGTAACTGTCAATAACTGCTCATATGAAAAGTAATATCGTACAATATGCATACACAAGAGCACTGTGACAGCTGGTGCTTGTTCACATTGGACTGGGGTAGTTAAGTTAGCCCACGCTTAGTGAAGTAAAAATCCCTAAAAAGCATATTATGAAATATGTTTTGCCCTCAGTCATCTAGAGACAATGCAGTGGGGGCACACAACTACTAAGAAACATTTAGGCTAGAGCAGGGTTGTGAAATTAAGTAAATTCTTATCAAGAGTGAGATTCAGGGATTAAGAATCAATGATAACCCATTAGCCTGCATTGTTTCTTGAGAGGTCTACAGTCAAGATTTTGGCATCAAGAGTTTGCATTAATTTGCACTGTTAAAGTAAAATAATTTGAAAATGTGCAGCAGTGCAGCATGGGTATAGAAATGACTTGTAATATTACACTAGCAAAGCACTTACACTACACTCACTGCGCTCAAGTTAGGTCTGTGCACTTATTTTTGTGTCAACATTGGGTCTCCAGAGTTTTCCACAAAGGAAACACAGGAAAGAGGCACTTGGTTTAAATGGGAAAATATAATATACTTTACAATGTCAAACATCAGTTTAGAATGACAACTTCAGTGAGAAAAGACATGATGTGCAATAGTCAAAACTACTGGTCATAATGGTAAATCCTAATCAATCATGCTAACATACATGAACATTCACACAGACAGTGGCTACCCTTTCCTGCATGACTTGAGGAAAAACTAAAACTAAAACACAACTCTGCCATCTTTCCCACAATCAGGGAATAATTCAGCTCCATAAAATGCTTATATATATATATATATATATATATATATATATATATATATATATATATATATATATATATATAGACATCTGTCATGTAAGCCGATGCTTTAAAATATACGTGTGTATGAATGTATGTGAGTATGGAGGTGTAAGTTTGAGGTAAGAGTGGTATCTTTTGCAATAAAAAACAATACAGCACAGATAATGGGCTTGACACAAATGTGATCATTTACAATATTTTTCTTTTGCAGTAGCATTAAATTTACTGTGAATTCACAGTCATTTAATATTTTAAAAGCTCCAGAATAGAATATATGTGTTTCCGCACTGAGAGTTTCCACACCTGAGGTACAGTGTGTGGCGTCTGAGGCATTATCCATGTAGAAAGTGGGCCAACACAGAGCCTCGTGAATGGCCAGAAGAGGACAAAGAGCACATCTTGTTTTCAGGCTTCAGTGGAGCCGAGTGTACATAATGAAACATTTACATTCCCACAGCCATAGCATTCGTGTGCCATAATAGAGCTGCGGCAATCACCCAGAGGCATTTACAGACGTGAATAGAGCAGCCTGGCTAGCCCAAATACACTCACTGTTTATACAAGCAGCGTACAACATGCATGCTGGACTCTATGACAGGCTTGTCAAGGCTTTAAAGCACAATGCTGAAATTAATACTGTTATATTGGTTAGTCAGATCAAGGGGTCTTTGTTATACCCTCATGACTAATGGCAAACTACTGGAGTATAAGTAGGATTACAGTTACTTCACATAAATAACAAGAGAGAACACTATAATAGGGTGGACACTATAATAGGGTGGACATAATCTCTGATTTATGTTAGGGCATAACAACATGCAACTTTCTTAATAGAATATATCAGGATAAACATTGTTGTTAATACTGCACCCCTTGCCCCAAGGTATAACTAACAGAATAAACATCACATCAAAATACAACATTTTACTAAATATTTTGTACAAAATGTGTACTGTGGGGGATTAGAGTATGATACACTATTAAAAACAGCAGAAATATGTGATATTCTGGGAGTGGTGGAGCCTGTTCTTGGGCCCCTCACTCGACATTCTTACATATCTGCTGCTGGGTCTGACAGATCAGGACTGACAAACAAACAATGGCCTGAAAATATGACCATCTACAGTTCTCAGCTGACTTCTGAGGACTGCAATACAAGACCTATTCATTGCAAGGACCAACAGATGTACTACCATTTGAATAACACAAGTATTAAACTATGCTTCAAATAGTACTGGCCTGCTCATGAACACACTGGTCCTACTGGCAATCTGATGTTTTTGGTCTTTTCAGTGGATTGTCATTTCAAGTGAAGCTTAACAAAGTACCACTTAAGTTTAAAATACAGAAGGGCAATAGCCAGCAACCAGACCATACAAAATTATATTGCTCCATTTTGGGGCAGACCAATGAGACCTGGACTCAGAGCAATGGCCCAATTTGGCCTCTGTCCCAGACTTTGTCAGTTTAAAGGGTGACACCACACCATAGAGAGAGACACATACTGTTTGACAAGGTTTACTCATGGATAGAAAACACTCAATACTAAAACATAAAGCATAACTTCTGAAAGGGTTAAAATCTAGAGACAAATGCAAGATCACTGTTCAGCCCAACATCAGATCAACCCAACAGATCCACAACAGCAAATTAAACACAATACTAACAAAAAAGAACTCCTTTATAATCACACCATGGTGATTATTGCAAAATTATATTACAAATTATCTCATTTTTATGTTTTATTTTATCATTGAATATAAATATATGTCTCTCAGCTGGCCTGGGAACACCTTGGGGTTCCCCTGGAGGATCTGGAGGACGTGTCTGTGGTGAAGGAAGTCTGGGAGTCCCTGCTTAGACTGCTGCCCCTGTGACCCGGCCCCAGATAAGAGGAAGAAAATGGATGGATGGATGGATGAATATAAATTAGCAGCAATTTTTATGTTATTTTAAAGTCCTTAGAGTCCATTGGTAAAGGTCTTCAAACTATGTCCCTATATGGGCATGTATGGGTAACAAGGGAGTAGTTTGAATTATTATTTGTATCAGCTGTTCCTATTTCTATTGTGTCCATATTGATTTGAAGTACTGATCAAAACAGACAGCTAAAGAAAGTTGCTGTGAACTGTCACGAACAAATGCCAGTGCAGTGAGCAGTGCGGGCATGGATACACTGTGTGTGAATGTGTTTGTGTGTTAATTATTCCAGCTCTGTGTGAATGGCAGTGAGTAAATATAGAACATTTCAACTCCTTCACCCTGGACCACTGCTGTAAATGAACACGCGATGTGCACATACCACCCCCACATCCTCTAACATACACATGAATGCACGCAATGCACATGCAGCCGCACATACAGCCTAAGCAAGACAACTAATGCAGGACCTAGGCACGCACCCTGGCCGCTTTCGTGTCTCCGGAGGTTCCTGGGTCACATGGTGCATATTTGCTTATAAGGGTCGCTCCACAGTCAGGAGGAGCTGAATGGCTTTGGGCAGGGTGGGAAGAGGTCACTCCTGATTAGACCAGGTTTGGTGGCCCGCATTCCTGCCTGTGCCATATCGTGATCGGGGGGAGGGGGTTAAGCCCTGCCGGAGAGGCACTGAGCAGAGGGGGGCGCTGTGCTGTGACAGGAGGGAGGGGTCAAACATGGAGGGATGACCCGCTGATGATTATGTAGCCCAGATAGTTTCAATGCAGAGATGTGACCTACAGGAAGCAGGGGGAGGGGCAGAGTTGGTCCAGAACTTTAGTGACTATTCTGACGTTTCACCAGTCGTTTACAACTGATCTTATGTAACCGATCAGAGCAGAGCCACACTTATGATGTCGTCACTACATCTGCACTGTCCTTATCCAGCTGTTTATGTCACATCATACAAATGCATCTAATCAGTGACAGTCAGCAATTATCTCAAACATCACATGGATTACAAACAACATCAAATAATGATCATGTGTACATTTGTGTGCTACATTTCATTATGTCCTGTCAAAACACATCTGTAGGAGGAGGCTTTTACATATGATGTATACTTAAAGCCCAGTCCATAGGCAATGAATATCATGTAATAATGTGTGAACTCCTCTACCTTTAAAGATTATTTTAATGTCTTCTCAAAATCATTCCAAAACACTTACAAATTACATGACAGAAGTCAATTGAATTATATAAATTCTTTCCCATATAAGTCCCATGCAGTAAAGTTAAGTCTAGTAACTTCTTCGCGGTCCTAACAGTCCAAACTCAGTTTTGATAAGGAAAATCCACGATACCAATTTAGAATTTGTGTAGTGTAGTTATAGATAACTACACATTCTTTTTAGACACTCAAATGTAATTTTCTACATAAATAATAGTAGTTTAGTAGCATCTGCACCATTTATTTTCCATTCAGTACAATTCATATAATTTTGGTCCAGTAACAAAACTTGTTCAAATGAACATCAAGTTTCAGTATTAATTTTAGTATCGATTTGCATTTGGTTATCAGTTTTACAAAAGAATAATAGAGTACATATAATCTGTTACTTGTGTGTTTTTATCTTAAAGTTGTCTTAAGCATGACCTTGCTATAGTTTATAATCAGTGGATTAAACATAAACATAGTGACGATAAGTGTACAGAAGTCTCCATAAGACTTGACCATCTGATCACTGCCGTTATGCAACTGCAGTCATGTGACACGGGTTCAACTGTGTAAGCTTCACTCCAGTCACACCATAAACATGGAGGGGTCAGGACTCTGGCACTGGTCAGAGAATGGGATAGATGGAAAAAAGTATTTTTTTTTGGTTTTGTCAACCAAGATCAGGTGTCAAAAGCCCAAAAAATTATTTGTATTTGATAAATTGCATATAATATGGATTCAATCTTTTTTTTTTTTCAAAAACTTTTTTTTAAATCTAGGTTTGAACAATTTTGGAAATATCAAATTTTATGCATTGCAGATTGGTCTATATTTACCACTATGTTTTTAAAGTAAGATTCAAAGTACTAATTTTAAACTCAGTAAGATTTGAGATATTTAAGTATGAATTAATACAGGGATTACATGCAATTCAGAATGTTTTAAACACCACCACCACAACAACAACACATAAAACACAAACAACATAACAATTAGATATTTGTTATAGTTGTTTACAATTTTTTTCTGATCTGCTTATTCAAATGAAACCATTCAAATTTTCAATGTCAGTTTTATTGCAATTAATCCTACAAAATAATATTTTCTTCAGATGCATTTGCTTTGCATTTAGATTTGAAGTAAAGCTCTAATATGCACACACCAACAAGAAAAGGAACAGGTATATTAAAAAGTCCTGTCATACCTTCTTCACATCAAGATTTTAAAAGAAGTGTAAAATGAAAGTCCCCTGCTGGCACCACTCTCAAACCATTCACTGGGTTTACACTGGTAAACCTCCCATTAGTCAAACGCTACATTTAACTACTGCTAAAGGCCCCCAGCAGAGCCACAGATCTATACAACACTTGACATTGTGCTGGTCCCACATGCAGCGTGAGTTCTGGAGGCAGACAGCAGCTGTGAAGAAACCTGTCAGTTTGGAGAGCTCCACCCGCCTCACACCCAAAGTGGGGTGATCTCGTGTGATAGCTTTTAGAGATGTCCCTCTCCTCAGATCTGCTGACTCCATTGTAACTCCTGACAAGCAACATGGCAGCTGGGCGCAATAATACTGTCAGGCAGATTAACCAGGCTTTGTCCAAAACCCACTACATATTTGTATACACTCACAGAAATTCACTTGAACTGTTTTAGTGTGAAGGATGTGCTTATAAAAGGCACAAGCACAAACAAAGTGAATTATTGATGAGGATGGGCCTCTGTGCTGTACTGAACATCCAAACAGAGCAGAGACCATGCTGTCGTGTGGAAACAAAGGCGTTTCCCGAGCGCATCACTGCAGACCACCCACCAGCCTCCATCAGCTGACTCCAACAAGCCGGATTTGCTCTGTTTACACACAACAAATTATGGTCCCAGAAGCGGCCTGCAGCTATGGGCCTGAGGCTCAGGGCTTTCCCTGCAGATCTGCTCCTTAATGTAAGAGCCATGAGCTTGTTAATTACTTAGAGACTGTCCAGGAAGTAGGTTAATACAGTTAGACAAAAGGTCTTACCCACTGGCTACTCTGTGACCTATTGGTGTAAAATTTGCTATTAATAATTCACTCTGATGGCTTGAACATCCACCTCCATATTCTGAAATGATAAACTAAGTAACTAACTAAATACTGAGAGTAACAACTTCCATATGGCTTTGGTCAACCAAGAATAAATAAGAAATGCACAGTGGCCATCCAAACATATCACCAAGCTGATCCTGCTCGTCTCACCTCAAACAGTCGTTTGAAAGATCTACTGTCTTAAACAAACATTGCTCTACCCCAGTTTCATAAATTCTTTAAACTCGGGGCTACTCTCAATAATTGATGCTTCAGAAGCATCCATCGGCCGCAATGCAGTATTCTCTTAGAAAGATCTGAGCCTAAAATAACAATGTCTTCACTCTGCATAGTGGAGGAGAATGTACACATCTATCCGGTGGCATGCAACTGTTGGAGGTACTCTTTTAATGGACACCATGAGGATGCCTTAAAAAATACCGTCTTCAGATACACACACACACACACAGATGTGGTGGCTGATGAATTATTGACGGACTTCACCGCTGGAGGAAATTGTTTGAATAAGGCTCTGGCTGGCTGCTCTTCTCTCAGTGTGGTGGTCTACACATGAGTGCAGGCTGCAGGAGATGCCAACAAACATAAGCAGCACAAACTCAGAGCAAACTGCAAGTCTGTTGTGACAAGCTCAAGGAGGTGGAAAGCAACTGGCGATGCATTTATTCTTAAAGGCAAAGCAGTGACTTCTTCTGTTTCTGACACAGCTCCCTCTGTCATCAAGTGCATGACAGTGCCAATGTGAACTCTGACTCACCATAAGCATCATACATGTATGTTTAGGCCACTAGGACAGCTAGCACATACATAATGCTTAAACTGATCTTTTTTTTTTACACACACAACCATGTCTTTGTGGGGAGTGTCTCTCTCCAGAACATACCTACATACCCATGAATGTATTTTAAACATAAATAGTACATGTGTCTTTTTACCAGAGAAAAAGTTCTTGGCACGCAGGTAGCTGACACTGAGGCGCAGGATGGACAATTTGTCCAAACTGGCAGTGACCTCTTCAGGGAAAGGCAGCAGAGAGGCCAGTCGCTCCAGCTCCCCATTCAGCCGGTCTCTGTGCCGCTTGGACGGGTTCGACTTGGTGCCCTCATTGGAGGGTGGCTTTACCCTGGAAAATAGAACAAAAGCACAGAATTATTTGGTTTGCTTAACCTAACTTTTGCAACCCTGCAATTCATTTGGATCTAAGGATCTTTATTTTTTTATATTCTTTATTGGCACTGCTTTACAAATAAAATGCATGTGTTTCTTGTATTGTTGCCAGATAAGTAAAATACACTGATTTCTGTATCTTGAATCAGCATCATGTGGCAACATGATCTTTTGATCATACTGCTTAAACAAAATACAGAATACATTTAGCTTTCCTCATTGGCTTCACAGAATAAATACATGACTTTGAATCTCCCAAACAAAGTGCTCACTTCACCAGTGAGCGGAAACATCTGAGTGACAGGGCTTCACTCTCTGCTTGACCTACAATTCTATTCCATCTTTGAACTACAGCCTCTGTGTGAGAGGAGTATGTTTTTTATGTATTTATTTTGTTAATATAAGTAAAAATCACCTGTAAAAATGCAAAACCTCAAAAATTAGCATTTTACAAAAGTTTAAAAACACATTCATTTTTGTTTTCAAAATATTCTTAATATTTATTTAAGAATTAACTGGTCACATTTCCTATCAATAAATTATGGAGGAGTACGTAGCACTTGTCCTACATAAAAAAATAAAAAAAATAAATATTGTGATATATTATTGCTTGAATAAATAAAAGAATGAAGAAAGATAGAAAGAAAGATAGATAGATTATAGCACCGTCCTCGCAGACTACATTTCATTCACGTATAGAGATATAGCTACCTGTTATAGCAAGAAAATAGAACCTCATGTATGAAGTGTTTTAATCTCCTACAGTACTGGGCACTGGACAACATTACAATTACAAAATAAATTATTATTAAATTTATTCACCAAAAATATTCAATTGTGTACATCCTCAAAAGCTTCTGGTCGGCCTATTGTTGCGATGAAGTTTGAGTTTTATTTCTCTGAAAGAAAATAATCGCCAGTGGCCTATATTACACCCTTCCTGAACCATAGGCGTAGCCAAGATTTTAGTGGACATTTGACAAATATCAGCGTGAAGGCAGCCCTTTATCCAATAACATGGGTGAATAAAAATGCCCTCTGTTCCAACATTGATCTAAAATAAAGATAGGCTACATGGGCGAAGGGCGTATTGGCAGAAAATGGCGCATGTAGGTGCACATCGTGACAAAAAGCGGAACGTTGATTTTCGCACCAGAACAGGGGTCTAATATTCCTAATAGGCCTAATGATGATGCAGATGAAGTTTGCGTGCTCAGAGCGCTGCGTTTTGCTCAGTTAGTGTCACACGGGGATTTACGGTGCACATGAACAGGGCTGTGCTGAAGGTTAAAACGAGGCCGCGCAGGCCTGAACTATAATCCACGGCTTTAAACCGCACACAACATTTGAGGTGAAGATATTTGACGATGTAGACTACCTTAAACAATCTGATAAAATACATAAGGCCTAAATAACCATTGTGATTTAAAGATGGGTAGCATGCATGCTGTGGTAAGAAATAGGCCTTGCTTGAACTTGATTTAGGCCTAATTAGTAGCAACTCTGAAGAGGCTACATCTGTAATAGACATAGGCAACATTTTTTAAGTGTAGCATACTGACCAAAAATGTATCACTAAAAGCAAAAGACGGCACACACGCTGCTTGTTTGCAACTTACGTTCTTTGCACTGGTTTTCTCCTCTTGCGTCCCGCATACATGACGGCTCTTATATAAAGCCTTGTACGGATCCCTCAGTAACAGCCTTTGCTCTGCTACATGTAAAATCCACACTATTTATCTGCACTTATACACCTCAGAAAAAAACACTATCTGAAATTATATTGAGGATAAAAGAGGAAAGGAGCGAGATAACGCGGCTTGAGGTGCACAGAAGGACGCGCGGCGTATTCTTCAAGTTAGCTGAATCCTCTTGGACAATATAGGAGCCCAAAAGTCCGTTTCAAATCGCCACGGTTTTTGATCATCGAGGCAGACAGTGCCGGTCCTGTGGTCTTCAGAGTGAGATGGAGCAGCGGTCCGGCGATAGCATCTTCATCAAAGGAGAAACACGACGCTAGCTGCCACAGTGCCAATAAAAAAAGCGAAGAAAAATATCCATAAACACATTCAATAAACTTTAGCTATTTACAAGTAAATACGTCAGCAGTGCAATGCAATTAGCGGTGGCCCTAAACTAAAGGGGCAGGACGGGTGCGCGCATTCCTCAGGCGGGTACGCCCGACACAGATTTCCACCGGGTGCGCGCATCACAAGCTCCTTAAACCTACCACCCCATTAGAGCAAAAGGCAAAAGAGGAGGAGGGGTTGGTGGCGCGGTCACGTCGGAGAATCTCCTGGAAACACAGGCCAAGCGCGTCCACCTCTGCGCGCCCCCGATCTACCCCGGCTGTCCAATCAGCGCGCAGATGAGAGATGGAGGTTTATGTTGAGCCTGCAGTTGCCCATACTGAATGTGGGTCAGGGGTTAGACTTTTAAATAATGTAAGAAAAAAGAGCCAAGCCTGAAGTCCCGGACCATACCTGCGCCAAGATGTGTGCAACCTGATGGGACATCACACCGCATATAAAATAAACAGTGTCCACTGGCCCCCTCCCTTTGTTTCTGTGACACTGACTGACTGTATTTCAAACTGTATCTAGCTTTATGGGTAATATAGACTATAATGTACATGCTGATGATGGAAGGTAGCCTCTTCGTAGCTTTTCCATGTGCTCAAATGCTACCCATGTGACAAGAGCATCTATGACTTCTGACCTTAGTGTCTCAGCAGGCCACAGACTATGATCACGGCAGGCCAGATTTTATTGTCATTTGTAAACTCAGTGGACAGGTGTTCAAATCCAACTGTGTTTGGACAACAGACAATAGCAGACACTTCTCTATATCTACACTACACAAATGCTTACACTGAGTCATGACCTGATAAGACGCCTTAGGGTGCTACAGACCCCCACTCAGAAAAAATAGGCCAGCCCAGTATGATTGTATAGGCAGCTGTATTGTTGTGTAGATTTACTAATAATATAATTTTACTACTTACTGAAATTCCCCCCATATACATTTACTAATTATCTAAAATATCAATGTTAACTATGGACACATTTTATGGAAAAAAACAAAACCAAATCTGTTTGTGGTCTGCTCAAAAGCTAGTATAGGGCCAGTGCCAATCGTGGATACACAGAGAATTTGGGCCAGGAAGGTCATCTGATTTAAATATTCAATGTAAGATTTTTATTTGTCTTTGAAATTATTCAACAATATAGCTGGAGATGAGGTGTTAATTCTGCATTGTTGTATAAAAGGACCCCCATCAAGTCATTTTTATAAATTGTACAAAAGGGGGGGAAAAAGATAAATTCATGTCTTCTCCACAGTGATGCACATGTACTGACCTTTGTTGGTAGTGAAGGTGAGTGTGTGCTAGTGGCAGTGTGTTTTTTGGCGGTCTGTAGGGGCTGAGTGTAGGAGCTCAGCGTTAGTGTTTGTTTAGACACAAGAGAGTCCCGTGGGAGGACGCCACCATAGCTGTAAATGTATTTTCCTTGCTCAGCTCTGAGAAAGAGCTGGGTTCTTTTAGCTCCATCTGAAAGTCAAGGTCGTCCTGTTTGCCTGTGGGGAGATGTTACAGTTCGCAGTACATAGGTGAAACATAAGTGTGTTTTTTCCTATTTAAGCTAAATATGAAGTATATATATACAAGCCTTAAACATGGACCTGAGGTTATGGAAATTCTATAAATTATTAAAAAATTGAAGCCTGTGCCCTGTATTACCATTATTGAACTATAGGCGTAACCAAGGTTTTTATGTTAACAAATAATGCGAAGCTAGCTCTTTAGCCAAAAACAACATAGCTAAATAAATGATAATTAAAATGATTAATAATGTATCATTTCTTTTCCTTAGGTATATGAGTGTGAGTGTCAGATTGGGCTGCATTTAAACTTTTGACCACTCATGACTGTCAGGGTATTTATCAGCACATTGGAACACACATTAATAAAGATCTTGAGAACAGCTCCTTCAGTGTAATTATCACAGTGTCGCGATTCTAGTTGCTCTAGTTTGGGTTCCTTTGTGACTTGAGGTCATGTTTTACCAGCTCTTAAGATGAGACACTCATCGCCATCACATTCACACACTGAGATAAACATACATGTCATTAGGAGCCAGAGTGCCAGTCAGAAAACCCACTGCTGAGAGGCCATGACACAGACTCCACTCAAAGGACAAACCCATACCTTTCCCCTCCGCACAACATCAATAATTAATGCATTAAACTTATATCTTGCATTTATTCAGTTACACATGTTTTTATGGCTAAAATATCTGGGAACCATTTCTACTATGAGTAAATTAAACTCTTCGCAAATTTTACATGTAACTTGGCTCGGTAGCAGCAACTGCTTGTCTATAGTCCAAGTTTAACACCATGCTGTGGAACATTTACATGGAAGCCAATAGGTAGTGGACACTCCCATAGAAAAGTGACGTAGTACACCTTTGGAGGAGTATTTATTTTATATTTTGTCGAATCAAAAGTTGAATATTATCAGTATTATTAAACTCTAGACTTGTTAAGAAGCAAAGAAAATCAAAGGGATGAAAGATATAAAAGGAGAAATCGAATCATACAATTATCTGTATAAAATGTCAAGTTTGCGTGCAGCTCTTTGCCTCTGATCCAGCCAATGTTCCCTTTCACTCAGAGCTGTGGTTTCAGACTGATAATTTTAGTTGTGGCTTGGCTGAATTGTATTTGGTGGAGGAGTATTTTTATTTTATAACTTCCATCTTTATATTAACTAATAACTTGGCGTAGTGTTGTGATCCTCCTTGCACAAAATGAACTATGCACCATCTGTCTTAAGGCACACAAACCACAAAGCCACATTCAAGTACAGGCCATGTCAGTCTTGTTATACTACAGTACAGTCATACAGTCATCAAGATAGTGAGTTGTCGATGTGATGCCAAAATACCCCCAAATGTAATACAAACACATTCATCACATAAGTAATAATCATAATGATATAATAATAAAACACCCGTTAAATCCAGTGCGAAGAGTGCTTGGAAAGTGTTAGAATGCTACAGATTTCTGAGAGCACGCCCCCTGGTGGATGTGCAGAGGAAGTTCTAGCAAGGTTCTTCCAAACATAATCACCCTTCTGAGATGTCGACCTAATTAGGTTTAGTAATCACATTCTATAATTATATAATAACATTTGTAGTATTTTTTGTTTTGTAATTGTCTAGAAACTCAACCACTGATTTTACCGTAATATTCTACTAATATTGTTACTATAACAATACTTAATGGATGTAGCATGCACACTTGCTGGTTTATAAAAAGGAAGTCACAACAAAATTCTAGTTACCAGATTACTTAATTTACTTAATCTGAATTTAGAAAACATACTTTTTTTTCTCTCTCATTCTAGGGAAAGGCTGTGAAAGCTCAAAATTCCAGAATTCACACACTGAGCTGCAGAGGCTGCACTACCACTGATTAAAGATGCAAAAAGACAGCATACTGTAATTGAGAGACTGATGTGAGGCTCATTCTGCTTTCTGATTAGATTGTCTTAAGAACCACAAAAAAAAAAAACAAAAAAAAAATTAAACAGCTTGACATGTACAACATTACCATCCGTAAATGCGATATCTGATGTCCTCTTATCTATAGAGACACATATGGGTCATGTTTATAAAATTTGAAATACAAATTCTACAAAATGTAGGATGTAAAAAAATCAATGAAATGAACAGTCAAAAAATATTTACAGCTGAATGCATGATGGGCAAATGATCAGACTGAAAACACAGCTGTAAGCATTGCACAAATATATTTATGAAAAAGCATACACAACAATACACAGTTGGTGGTTATTTGTTGTACATATATTACGGTATACATACTATAACTACAAGGCTAAATAAACATTGATTATACTCAGCTGATGTAGTAAAATATTTTACAAGAAAGAGAAATATGGCAATTGTCAAGGCACATAGCTGTGAAAAGAAATTACAACAAAGGAAAAAAATGGCTCCACATTGTGTCTAAATTAAAGTCCATACGAAATTTATAGGGCATCCTTGAGCCTGCATAGGCCAACTCCACAAGAGATTTTCTGTATAAGGCACATCATCAATAAGGTCCATGCATCAGGTTAGTAGTTTCATAATATATTTGTAGATACAGCATGATTCAAAAAGTTCAAATACTGAAAGATTTCCCACATTGCAGCAGGAGTCCAGTTAAGCTGCCACATTAATGCTGTTCATACCAGACTAAACCTTTTACTGTTACATGTAGTGTTGAAAATTATAAACCGTAGCACTTCAATTAATCTGCTAGTTACTTGTCAGATTCAAAAATTGCAGTTCGAATTGTGGTTCTTTTAGAAAGCTGCCCCATGTTGGGCAGGTGGTCATTATGCTATGCTTGATCACTATTTTTATTTATTGAGTTTATTACATAGAGAAGGCTTTAGAAAATATATCAGAAACTATACTTACATGAAGCAGAGACAGAAAACGTTTTATAAGATTAAATGTTGAGCTGTTTAGCTGCCTCTTTAGCTTGAAGGCACAAGAAATTTTATACTGTGAGGAATATTAAATTTCTCTTGATTTGTTTTTTCAAAATATACTGAAGGCAAATTGGGTTAAGTGCTCATGGAGGTATATCTCCATCTTTAGTTAGGGCTAAGTTTCAACTTGAAGGTCAGCGCATCAACACTAGAGGAGCTGACAGCACCGAGGCCGATTTTCCCTTTTTGAAGTCTCTGTCAGTGTCATTTTGACTCAACATTGGCAATTTGTATTATTGTAGGTTATTTCTTTTTTAAAGACTATAAAATTTCACAGTTATTTTGCAATGGCATTTCTCACTTTCCATACATTTTTACATAGGAATCGTATTTTATTTCAATATACATTTTACACACCATCCCAACTTTGTTGGTGTTGCTTTTTTTAATAGTTTATATTTTGGATGTGGACTCATGGATTCATGTATCATTATTCCTTATGCTCAGCAGCCTCAGTCAAAGTCTGGCACAAAAACAATGTCATGAATGAAACCATCATAAGCTACACTGTCTGCTGGTTGTAAACAGCATGTTGCTTTGCTGTTGATGTGGCGCGATGACTAATATTATATTATATGTTTGTATTTTCTTATTTATTATCTCAACTTTTCTAAAGAACAATACACTATGTTTTGTCTGAAAGAGGAATGACATCACATTCAAATATTCATGATTTGGTATAAAACAGGCACTGAAGCTTTAAGACACATAAGTGTTTGATCTTTGACTGCTGTACATTCACAAGGGACTGTCCCATGACTGAAGTGCTTTCACTAGTCTCTGTAGTCTGTGGTGTTAAGGCTTAGGTTTCAACAAGGGCTCCACAAAAACATGCTATTCTGGAAACAACCAGACAGGCAGTTTGTGCTCTGAATATAGACTTTTTAGGTGACATTAAAAGCACAGGCATAGACACATGTAATCAAATGTATTACTAATGTCTTCTGCACACAAGATTGTTTTAAGTCAAAGATGACCTTCTGTTTAGACACATAAAAACAAAACATATCAGCAGAGTACATTTCTATATAAGATGCACAGAAGTAAAATTTAAAGAAAGAAAGGTTGCAAGATAATCTCAATGATTTTGCTGTAAAAATGACTTTTTGTCAAATTATTTTTTAAAGATTTGTCAAAGCTGAGGTAATATGTATTTGCTGCCCTCTAGTGGACAAAAACAAAATGCTTCCTTATTAATGCTGCCATCTCTAAAATAGGGAAACATGTGTACATGCATTGTTCGTTAGCTTTAGTGAAAGAAACCTTTCTACTACAGCATTTTGGTTCTGTAACATGGTGTAACAAGTGTATCTTTGGATTCCAGCACCTGAAGTGCTTTGCTCTACTTTTTTTTGTGATTAATATATACGTATATATTTAGTAGAGTAATAGGAAACTCTTAAGTGCATAAATTCACATCGTCTGCATGTATTTAATATATATTTCTGTGATTTTCTTTGGTGGTTTACACTCACATGACCAAGGCTGACTGAAGCTCAAGCTCCATTTTTGTAAACGCACTTGTGGGTTTATACTTCATGATTATCATAGTGTATCTTCAGACAAAATGACGAGCTACAGCATTTAACATAAGCTAGAGCAGTATATATAAGGCCGCACAACACAGAACAAGATAGTTACATTTGGGTAAGCATGAGAATGTGAGGGTAAGCACTGATACAGGCAAACTATACTGGTGTCCTTCTACTAGACTTGTCAAAACATCAACATGGCTCAGGTCTACTCCCCAAAGTGACTGCATCCTGAGCAGAAGAAGCTCCTATTGTGTTCTCCAGCGACGGCTTTGTCCTGCTGAGGAGGAAGAGACACAAGAGTCAGAATTTAACTCTCTAAATGTGCTATAGAGACAACTGACATCATTTTTTACACTACCAAAAAAAAATAATAATAAAAAATACATTTGATAACATGTAATTTTGTGAATAGTGTTTGATAATAGCCTAAACTAATCAGTAATATTAAAATATAATTTTATTAGAAAAGTGGGTAGATTAAATATGAATATACACTGGTTTTGTGCATTGTGTGTAGTTATAATGTTACTACCTGTGTCTGTTTTTGGCACTCCAGGTATGACTGAATGCTGAGGCCATGCTCTGTGGAGGGCATGCTGGCTGTGAAAGTCATTTGGTTGGGGTTGACATTATTATCCTGGTTGATGCCTAATGCACAAACCCCAGGCTCACTGTGTCTCCACTGGAAGTAGCAGGGGTTCTGAGGAGCAGTCTGGTCCAGAGAAGAGTCGCTGTCACTCAGACTTAAAGAACCAGAGAAGGTAAAGCCATCACCCCCTGCTTGGCTGGAGGAAAATGCCTGGTTGTACATACAACTGCTGTGAGAAGCCGTTTGGCCACATGCCAGCCCTCCCTGCTGCTGAATGTGGCTCAGTCCATTAACACTCCTGGGCAAGTGGCCAGCATGTGGAAATGTTTGGCTTTCTGGAGATAGACTGTGGCACGCTGGTATGGGATCATGTCCATTCTGTGCAATGCCACAGTGGGGCAGTCTCTGCTGCTGGCTCTGTGGCCACTGCTGAACCTGCTGCATTGGTTCAAAGTGTGAGCCTCCCTGCCCCTTGGTTGAAAAGGGAACAGTTATGTTTGGAGCTGTAGTGGAATTTAAGTCATTGCAAGGAACAAGAGGCGGTAAAATGTCCATCACGTGAGGTGACAGGCTGTTGTGCTGCTGCACAGGGCCACACAGCAGCTGTCTGTTTCCTGCCATGGTGGGTTCTTGCAAATTATTTTGAGGACTAAGCAGTGACTGGCCCAGCTGAGGCTGGCCAGGGATGCCTGGAGAGCCGCCCATGTGGCTGTTGGACGTCTGCCTGGAAGCATATTTAAGCGAGGCATCACTGACAGAGGCGTCAGACACACTGAGCTCTGGGAGCTCTATTGACGGGCTGAAAATGTCCTGCAGCTGCAGCTGTTGCAGAGGGGGCATGTTGGTGTCAGGCAGAAGAGGCGGGTGACATAGTTGCTGGGTGCCATTAAAAATGGGCGCTGATGCTGGAGGGGTCACAGCCTTCTGCGGGTGAGTGTATAGAACATTCACAGGGGAAAAGGCGCAGCCTGGGCTGGGACTCTGGAACAACTGTGGCGCTGTGACCGCATCTGGCATATTACTGACTCCTGCCAGACAACTAGGAGGGCTGCTGTTAAGATCAGTCTCATCTTTTTCTTTGAACAGCACAGAGTCAATATAATCAAAAATCTCATTAGTGAGCACTTCGTCCAGCTCAGCCCTGACGTCTCCCTGCAGATCTCCATCATCTTGGTTTATTCTCTTCAGCGCATTCTCCCACTCAATCAGCTCCTCCTCTGGCACATCCACATTCTGCAGCATGTCAGCAAAGTTCCCGTTTTGAGCCATTTTCTCAAGTCCATCAATTATGGCCATTACTGACTGTTTGGCCTCCTCTTTGACCACTACAGGCTGTCCTGCTGTGGGAGAGACACCATTCTCCTGCCAGGAGTCATTGGTCACAGTGACCAGAGCTCGACTGTCCATGAACACTTGGTCCACAGGCAGAGGCGCCTCAATGTTTTTAGAGTACACAGTGGGATCTTGTTTTAAGAAGCTGTCCACCAGTGAGCCGGGGAACACTGCATTTGGGCTACTGATGCTGCTAGTGCTGCTGGTGCTGCCAAACTGGCTGTTGAACTGAATCTGAGCCAGGTCCACTGTGGGGCTGTTGTTATACAGTAAGGCCTCCCCAGAGGTGAAACTGAAGGGCAGCTGCAGCCTCCTCTGGCGCAGGTACTCCTCACCCTCCGCATTTCTGAAAAAAGTCAATTGAAATAACAATGTAGGATTTGCACAGCCAATAGCCGGATTGAAAAGTAGTATAATGAAAGACAAAACATATATATTAAAAATAACTTACACTAAAGCCTTTTGATAAGCAATGATGAATTCAGGTCTTCCTCCTTTAAAAATGAGTTTGGCATTGGATTTGACCCAAATCCAACCTCCAGATTTAGTGAGAAGCCTGAAGACTGTTAGACCACTCTCTCCTGTTTTAATCACTGTTAACACAAAAGCACACACACAAAGAGGGAATATGAGAAATTAAAGGAAAAAGTTAAAGATTGACAACAGTGCCAAATATTGTAGACTTGAAATGGGCTTCATACTTCGAATGTGGTTGTCAGCGCAGTACATCATATCAGCAGCATGTATGAACTGGTAGCCCGACCCTTTCATGCAGAGTTCTATCTCTGAATAACCCAGAATGATCTTTCCTCTGTAAGTAAAAAATAAGTGCACAATTAAAATAAAATCTGACAACTTACTTAAAATATCTGAGCCAACTATTGTAAAGCTAAATTACCGTCCATCGACGCCAGTAGGAGTAAAGTCGAGCTTGTGTTTGGTTTGAAATAGGAGCATTTTGGCCCTGATCTCCACAATGGTTGATGGCTGCACAGGCATAGCAATGGAGAAGAGAGCCAGCTGTGGTTGGCTGCGTGTCCCATTGTCCCTTAAAACACTTTGGCCATGGAGGTACTTCAGTCGCCCCTGGAACTTAAGGGCCTGAATTCAAAAATAGGGTTAGAATTTCAAGGGACACTATATACTGCTGTACAATTTGGGCTGTTTAATTATAGCAAAAATTACACAATCATTTGACTGGAATTGAAAAGTGACTTGGCTCCAGGTTTTGGCAGAACAAGAGCATATATAATTCTGAACAGAAGGTAATTCATTGTATATTGATTACAACATTTTTGTAGTAGAAATCCTGATTATAAAATTGAATAATTACACAGCCCTGTGTTGTTTTAAAAGACCACTGACCAGAAAGCCAGAAGAGTTGTCTAGAAGGCAGCGGAATCGACACACAAAACTCCTCTCCAAAAAAGAGGAGTTTTCTGGAGGGAGTTGATCAGGGTTGTAGGACACACTTTCAGCACAACCCTGCAAGCCTGCTCCACCAAAGACACATAGAAAATTGCAACATTAGCATCAAATCTGAAAACTTAAGGTACAGACAAAGAACAGCTCTTTAAAAATAAAGGTATGCTATGTAACCTTTCTGGTTGGGGGTCAGCCACCTGCTTGTCTTCATGGAAATGTTACTGCTTTGCTTGGAATGTTCCACACTAAAGCATTTAACTTATCTGTCTCAATGAAGACATGCTGGTGGTACTATCAGGTCACACTATAGAGATCACTATAGAAGTCTGTGGAAAGGTGGCCCTGCTCATAGTAAGAATGTATGTTTTTCAAGAGTTTTTGAGCATTACATAATGCCATATTGTGTATATAAAGACATTTCCAAGGACACAAGCAGATGGCGGAAGCCCCCACCAGAGTGTAAAGTGTACCTTAACCTTAACCTTTAATTATACATTTAATAATCTATAATATAAAAAAATCCACTCACCAGCTTCATCTGGGACTTCAGGAGGGTTTAGAGCAAAGTGCAGCTGCTGTCTGAACATTTCCCTGTCATCAGTGTGAATGAGCTCAAATACACTCTGGTGCACCACATCGGACTGGAAGAGTAAAAAACACCATTATTAAACATATATACAATAATCAGAAGCTTTGTGTATGTGGTAGTAAACTAGTACAATCTTAAAGTCTCACCTGTTGGAAACCAAGATAGTCCTTGATCGTGGGAGAGGTGTAGAAAACTAAACCATCTGTGGTCACCACCATCACAAATCCATTTAAAGCCTGCAACAAATCAAAATATATAAATAAATGAAAGTAGTCAAAAGCAAATTATGAGAATATGTTTTGAAGGTGGGTTGTTATTGCAAAAAAGAATGCAAGTTGGACTCACAGCTTGAATTAGTAAGTTAAACATGTTTCATTTTGAAGCTTTGCCGATAAGATTTATTTATCACAGCTGTTAATGTTTCCTAACTATGGAAAAGAAAATTGTACTTAGATTACAAGTAAAGGTTTGGAAAAATATAGCCTATAGGTTGGTCAAGAAATATATTATTTTATACTGAGCAATAAAAAAACAACAGCAACAACATACAAATAATCACACAGCACTGGTGTCAATCTTTCTACATAAACAAGTTTACACCTCCCATTGACTGTTTTGAGAATAGTTTGAAATAGTCCCACAACCTGAATGATAAGTGCACCGCCCGAGGCTAGCAGGTGCATCAATGCTAACTCATACGATGTTTATTTGTGTGCGAGCCAGGTGTGTTGTATCACGTGGAGGAGATAATCCACCCGATCCATTCAAGAGGAAGTTGTGACAGGTGAGGCAGTTTGTTTAGCGGCCTCTTGCCAAAGCTGGGACACGCTTTATAGCACATAACAAAACCTGTGGCCCTTACACTGTGCTAACGCTAACTTGTCAGGGCTGCATAATGAGCACAACAGCCTTTGATTACATAACACAAAGAGACACTGACAGACAACTGCAGTTTAGTCACTGAATTTAGAAGAAATGGTCAAAATAATAGTGTAACTAAATTCAAGACAATAGTCATTTTATAATACGGTTTTATGAGATTTGATAGGTTGTCTGTGTGACAAAAACAAGGTAAAATGATACATTTGGGGTAGTACAATTATTCAAATTAAAATCTTTCCTGAAATGTCAACAAATTGCAATTATTGGTGTGGGAGAAAGAACTGAAAGATCTGTAGCTAATTTACGTTAAAAGCTGGTGTACCTGATTTTCACTCCGCAGAAGGAAGAAGTAGGTATTTAACTTGTCCCTAGCTCTAACAAACCCTTTTGCACTTTGTTAATATTCATATGCATTCATTTTCATTGTTTTAGCATTGTTTATTTCAAATAGTGAAATTGGAGTGGATCACCTTCATAAAAAAAGGTTTATAAATAAAATCTGTCTTGTGTATTTGTTTGCAGACCTTTTATTTAAAACACATATTTATTTGTTTATTGTGATTGATCAATATGAGGAAATAAAAGATTAGGCTTGGCCATATTGCCAAGCCCAAAACATGAATGAATCACGCCTTACTGAAAGAACCTGTTTATATGGTAAGGTTATCTTTATTACACACAAATAAGAATACTTGTTAATAATAGTATAAGTATTTGTTGCCCTCTGGGATGTCTGAATATTGTCGAATGTATTTTTATCTGTGCTCAGGGGCAGGGTCAGAGGGGCAGGTCAGATAGCTCATAACCAGGACAGATCAAGTGCAGACATGTTTGAAAGTGCTACTGAGCTCAACCTCACACACACAGCCCTCACATCCAGGGAAAATACACTCATAAAGAGTCTCAAAGGATCTAGGAAGATCTAAATGTAACAGTAGTTGTAAAAGTAATGTAAAACTTGAATTGTTTAGATAAGGTTGTGGAATATTTGGGAACATGAAAAGTGAAGTCTTTTAAGGAAGTACATTAAGCTTTTCATTTGAACACTTTAGTTTGAAGAGGTGGCTTCACAAAATAGCTGTGTTACAGGTTTGTCATGACCTGTGGAGGTTGACTGCTCTACTACAAATTAAAAGATGACTTTTGCTTATCATATTTTTCTAATGTAGAGCAAAGCACAGTGCTGGTAGTATCTGTGTTTATAGTTATTTCAAATCATTTATGGGAAAATAATCAAAATTCTTCCTACATATGGGCCTCAAAATACAGGCAGAGGGCACTTGAAAAATGTGCCGAATCACCATACAACTGGTTCAGTGAAGAACAATCCCAACCCAAAAATTTAGTTGCAAAATGAGATTATACATGTGCGTGTGCTTGTGTAAGTACATGTAATTGCATATAATCCATGCAGTACCTGTAGTAGTAGGTCACCCTCGGAGAAGCCAGCAATGTCTGTGTTGTTGTTCTGTCCACTGAGTCCAGGCACCATCAAACCGTTGTTCCCATTCTGACCATTCACTCCCGGAAGCATCAGGCTGTTGTTCCCATTTTTTATGGTTGCTGCAAAATAGTGGAAATGTGTCAGCATAGGTCAGGAGCAGTGCAATAACCATAAAAAGTAAAAACAACTAATTTATAATATCAGTTCAAATACTATTTATATATTTTGTACATTTTATATGTTGATATAATTTTTTGGTAGTTTTTTTAGTTCAGTATGGATCATAATGGCAATGCACAAAGGACTTAACAATGCTTCATTCATATAGCTATCTTATCAAATGTCACAAGACAGCACTATGAAATCTGGCATACAGCCTGAGGACACACTATCATTAGCTTCCTGTACAGATTCAGCAGTAATAGGCATTTTTAAGCAGCTCTTTATTGGCTAATGAGATGGGGTTCATGTGTCTTTGCGTGCGACTGAACTCTTGAGATTCTGTACAGGACCCTATGTGCCGCCAGTCCATTGATCTCAAACAACAAAAGTAGAGTATCTACACCCTTTTCTCTTTTTCTTCCTGAAATCCTGATCCCTGCATTTGTGCCATTTCACAGGTGACAATAAGCTCCCAGTAACAGGACACTGTCAAGCTTCATCTATTATGCCCTCAGCGCTGTCAAAGAGAGAACAAACTATTTCTAATGCAAATATTGACAACATTTTTATGAGTACATTTCAGCAGTTCCTCTATGACAAATATAAAAAGGTGTCAGGGTGTAGGACACTGCATCGACCTGCACAAGTGCACTATTCATTTCTCTGTTTGTTTTGGATTTGCACTGGCATCTGCTGCCAGTCATCTGTACCGAACACCCTACTGGTTAGGCAACTCCCACAACACTCAAAGTGGCCATTTGTTCAAAATATATTTTACAACTTTGTCTTGTTTTGTTTTAGTTTTGATTGTTTCTTGTAGAACACTGTAGTAAGATGTGTGACAATACACATTCAACATAAGCTTCAGGCTTCAATCATTTATATTTATACAAGTTTGGAATCAGTAGACACTGGCTTGGAAGCTAAATTCATCTTTTTTTAAAAACATTAATACATAGGATTTAAAAAAATGCAATTTGCCATTGTTGCCAATGGGTTTTCAGCAATAGTCTAATCTAGTGGTGACTCAAATATCCACACACAGAACACACACACAGTACTTGTGCATCTGTCCCTGGAGGGGGCTTTGTAAGCAATAGCCTACATCAAGAGCGCTTCCCTTATCTGGACAGCCACTACAGGAAAATCCCAGGATATGGCCTCTCCCAACCAGTCGGTCCAGTCCTGTCACGCAACTTTCTTAAAGGAGGGAAGGGGCCCCCGGACACTCCCCTACAAACACTACAGACACTTGGACACTCCCCACAGACCTGAGCGAGATCTCACACTCCACTTCTCCTCAGAGCACGGTCTGACATGCTTGTATAGCTCGGCACAAAGACGTGTTGAAAGACAATACATTGGCTCATACGGCACAATGTATAACCGGCATAAACTAGCTTAAGCTGCGCTTAAAAACACAGTTGCAAAGTCCAAATTTGAATTAACCACCATATCCCTCTTGGTGAAGTTTTTTTTTCCTCCTTCCAGAGTTTGCGTGAGCTAGTGGGCCTCTTCGGGTCTGCATGTTTGTTTTGATTCAAGTTTTTTTTTTTTTTTCCCTCCAAGTGGTTAACTCATTGTGTTCCTCCTCCTAATGCCTTTTGTTTCCTGAAAGTTAAATTTAAAGTTCAGACAAGTGATTCTTGTGGCACTCTGCAATGACGCAAGGTCAAATCGTATATATATATATATATATATATATATATATATATATATGTATATATACAAAAATTGCATTGTAGTTGCAGTATATTTTTATGCTGAACCAAGAGTGGATTCAAATTACAATCTTGCTAGATTGAGTTTCAGAGTACATAACTTGGTTTTAACCAAGAATACTACTATGTATGTATGTATGTATGTATATATGTATGTATGTATATATGTATGTATGTGTGTGTGTGTGTGTATGTATGTATGTATATATGTATGTATGTATGTATGTGTGTGTGTGTGTGTGTGTGTGTGTGTGTGTGTGTATGTATGTATGTATGCAAATACCTCCACAGGTTAAGAGTCAGACATCTGTCTGCTCTTATTCAAATAACTTTGCAAAACAAGTAACAAACAGGTTGGAAAGTTAATGCTACTGTAACCTCCCAGACAACACAACCATCAGTAGGTCTTCCTGTTTACTATACACACATAAAGACAAAACATGGAGTTAGAATATTGTTAATGTAGGCTTCTCACAAAGGATTTACACCGCAGTCATTAATATTCCAAATGTAAAGCATTAGAAACATCAAATTATTCAAAATATTTACTTTAAAGATGTATTAACTCAAAGAAGCTTAAAGATTAAAACTAAATTTGTGTTCAGACACTTTTTGGTTCTGTCTCTTCACTCAGTCAGTGATCTAAACATTCATAAATCCAATAGATCAAAAATGGAGATGAGTGAACAAAGACCTATTGTTTTGTATAATATCTCATCTGATATCACACTTGCACTATTACACAGATTTCAAAGCACCATTGATTTACGAGATCCATTCATGAGTAACAGTGGAAGTGACACACAAGCTCGTCCAGGAGGATTCAACAATGACTAACTTCTACAACAAATCGGTGCGTGCAATGGCGGCTAAACTCTGAAGTAAGAACGTCTCTGCTCTTGTGTTTGTGGAAAGCCCCTCTCTCCTCTATCCCTGCTTCACCTGGTTTTCTCTGGCTCCGCCCACCAGTGCTGTACGGGAAGCCAGCTCACCTCAATCTCTGCTCGTGATCAAAGCAGACCGGGAGATAGTACATTGCTTAAAACACGACTATTGCCTTGCTCCAAAAAGTTGTCTACAAATTTTTTAAGCAATAAATTTAAGTACACAAAATGTGAACGCATATGTAAACTCAATATTCTAAATGACTTAGTTAAAGGGCTACATGATAATTTATGAGGTCACTTCTTACTCAGCCAGCAATAAAAACTGTCACTCAAAACATAGCCATTGACTCAGAACTGGGTCAAGGTTTGAAAAAAAGGAGCAGGTTGCATAACAAATGTAGACTGTAATGCATAATAAAGTATATCATATTGTGTAGTATTACTATTTAGTACTGATTGAGAACATTTCTAATTGCCGTGGTTAAGGGTGATTGAATGATCGCCGCTTTGGTAAACTAACCAATTAGTTTTAAGGCTGACATACGCCCAAACCATAGTGAGAAATTGAGAAAATTGCAATGGCTGCTGTAATTAGAAAATGTCCTCCGCAAACCACAAAAATAATAAAGCCTCTATGAGCAGCATTACAGCATTATAATGTAGTATATATGTTTGTAAAATTGGCTAGCCGTATAGTTCAGATGTCTACAAAAACAGTGAAATGCCTTATTCTAGTATTAGTTTACTAGGTTATATTTCATTGTGCTATATGTGTCTGGAACAGCCATTAAGAGGAATCAAAAATCATCTGTATTTTAAAGTTGCATTAGGTAACTTTTCTGATGGATGGTGCGTCACCTGCTTTGCCAGAAAATCCCACAGATAGGAATTAAACTATCAAGCAAGTGATGCCACCAGACCAAGTTGCAGGTCAGATGTGTGGAGAGGAAAGGCCTTTTGGAGTATTTTTGAGCAATGAGAACTTTAATGCCATACTGTGGAACATTGCTGGCAATGCGATGACATGAAGATGAGCAGAAGATGACCCTCCCCTGAAAAGTAACACAGAATGTACCTTTAAAGTGAGATTAAGAGCTAATAAAACATATCTGAACTTTATTGAGGTTATGTTGAAAAATATATAGATTACACAGTGAGATAGATATGCGTGAATATTGTTTATGTAGGCCCAGGGTTAGAAAGCTATTCCAAACAGGCTCTGATTAAAACAATGGAGTGGAAATCCCGTGGTTATGCTCATCTGTTTGAACAGATGAGCCATTCACATCAATGTTCCTGGAGCCTGGAGTATTTTGGGAGGACACTATTCATGCACCCAAATATTCTGCAGTCTCTTTGTTTAAGACATAAATCTGCTGCGCCAAGTCTAGACAGAATACAAAAGCCCTCTAGGGTCAAAATTATGATATAAAAAAGTTTCCACTATGACTAAAAGTTGAAATTAAAGTTATTTTTACAAGATGTTGAAGAAAAATTCTTCAAAGCTTCAATACTAAGATGTAATTCAACTATGTGAGTGGGTCTTTTCCAGCGCCAAACTACAGCTTCCCCTTTCAAAAAGCAGGCAATTATGGGATTGGTAAAATGCAGAGAGCTTTTCATGTAGGATTTACTCTGGTTGCACATCTCCGCCAGTGAGGCAATAAGGTAAGGCCTGGAAGATTTTGACATGGTTTAATTATTGGGTAATTAAGTGCAGTTGAAGTGCTGTGGGGCATAAGAGTTTATAGAGATGAGATCCAGTCTGACGAATCAATATTTGATTTCTCACAGCTGAAGGAAGTAATCTAAGGACAATCTAAGAGGCATGCTAAAATATATTAATCAAGTATGAATTAAAGTAGTTCAGTTTGATGTTTGTTTGAATTAGTTCTTGGGGCAATAAGTATCAATACCAAGGGTAAAAAATAGTACACAGCACAAGATTTCTACTAATCTACTTGTGCTCAACAATTCATGAAGCTGTATACCAGAAGTTTATGTTAGTTTTATATTGGATTACATGGATTCTGTGACTAGCCCTGCCTATTACAAGTAATACTGTAATACTTCAACCATTTGTACTACTGCTTTTTACTACAGCTTGTGTACTACTACCGCCACCTCTACTAATACTTGTATTAGCAGTGTCCAAACCTGCAAACCTTGCTTAATCAATGACTAGTTCATTACAAGACAAACAAGCAAGACTAATACCTGCTGGCTGTATGGCATAAAATCATAACTAAACTGGTAAATGTTTTCTGAATACAGAGACATTGAAAGGAAAAAAAAACAAGTGACTTAAGCCATAAATTGCAGTGTAAAAGCTGAACTAAAATGACCCTTGTGCACAAAGTCTGCCTCTGACTACAGCATGTGGTGTGGGGCCGAAACACTCCAACTGGGGCTAAGAGGAAGTGCTGTCACGGCCTGGACTTGCGCCAGCTACAGGGAGAGTATAAAGCATGCCAGCAATGCATAGGGGAATATTATCTTGATTTGAAAACATTTAGTTCCAGTAGAGATCCTGCACTCAGATGGCTGTTCTCACGCAGATGTGAAGAGAGGGGCAGTGCAAGACACAAACATCAGCCAATAACACAAGGTTTGGTGAATCACAAGTCCACCCTCCAAATGTAAACCTGTATATGTATATGACAGAGAAGGAAATCATCTTTGGTCAGACAGATAGCATAAGCCTAGAACTGGTTTCAATTTCTTTAGTCTTTACTTTGCTTCTTGAAACATACAAGCTCATTTTGCTGAACACCATCAAACCGAATCTCATACACAGGTTGGACATCATTAACATCTATTGTATAAGGAAGGATATGATATATATGGCAACACACAAATCAATATGAAATCAATTAAAATTTTGGAGATGAAGAGGAGAAAGGAAACTAATGTAGATTAAGCATTCTAAATGATATAATATCAATCAAAAACATTTGTTTACAGCTAATCAGCAATCTCAAAGTCTCAGATGGAAGTCAGCACAGCAGCACAAGCGACAATCGCAAACAGATTCTTTCCAAATCCCGGCGGATTATAATCACAGCGTTAAGTCAAAGGTAATAATACATCTCCTGTCTCTTTCTGATCCTTCATCCAAACTGTGAGTCCAACAACAGCTGATTTTTGTTCTGCACATAAACAAACAAAGACATTCTTGGACAGGCGTAAATGTCACAAAAAGCTTTGGTGGGCGATCTCCAGCGTGGCCAACAAGAGAGAGAGAGAGAGAGACTGGGTGAAAGAGTGGAGGAGAGCTGTAACTGTGGTTTTGAAGCTGGAGTGAGGCTGAGAACAAACCTTCCACAGAATGGAAATTGGAAAAAATGAAAACATGATTAAATCTGTCTCCCAGCGGTTGCCTGTGTTCTCACGATATCCTGAAAGGCGAGTCGTGGATCCAGAGCCACGGCTGTCACACTGTGAACAAGACCCATTCCCACATCGCATAATAATGAGGTGATAGGTGAGATATGGTAAAAGCTACATCTGCCTCAAACCAGGATACAATTACCAAGAGGGAAACTATATATAGGAAGTTCTTAACTGGGTAATGAGTTTTAAGTGCGCAACTATTAATTATAATGCAATTAATTTCACCCTTTTATCACTCTAATTACTATCTGCATTCTACACAGCTAAACTACCCTATCAAAATACAAGTTACTGCTCACTAGGGGGGCATGCTGCTTAATGGTATTGTTGTTTACGTACCTTTTCTGCTTTTCTCCATGGAAATGTTGTGACTTTGTCTGTAATGTTCCACAGTATGACATTAAACTTAACTATCATGCAATTACAGATGTTTTAAAAACATGCATTCTTATGTTGCGTGGGCTCATCGCCATGGAGATAGATGAGTTGAAAGCCAGATTATGTAACAGTCCAGGAAAAGCAACATCTTCATAGGGATAAACAGGTAACAAACCCTCCACCAAAAAGTTGCATAGAGCAACGTTAAATCACATTCAGTTTGTTGTATTTTTTATTTGTTTATCAAATGCAATTCCATATTCATTCTTTGAAGTCTGAATTAGAGTAAACGCTTTACTGATAGCTCTCATCTTTGTCCATGTAGGAGGCTTTACATTGATGTCCTGCATGTCCCACATACCAAATTACATAAAAAATTATAACACATGATTCTGTGTTACCACATCAACTCTGATTGCAAACAGACCCTGGATGTTTTCAATGAACTTGGAAGAGCCAGTCCACATTTTCTCCCATTTCCAACAGCGTCACACACAAATATGTCAGCAGTAGAGTAGCCGCACGCTTTTCCAAAATACCCACCAAAAATCACGCGATGAGGTACAACAACAACCCAGGCTTTAAGGAGGCCAGAAATAGCCTCTTGTTTTGTTATCAACTATTTGAATCTAACGCTCACACCAAGTCAAACTGCTTATGTTTGTTCTTTTGTCTAAAGTTCTTTCTTTGAGCTAAAGATTTATGGGATTCTTATCTCCAATGCTAAAGCGTGTCTCGACTTGAACACCCATCCGAGGCCTGTGTTTTGACTGGGATCACCTTTTAGAGTTCATCCTGCTCCAACGCACAGAAAAGACTTTTGTTTATAAAGCTATATGCATCAATCATTCCCAGCAGGGCAGAAGAAGTTGGTTTAGATCTCAAGCAGTGCTTTAAGTGGGACAAGGATTCTTTTGTGGTATCCTGGTTTAATTATATAGTTTTATTTCTGATTTGGTCCTGTTCTGGCCATTCTAAAATACTCAAAATGTAGGCTTGGTTTGGGCAGACTACAACTGTGAACAGTTGGAGAATACCTGATCGTAGGTTCTGAACCCAGAATTTGAGCAATTTGTGTAACTATACTAGTTGTTAGTTTTACTGTCATTGCACTGGTCTCTGAGAGCAGAGCTGTGAAAAGAGCTCATAAACTAATTTCCCTGAGTAATGATGCTTGTAATGGAAGTAAGTGAGGAATAATTTAAAGGTGCAGTGTGTAACTTTTTGGGTAGAGGGTCTGTTGTTGTCTCCATAGAGATGGTATTACTTTGTCTGAAAAGGTTCACAGTGTGGCATTAAACTTATCCATCTACAATTCATTCATTTATAATTGTTTTTATTGCTCAAAAAACATCCACACCTACAGTGACTGGGCCAACCTTTGCACAAATCTTGATCGGTATCTTGGTCTGGTGCTTGTTTCCATGGAGATAGTCAAGTTTACTATACTGTTACACATTCCAAGCAAAGCAATTACATCGTCTTGGAGACAAAACATAGGCAGATCCTCCACCAGAAATGTTACATAGTGCAACTTTATAAGTGCTGCAAACTGCGTTTTTTAAGATGGTAAAGAAACAGGTACAGCAACTTTGAATAAAAAATGGGGCTGGGTGGTTCGGACATTATACTAAAAGTATTGTGTATGTACCCACTTCTCAGACAATTGAATCCGCCTGATTTAATTAATTTATAAAGATGAAAACCTGATACGGCAATGTGATCTGCAGCAGAACAAAAGCTTGTCACGTCCATTGTGGAGTGCATTGAGTACTTATCAAATAGCTAGTCAATAACACAAAACAGATTTTGTCAAAACAAGACAGTTGGCACCATTGACACAATACATTTGGTTTGAATAGTATCAAATGTCAGAGAGGCCTGCCAGAACCAATAGCTGAATTGTGACATGATGTACCCAGGGATGAGGGCTGTTTTGTTTAGGAAAAATTACCCAAAATATCCTTGCAAATAAGGTTCTTCCATAATCTTGACAACTAGCAGATATAAGTTTTGGAGTAAGTTGGAGTAAGAAATGCCTAATTTGGAATGCATCCTGATTTCAGACACTATCGATGCTGGTCGGGGATGGACTGAAGTTAGCCCTAAACCTAGGTGAGAATTGGTGAGGAACATTTCAATTAATCAGTTGATTACATCATGCAGTTCTTTAAGGATGTTGTCATAAGAGATACAGTAAAACAACAACAAGCAACTAATGAGAACTTTTGTAGTTGAGTATTTTAAAGTGCCTATATTATGCTATTTAAAAAAAATTTTTTTTGACAGTTTTAATGTTGTTTCCTCATCAAAAACCATAGCTGGTTGTGTTTTATTTAATTCATGCATAATTTCATGTCATTCACACATAATTCTTCTCTCAAACAGAAAACCCCCTGTTCCACCTTGTGATGTCATGTGGTAATACAGGAAGTGCTCCACTGTGTTTCTAAACTCCATATACGTTCCCTATATTCGTTTGGAAAATTTCGGCCCTGGAATTTGTTTGAAACCAAACACAACTCCAGGTTTGTTTTTGAGGAGGGAACAACATTATGACATGACTTAAAGCTCACAAGAGTCAACTTTGCGTATAGGACCTTTAAAGTATATTCTTGTGTCACGTTGATACAACGCTGACATGGTTTTAAAATAAAACATATTTTTTCATGGCATATGTTGCACTCAGTTAAGAGTCCACGTTGCATTTTTAAATAAACCATGGATTATTTCAGTAATCAATTCATCACTATGAAATTGATGAGTCAGTGCAATGCGAGTGCATCCCCATCTTTTAAAGGTAGCTTGAGAGATTGCTAGTGCTACCGTGATATTACATCTGGCATGACAAATAAACCTAACAAGAAAGCCAAGAGAGTGAAAAGTACACTGTCAAAAGCTGCTCAATAAAACTGATTGAAAATGCAGATAAACCAAAACTCATGACGTTCTCATGCAAAGTTAATACTGGGTTAATAACCAATCCACATGTGATGGTGGTGGTCAAAACCCTGGAATTCTGCATGAGTCAGACAGCCTTGCTCCCACAAATCTGATCAGTGAACTAATTTGGAAACGTCAAAACAAAGACTGCACTTAAGCACAAGGGCATAGCAAGAATGTTGCTTGTGATATGAAAGGAAAGTGTAAGTAAGTGAAATGTATTTCAGTGGTACTAAGAGGATGTATTCACTCAAGTACAACCGCTAGGGCTTACTGAACACAGATAGTAGTAGGTAGTAGGTTGAATGGATTATATTTACTGACTTTTATGAGTAGTGTTGTTGCAAATCAATCTATGCTTGTTACTTCAACTTGAGTAATACTACACAGAAATATGAATATTCATACTTGAATCCCGCTAGTCTATGTGTACTTTTTATTTTATTTTCATGGTTTATAGTGTTTTATTTCTTGTCTGATTACACCCCAACCCTAACGCTACAATACAAATCAAATGTCCAAGTTACACAGTACATAAATATTTAAACTCCTTTAGCACATCTGGTACAGTTTACAAAATGCTGAAATAAAAGTAGATGGAATTAGGTCATATTTAACTGTCTAGCAGTAACACAAAGTTACAAGTTTATTTACTAGTTCCTCTCGTACACACTTAAACTTGTGCTTTTATTAGAATATATATTTAGCAGTAACGTCTAAGTATATTCTAAGCAAATACATTCTTACATTATCTAGACATGTTACATACTGCTTAATGATTCTCTGACTTGTGTCTACTCGGGTAGTGTTTGGCAACAATTGCCAGACAGAGAAATGCAGGAGACACACCCATAAGCTTCAATGAACACGTATTGTAATTCCTGCTGCAAAAAGTCAAAACGCACATAACAAAGCAACTAGAGCAAGGTTTATCAACTCAGTGTCGTAATTATTTGTACAGAACGTTCATTTTCCCTTTTTACAGTGTGCAAGGTAAGCAGATCACTAACTCGCTTCTACCTTTGGAATTCAAATCTATATCTAGCGTTTGTACTGTGAAAGCTCTCTTTTTAACATACACATGGGGCTAGCTAGCGTGACTAAAGCTGAGATAACTAATAGAAAATGTCACAGGAGAGAGGCAAAAAGGAAGGAAACTGAAACACAAACAAAAAGGGAGCAGATACTGACACCAGTGCACTTACTCAGCAGTGCATCTGACAACACCTCACTTAAATTATGGTCTTGTTCTGAGAAAACTATCACCTTTAGAGAGGTTGGGAAGGTTAAATAAATTACTCCTAATAATCATGACTCATTAAAATCACAGCGCCTGCAAGGCTTGTTTAACAAAGGGTCAGAATGAAGCCAAATCTCAGTTACAGGTGAGAGGACAAAGCTAATGTAATATACAGCTATATACCTTTGGTTACAGCAGGGAAGTCAAGAATATATGGTTAATGGATAATTACTGAGGTAATTATTTAGGATAATAATCTATAAAATTTTAGATGCAAAAAGTTATTTCTGTTCAATTTAGATCTAAAAGTCCTTTTTTATAGACTGGTTATAATCACATAAACTTTAGTATATCATTTGGAACATTTGGTGTCATTGTCTGCCACTACTCTAATTATTATTGGTTGATTAGCAGCATGCACATTGTGCACCAGTGAGTCTTGTGATCATGCAGTTTCGAATGGCCAGACAGCAACTTTACTAATTTCCTGTTATGACAGAAATACAAAATCTGCAAAGCTGTTCATATATTGGTCGAGACTATGTAGGTGAATATTTCTCTTCTTATCATCGCTCAGCACGGCCTCATATTTTCTACCTGACTTCTCACAGTACAGAGGGTGGAGTAATAGAGTATTTCGGATGTGTTGTTTCCTAAAACCAAATGCCTCTCATTCCTTTCTTGGCTGTCAAAAGCACTGCTGGTACACTGTCATGTGCTAGACTCAAAACCAGTTCCACTTTGAACAGCTCAGCCTGCTCCACCTACTCTGTGCCTGTCTGGTTCAGCACATTTCACTGACAGTCCCAAGCAGCGCACTGTTCAAGGTCAACTCAGGCTGGGGGAAAAATGTCAATATTTGGTGTTTTCTAAAAGTCAGCATCTAAAATAGTTTGAAAATGGAAAGCTGTCTGTTTTTGAGCTCTTCTATAACTGCAGATAGAATGTGAATCTAAATAAATTAAAACAGAGATTCAGAGATTGTATGTAGTTAAGTTAGTATAAGGCACTTTCTGGAGGTGTCATGTCACTTGTATGATTCCATGGAAATATGAAGTTAAAACCATACTTTGGAACATTCTCCATAGAGACATATATTTTTTGTCATACTGTGGATGAATAACATTTGCATGGAAGCAAGCAGGAGACAGAAAGCGTTAGGTTCGTGGAGCCTGCTCAGACTAAGGACAAATGTATGAAAGTATGGCCGCTAATGTATCTGTCTCTTATTGTTACCATCAACATGATGGAATTGTGGGTTGTTGGGTTGGGTTGTTTATGGATAATTTAAAGGTGC